>NC_138553.1:11981110-12416110 GCF_964273705.1 Natrix helvetica | reverse complement strand
TTTTTCAACAGGTGCAAACTCAACCTGGTATCTTGTGTGTTTATTTAAGTGTTTGTCTGTGTGTTATATAAGGGCAACACTACCCTTTTGTACCCTACCCAGATTTGGGGAGCAAAATGAGTGAAGTTATATGTACGGTACACACACACAACACACAACACATACATACACACACACACACACACACATATGTATACTGTTTCCCCCAAAATAAGACCGCCCTGGATAATAAGCCCAATTGGGCTTTCGAGCGTATGCGCAAAAATAAGCGCTCCCCGAAAATATTGCAACACAGCAGCAGCAGCAATGAGGTGATCACGCTCGCCGTCTCCTCAAAAATAATAAGACGTCCCTGAAAATAAGGCCAAGTGCTTATTACGGGGGTCAAAAGAAAATAAGACCCTGTCTTATTTTCGGGAAAACACGGTACAGACCCATATATGTGCCTTAGCTCCAGAAACTGGATTATTTTCCTCCTTTGTGGTAAGTTTAAAGGACAATATGATCAGCTGTGACATCATCCTCTCCACAAGAGCAAAAATATTAGCCTCACCCATTTTGGTGACATATTTTTGGCCACACCTCCAATTGCCATCACAGGAAAATGCATTAGAAGTGAAAATTGCCCCTCCCATCTCCCAGGGGTATAAATCATTTGAAACTAGTGGTGAGATTCAATTTTTTTTTACTACAGGTTCTGTAGGCGTGGCTTGGTGGGTGTGGCGTTGCTTGGTCAGCTTGGCTTGGTGGGCGTGGCAAGGGAAGGATACTGTAAAATCTCCAGGATGTCCAATCAGGTTACATCAGCGGTGGGATTCAATTTTTCTTACAACCGGTTCTGTGGGCGTGGCTCGGTGGGTGTGGCAGGGGAAGGTTACTGCAAAATCCCCATTTCCTCCCGATCAGCTGAGACTCGGGAGGCAGAGAATAGATGGAGGCGGGGCCAATCAGAGGTGGCATTTACCGCTTCTCTGAACTGCTCAAAATTTCCGCTACCAGTTCTCCAGCACTGGTCAGAATCTGCTGAATACCACCTCTGTTTGAAACCCATACATAAGAGATCAAAAATAAAACATAGTGACTCTCCTAAATTCAGCATGAGAAAAACAGACTGCAGTATGCACAGAGAAAGGTTTTTTAAAAAGCCAAAATAGTAAAATAGGGGAAAAGAGAGAGGTCTTGGATTACATTGTTACAGCTGACATCTTTACGAATTTCTTATTCAATTTTAATTTAATACAAAACACAAGTTGTACTTTACATTATTGGAGAAGGGCAGTATTTATAGTGTTGGCTGGAGATTAACACCCTGATGTTTAGATAATTTAAATCCTTAAAGGTAAAGAAAAAACATTTGTAAATATTAACTAAGATTTCTAACAATTAGTGTTGATAAACGTAAAGCGGCTTAAATTTAATATCTAAATGTAAATGTGACAATGAGAAACAAATGCAGAATACATTAAATTATTTTTATATTAAAAGGTTCCAATGTTTCCACTATATTGCTATTGTTGTTTATGCATGTTAAGAAAATATAATGGCAATAAAGAAGTTTAAAAAGCCCGTTTGGTTTCTTAACATCTCCTCTTGATTTATTGTTTTTTTTCTTTGTTTTGTGATGACTTTATTATTTGCATTGTTCTCTGTGTTTTAAACATTTTAACAACTGTAAACCACTGAGTCACAAGGAGGTGGCATAAAAATTGAATAAATTACTATTATTATTATTATTATTATTATTATTATTATTATTATTATTATTATTATTATTATTATTATTATTATTATTATTATGGTCTGTCTCTCACAACAACATGAAGTCACGGCTGCCAGTTCTTTAACTGGTATTGACCTACATTTGCATTGAGGTCTTCTTCCCAAGAACCTAAGCTGTCATAATGTGTTAGCATAATATATGTGTGGATCCAAGCAGTGTCGCCTTTTGCCACTGACTGATGGCCATTTTGTCAATCAATGGACAGATTTGCCATCCAAGTTATATTGTTTGTTATAGTTCGTCGCACAGTCAGTCAGATGTTCAGACTGGATTTTTGTCTGCCTATCGAGTCCTTCCCAAAGACCTGGAATAGATAGATGCAGGCAGATGTTTTATGGAGTCACAGGATGTAAGCCATTCCAAGTAAGGATGCCTTTTGCAATTGACCGATGGTGAAATTAGTCAATGCGGATGGTATTATTTAGTTATTTATTTCTTGGGACTTGAGCAGTTTGCAGTGTTTATGGCATTTAAGGCTCCTTTGCACACCATATCGTAAGTGTTGATACGGCAAATATAAACCCTATTGACTTTTTTTAAACCTCCCTTAGGGATACTCGTAATACGAAACTTCCCTCAGTTGAGTTAAATATTACAACTGGCTCTGGTTTGGAGCTAGTAATATTTTGTCCCTATCTATTTTAAGCACATACAATGTACGATCTCTTGACCACCAAGGGCCCATAAAAGCTTTGAGCGAAGGTACCTGAAGAACTTTTAATCATTGCCAAACTGTACTGATTAATAAGATAAATGGGGGGAATCATGTAATTCAGTACAAGGAGAACAACCATCGTAACTGCATGACTTTATTTAGTTTGATTCTCATTCATCTGAAATTCAGGTGCAGTAAATTCAGTTTTTTGACCCCATTCCATCCTTTTCTTGTTTAGCCATGACCACATTGGTGTGTGCGTGAGAGAGAGAATCCTCCATGCATTGAATGGCTTAGGGCCATGATGGCGAACCCATGGCACATCTCTGATGGCACACGACCCATCAGCCAAGTTCAGCTGCACCATGCATGCACGCGGGCCTCTCACCAGCCAGCTTCGGGTCTCTGCTGCACATGCACAGGTAGTGGGGCACATGTGTAGGGAAGGGCACATTGCATTTTGGGGTTTCCGGCGCATACAAGTGCATTCCCATGCATGCACACACTTTGGGCACTCGATCTGCAAAAGGTTGGCTACCCTGGCTTAGGGCAACCCTGGCAGAAAACAGTTGTGCCCCCTCTGATCTAATGCTAGGTTGTCTATAGAGAATTTAAAAAAATGAACTTGAGATATAAATAGTCCTCAACTTACAACAATTCATGTAGTGACCGTTCAAAGTTACATCATCGCTGAAAAAAAAGTAACTTATGACCATTTTTCAAACTTAGGACCATTGCAGCATCCATAATCACATACTCAAAATTTGGATGCTGGGCACTTGGTTCCTATTTATGACGGTTGCAAAAGTCCCAGGGTCATGTGATCCCCTTTTGCGACCTTTTGAAAAGCAAAGTCAAGGGGGAAGCCAGACTCATTTAATAACCCTGATAGTAATTTAACAACTGCAGTGATTCACTTAACAACTGTGGCAAGAAAGGTCGTAGAATTGGGCAAAATTTACTTAACGGCTGTTTCGCTTAGCCACAGAAATGTTGGGCTCAAGTGTGGTCGTAAGTTGAGGGCTACCTGTGCACTGTGTTACAAAATACATTCCTCAAAATCGATGCAACATTTCTCTGCTAGGTTTATAGGTAAAGGTAAACTCATCTCCATTTCAAAGCCAAAGAGCCAGCGCTGTCTGAAGATGTCTCCGTGGTCATGTGGCCGGCATGACTAAACGCTGAAAGCGCACGGAACGCTGTTACTTTCCCACCAAAGGTGGTTCCTGTTTTCCTACTTGCATTTTTTACATGCTTTTGAACTGCTAGGTTGGCAGAAGCTGGGACAAGTCACGGGAGCTCACTCCGTTATGCAGTGCTAGGGATTCAAATTGCCATACTGCCGACCTTTCTGATCAAGAAGCTCAGTGTCTTAGCCATTGAGCCACTGCGTCCCTGCTAAGTTTATAAAAGATTGTTATTGTGGAGCATTAAAGAAAAGATGTTTGTGAAACACAAAGTTATTTTTTAATGTCGCCATGAAAAGCCTCTTGGATGTGACCCAGTCTTTTCACTTCTTACCCCCCTGAAATGTACACAAAGTTCCAGCATTGTATAGTGTATATATAGATATATAACAGTTTTTAATTTTCTACTTAAAAACCCAGAATGCGATATTACTCAACAGCAACAGAAATATAACACAGTGTCTTCTTGTACACAAATATTATTTTTGCCTTCCCTCTCATAAAATGTCCCCAAGAGTCTCGAAGACTCTCAGTGATCCAGTCCTGCCAGGAAAGCATATTTTATGACTACACATAATTGCTGTTGTACTCACTCTGTTTTTCTGTGTTAAAATAAACCAACTCTTCGGCCTGCAGCCTCTTTCAACTTTTAAAATTTAGTGCTTGGTGAAATATCCTCTCATGGGGCTCAATACATTCATCGTTGTCTTTTATGACCCCACAATCCCTTGCGGGGTGTAGTCTGGGCAACTGAATGGGCAACTGAGTGTTTACTGGCCGGATACCTTTCCTGTCGCCAATGCGGAGTGATATTCAGCAGATATAATCTCAACCAGTGGTGAAATTCAATTTTTTTTTACTACCGGCTCTATGGGGGTGGCTTGGTGGGCATGGCAGCGGAAGGATACAGAGGTGGGTTCCAACAGTTCAGACCCGTTCGGTTGAGTAGGTAGAAACTCGGCTGGCCACACCACAAAACTAGTTCTATCGGCAGCGCCATAGGCGGTGCCATCTTGCTTTTTGCTTCTGCGCAGAAACATTTGTTACTACTGGGCATGCGCGCATAGTGTACATCAAGCACATGTGCGCCCAAATTGCGTCCCTGAGCAAACCGGCAGTAATAGAAGCTGGAACCCACCCCTGGAAGGATACTGGAAAATCTCCATTCTCACCCTACTCTATTTGCCGGTTCGCCGAACTACTCAAAATTTCCGCTACCGGTTCTCCAGAACCTGCTGAATTTCACCCAATCTCCATGTGCTCAACATGAAATAGAAATATCTGCCTCTACCTAGAAACTCACAGCCTTCTGATTGTGAGGCTCCACCTCTAGGCCACTGCACCATGCGCAGGGCTCAATACATTGCGTTGTTTGAATTTCCCACAATGCCATGGCAATGAACGACAAAGGGGCATTGTGGGAAATGTTCTGATACTTCCAGCAAAAGTTAAGAGTGGGTATTTTTGTGGCTGGATTTGCACCAAATCTAGAAGGTGCAAAGGTTTGTAAAAGGGCTTGATTTTATTTCTATTTTTTTTTCAGTCCTGCAATTGAGGAAGGAGAAATATTTTTTACTAAAAGAACCATCTAGTGATCAATTTATAGTTTTCTTTCACATCTTCAAGAACCACGCTGCCGTGCTTAAGATCTTAAATGCAATTCAATGCATTTAGACCCTGTTAGAGTGCAGGAAGAGAGGGATTAGTTGGCAATGGCTATTGTTCCTTCATTTCCTTTCAAATATAATCAGCCAACCTCACTGCGGTGGTAGAAGATTCACCTTTTGAGTGGGTCCTTGGCCGCCTGCACCACAGCATTTTCTGATGTCACCGTGTATGAGTGACACAATTCCATTCAAGATGTTTTCTGTAGAAGTCCCAATAGTCTACCTATTACCGTATTCTCCAGAGTATAAGACGCACCGGAGTATAAGACACACCAAGGTTTTGAAGAGGCAAATTAAAAAAAAAAGTTTTTGGACTCTGCAGAACTCCCAAAAACGGCCCATTTTTCGTAAAAACGGGCCCGTTTTTTTTAAAGGCATGAATAGCCTTTAGGAGGCTTGAAGAGTGCTCCTGGGGGGTGGAGGCCCACTAAAACAAGCAAAAAACGGCCCATTTTTTGCGAAAACGTATTATTTGATTATTCGTGTTATAACAGCAGCTAGGATTATATTTGCACAAAATTGGAAAAGCGAAGAGATTCCTACAGAGGAGAATGTGATTAGGAAAACATTAGAATGTGCAGAAATGAACTGATTGACACTGGCTATCAGAGAAAGAACAGACTGATTATTATATGGGAATCATTTTATCGATGGGTAGAGAATAAACATAAGAATTAGAAGTAAATTCTAATTGGTGTGAAATATGGACAATGTATCAATAGAGTTAATATAATTAATAGAGTTAATATAATTAATAGAGTTAAATAAATCAAGAAGAGGATTGTTACAGTATTAGATATTTAAGGTATAGGTGTTAAGCTACCAGGAACAGATCAAATAATGAATATGATTGTAGATTTGATTGTTATTGCACAAGATATTTGTACCCAGATGACACACTATTTAATGGAAGATGGATCGTTTATACTAAAATAAAACAAAAAACTTATAAAACATACTTTTCCATACTTAACTTTACAAAATTAACCCCTTTTTGTATAACCCATGGTTCATATTACCCAGAGAACCATAAACTAAGATCATGGGGTGGATTTACACTTAACATACTAAGCTAAATATCTTTGGCTGGTTTGTGGCTTAGTGGCTCTCAGGAATGCTGCTTACCGTATTTTTCAGAGTATAAGATGCAACGGAGTATAAGACACACCAAGCTTATGAAGAGGCAAACTAAAAAAGGGGGGTTTTGCACACTGCAGACCGCCCCAAAACAGGCCCATTTTTTGTCAAAACAATGGCAGGCATAGCCTTTAGGAGACTTATAGAGTGCTCCTGGGGGCCGGGGGGGGCAAAAATGAGCAAAAAATGGTCCGTTTTTCGCTCATTTTTGCCCTCAGGGGCACTCTGGAAGCCTCCTAAAGGCTATGCACGGCCATTTTTGCAAAGGGGGGGGATTGTGAGGCTTAAAATGCTGTGTTCAGTGTATAAGAAGCACCCAGATTTTCACCCTCTTTTTTGGGGGGAAAAGGTGTACCATATACGCCAAAAAATACGGTAACTGCAGGAAGCATGTCAGAAACAGTTTCACAGATTATGATTTGCTTAATCACATTTTACTGAACAAACCGAAACTGAGTTGCCATATCCCAGCAAGTCACAAACTATGCTTTACAAACCACTGTTGATTGAATGTAGATATCCCACTAAGTCTGAACAGACGAGCAAAGCGAATGGTGGCTTAAGTATATGCCCAATGCTTAATTCCCCATAACAGAAAAATAGATAGCAGTAGTGACCTATAGCAGATTTATCCCAAAGGTGAAGAAGCTTCTTGGATGAGAAGCGAAACGTCTTCAAAGAAAAACCAGAAAGTCCAGTTGCCTCTTGAAAAAGCACCTTTGGGACAGCCATGACCTGGATGACTGAGAATCTCCATAGATATAACAGAAGAGGATGAGAGTGAGGAATTAAAACCTTGATCCAAACTATTCTGCCTGTGATTGAGTATTTTTTTAAAAAGAAAATACTATCGATGTAAGGGGCATATATTCACAAGTTACTGTATTTACCCAATGGCAACTTTTTTTTTTTTGACACAGTGATCAACTCAACTTGCAGCAGAAGAAGTTCAACATGCTAATTCTCTGTTCCTCAAAACTGATCCACGTTTGTTCTGGCTCTTTTGAGTTATCTCATTATTTATTTTTTGCCTTGTCTATGGAGATTCTCAGTCATGGTTGCTTTTTCCCCCCCAAGAGGCAACTGGACTTTCTTCTTTTTCTTTGAAGACCATTTGCTGCTCACCCAAGAAGAGTCAGAACTGAAGAAGTTTCTTGGATGAGAAGTGAAATGTCTTTTAAAAAAAAAAAAAAAGCAAGAAGCCCAGTTGCCTGTTGAAAAAAAAAGCACCTTTGGGACTACCTTTTGCCTAAGTCAGGGGTCAGCAACCTGTGGCCCTGGAGCAGCATATGGCTCTTTCATCCACTCTGCTGCAGCTCCCTCCAATGTGTGATACTTGCCAGCAAGGGATTTATTGAGCTTTTACACACACACACACACACACACAGTAGGCCAACCATGGATAAATCCAAGAAAAAACAAGTTTCAGAAGAAAACAGAATGTTAAATTCAACTACATATGCTAGTTCGGTGGCCACTCAGGAAACAGTCATGCATGGGAAGTGTTTTGTGACTCCCGGTGTTTTCTGTGGGGGACGGGTCCAAATGGCACTTGAAGTGTTTAAGGTTGCTGATCCCTGGCCTAAGTGTTTTCACCACATTACAAAGTGGGAGGACATCAGGACCTTGGACAGCTCCAATGACGTTCCTGCTGCCTTCTCTCCAATGGGCCAGATATCCTTTCTTGGCTCCACCCCTTTTTTCCAGAACAACGGAGACTCAGCCTTAAAGGGGACAGTTCTCCAGTCTGAAAGCCTCCACTCTTCCATTTTGCATTGAATCCTGGAGAAGAACAGTACAATGCATTCTGATGTTAAACATTACAGAGGAACCTGGGTAAGCTGGATCTGACTGTGACAGATGAAAAGTATTTCATGGGAAGAGAGACAACCTCCAGCTTGATCAGTCACCTCAACAGTAGGTCTTTGGACCGATAGCTGCTTCACCTTTTATAGCTGAAGAGGCTTGTGTTCTGACCTAGGCTCCCCTCCAAAAGCACGAGGCAGAGTCCTGGTCCCGACAAAACCTCTTTTATTAAACGAATGTGAATTCCTCTCATTCACGTTCAGCAAAGGTAAACAGTCTTTCAAAGGTGAATTTATGACCACAGACCTTATCTAGCTTGGAAAGCTGCCATGCAAATATTTTCCAAACGCAGTGCTGTGCAAGGAAAGACTGGGCACAGAGTCTCTGAGATTCACGGACAGATCTTCACACTCCTGAAACGAATCTAACGACCAACCGAACAAATTGTTTCCTGCAAAAGCCCACTCCACTTTCGCTCCTCTTTTATTTCCTATGGGAGAGGCCATTCATCGTCCATCTGTGGCTTTACTCCCAATTCGATCCTGATTTCTTAGCTGTTCTTCTGGCAGCTCTGCGCATGCGCACACTGGGAACAGTCTCCATCTGTTCTTCTGCCTCACTGCTGCCTAGCTCTGAAGGCAGCTGAGAACTGCCAGACAGCCTTGGGCCCATCTCTGCCTCCGACGCAGAGCCCTCATCTGAGCTTTCCCCAGCCTCCAGGACTGGCCCATGCTCCTCCCCAACCACCTCCCTGTCCAATTCTGCTGCCAGCTCTGCTGGCGGGGCACAACAGCTTCTTGGATGAGAAGCGAAACATTTTCAAAGAAAAAAGAAAACCCCAGAAAGACCAGTTGCCTCTTGAAAAAGCACCTTCGGGTTAAACTCTTATAGCACATCACAGTCTTGACAGCTGCTCAAAATCAGATGGCAGCATCTTTCTGACAGGAGAAATGCTTGATTACAGCAATCCGTGATTGTCTGAAAACTCTTAGATTATCACAGATACTTGCAAGAAATCTGTTTTCAGTTAGGACAGGCCTTGATTGCTCTTATATCCATTCCAGGCCTATGGGTTTTCAAACTCTTGTGACACTAAGATCATGGGAAACTATTTTAATTCCCAGAAAATTCATTACCAAACACTGGTATCCATCAAAATGAAAAACAACAAGGACCAAAAATGCCAAGTACCGAAAATGGACAGTCTCTAGAGATGTTTTTGGAATCCCTTTGTTGTTGTTTTTAAATTTATCAGTTATAGGGAATCTGGCTATTCAACAGATTGGCTTAGCCAAATTTCGACATCGTAATTACAATGTGTTCTTTCCATGGACCCAAATAGTTTTAACTAAAGAAAAGCTCTTAAATCCTTAAGAAACCATTCTGAAAATCTAATGCTGCATAGATAACATTGATATATTGCTTTTCTGTTTCTCGCCCATCTCTTTTTTTAAAATAGAAAGCACTCGGAGGAAAAATACAGAAAACAGAGTAACAAAAACATAATAACTGTTACAGCATAGGAAGGGGAAAAAACAGCATATGGCTGGATCTTATCCTAAAATCTGTAATGGAACCAAGAGAAAGAAAAGAATAGAAGGAGCCAAAACTTGATTTGGATGTAATTAAAATTAAAAATAGCCTCTATTGGTGGCAGTACTTAACTGACCTCAAAAAAAAAACTAAGCTAAGTTGGACCTGATTAATATTGAGGATAACAGGCCACCAGGAAAACTGGACAATTGGCAGGACTAGGAAATTGGGAAACATTTAAAAACATTTAAAAAAAAACCTTCTAATGCAATAAAATCATTTAAATGTCAAACTTATGAAAAATGAGATTGGGATTTGGGAGGATTTGCTAAATATAAAGGAAATAGGGAGCAAATAAGTCTGAGGGAATACTCTGTATGTGTGTGTGTGTGTGTGTGCGTGTGTGTGTGTGTAGAAGAGACACTGTGGCTCAGTGGCTAAGACACTGAGCTTGTCGATCAGAAAGGTCAGCAGTTTGGTGGTTTGAATCCCTAGCATTGCGTAATGGAGTGAGCTTCCGTTACTTGTCCCAGCTTCTGCCAACCTAGCAGTTAGAAAACACGTGAAAATGCAAGTAGGAAAACAGTGACCACCTTTGGTGGGAAGGTAACAGCGTTCCATGCATCTTTGGTGTTTAGTCATGCCAGCCACATCACCACAGAAACGTCTTCGGACAGCGCTGGCTCTTCGGTTTTGAAATGGAGATGAGAACCACCCCCTAGAGTCGGGAACGACTAGCACATATGTGCTAGGGAAACTTTACTTTTACTATGTATGTATATTCCAGCAGGATGAGATTCTGGTATTCGGGGAGCATCTTCAGGAGGGTCTCACTTGCAGATCTTCATGGCTGGGGCAGTTCATAATGGGAGAAGCTATCCTTCAAATAGGCTTTAACCAGTTTAGGGCTTTCGAGATCAGGAAGACAGTCTCCTTCAAGTTGAATTCAACTGCTGGTTACTTCCGTCTCATGTAAGTTTGGTTTGGTAGAACCATCATATAACACTAGTTTTCCCATTGCCTTCCTCTGGGATTTTTTTTTTTTTTAACTTCCCAATCTCACTCACAATTCTCTATTTTAAGTATTAAACGGGCCTATCTTGCTTTTTTTTCTTTTTAGATCAGCCAAGGTTAGCTCAATGCTGCCATCTAACAGTACTTAAACCTCAATACCAATGCTTTAAATTCTTCCCCGTGATACAACTGGCAATCAGTATGCATCTTTCATGATAGACATCAGGGGATCTCTGAACCTTGCACACACGTTTGCACTGCTACCCCGTTGCTTAAAAGCAGAACTGATATATTTATTACTGTGTAAGTATAACGCGGCCCTAAGTGCAAATAGGCCCCTCCCTGATTTAAGGTTTCTCCGTATTTGCATTACTAAGAATTCGGGATGTAACCGAATATAGATCAGGGGTGTCAAACTCGATTTCATTGAAGGCCACATCAGGGTTGTGTTTGATCTTGGGGGGGAGGGGCGTGGCATGCCTAGGGTGTGTGGTCAGCTTGACATCACTTGTGTTGGGGGGGCCTGTGGTAGCCTGAGCATTCTGCCAGTGAAAACAAGTTCCCGAGCTCCGTTTTTGGCTGTGACAGCCTCCTGCAACACTCCGCAAGCAAAAACGGAGCTCGGGAGAGCTGTATGCACCAGTCCTTCACTTGCCAGTCCTTTGACACCCCTGATATAAACACTCATGCTTATGACGGTTGCAGTGTCCAAGGGGTCACTCGATCCCCTTTTGCAACCTTCTGACAAGCAATGTCCATGGAGAAGCCAGGTTCACTTAACAACTGTGGCAAGAAAGTGAGGCAAAATTCCCTTAACAACTGTCTCACTTAGCATCGGAAATTTGGGGCTCGGTGGTGGTCCTAAGAGGCTGAGAAGAGAAAGAAAATTGCTCTGCCCAATTGACTGGAGCCCCAGAACGCATGCACTGGTGAACGGATGCGTAAAGTAAATCTGTTAAGTGGTGAACCAGCAACCCGGATCAGCTGCAACAGAGAGAATTGTTTCTTTTTAAAAAGGCCAGTCTTTCTCACACTTTCTTCATTGACGTCAGCCTACCGCTAAGTCAGGGGTGTCCAAACTTGGGAACTTTAAGACTTGTGGACTTCAACTGCCAGAATTCCCCAGCCAGCTTGGCTGGCTGGGGAATTCTGGGAGTTGAAGTCCACAAGTCTTAAAGTTCCCAAGTTTGGACACCCCTGCACTAAGTCCTGAGACCCTAAAAGACCTGATCCCTTTCTATCTGCTCAATCTATCATTCTCCAGCTTGGTACAATGTCCTGGGTTCCAACCCTTGTCATTCTCAACGTAATTTTGGCTGAGCATTAAAGGGATTGCAATGAGTCACAACTGAAGAGTTGAGTTAGATCGAAGAAAGTAAAGTTCCGAATGCTTGAGTTGAGTTGAGTTGAGTTGATTTAAGTTTATTTACTTTACTTTACTTTACTTTACTTTACTTTACTTTACTTTACGTACCGTACCGTACCGTACCGTACCGTACCGTACCATATCTTACTATATTGATTAGCCCTTGGGCCATATCAAAGTTTGACACAAATTATTACTAAAATCTGATAAAAGCAATTTAAAATGGAATTGCATCAAATACAATTTAAAATGAAATTGGAATAAAATACAATAATTTAATACATAGATAAATAAAATATGATGAAATTATACTTCAGTGTCACCCCTACAATCTACCCCAATCAGTCCCACAGACACCGATCTCAACCAAACTATTTTGTTCAAGTACCCTGCTGTGTTAAATGTTATTTTCAGATTTTGGACACACATAAGGTAAATTGTTTTGATGTAGGGATCCCAATGGGTCATTTATTTAGTGTGCTCTAGAAATCATCACATTCTCATTAACTCTGTGACTGTGTTTTTATAACATTGTTTATATTATCTTTCTTCCCCCCACACCCCTAAGTCCATGGTGAAAGATAACAAAGCTGCACTGATGATTAATTGTTTCAATCTGTTTTACTTACCTTTTGGTTCTTGTGCAATCTTATACTCATGCCACTTGTCCCAGAATAATTACTATTCCTTGTGGATCTCTCTAGATTTGTCACAAGAGTGGACTTATATTGTTTCCCCAGCTTCTTAACTTTCCACATCATATTTTAATAATGTGTGCCTATGAATGAAACTGATTTTCCACTCTTCCCCTAAACCAGAGTAACTAGGAAGCAAAGCCTGAAAATATATACACTGTACCATAAGTGTATTGTAACTGTACACTTAGCTGTACACATAACTGTACCATAGGAATTGAGGCCTTTGAACTATGGTGCTGGAGAAGACTCCTGCGAGTCCCTTGGACTTCAAGGTGATCTAACTGGTCAGTCCTAGAGGAGATCAACCCTGACTGCACTTTAAAAGGCCTGAAGATGAAACTCAAATACTTTGGTCACCTAATGAGAAGGAAGGACTCACTGGAGAAGAGCCTAATGCTGGGAACAATTGAGGGTAATAGAAGAAAGGGACGACAGAGAATGAGGTGGCTGGATGGAGTCACCGAAGCAGTAGGCATGAGCTTAAATGGACTCCAGAGGATGGTAGAGGACAGGAAGGCCTGGAGGAACATGGTCCATGGGGTCATGATGGGTTAATCATGACACGACTTCGCAACTAACAACAACAACAACCATAAGTGATGTGCATTTAGAGACTCTATGAGCTATTACAATAGCTTTATCACATTTCTTTTGACTTTGTTTGAAATCCGTTTTGCCCAGGTATGTTTTTGCTTCACTATTTTGCAATAAAAATATTCATTGGGTTAGGATGAGAACCTGTGATCCTTCAGATATTATTGTAGTCACTCCAGACATATGCTAGCATTAGTTGACTAGCTTGAGACTACAAATATCTAGAGCAGAAGTGGGTTCTTACCGGTTCGCACCAGTTCGGCGGAACTGGTAGTGGAAATGGTGACTGGGTCTCCGAACCAGTAGGGACAGCATGCTCGCCACGCCCCCGAACCGATTCCCCAGTCACCGTGATATCATTTTTTGACCTTTTAAAATATTCTGCGCATGTGCAAACCTATTTATAAGCAACTGCGCATACGCACAGAGCATGCATCAGGCACCTGTGCACAAAATTGCGTATGCACTGAACTGGCAGTAATCCCAACAGATACCCAACCCTGATCTAGAGAACCACTAAGGCGACAGGACTAGTAGAGTTTTTGATGACTCTTTCCTTAGATAAGTTATGGTCCAGATTTCTCTTAGGTGCCCTTTGTTGGAAAGTCTCTGGATTTATGAAACCCATTAAACACATTGCATGGGGGTTTGCCATGCTTTGTGAATCAGTCTTCACTCCAGCTGAAAATGTGTTATTGATACCATTTTTCAATGGGATGAATGACATACAGCTCTCTATTTCAAATATTGCTACCCTGTTTCCCCGAAAATGACCTCCCTGAAAATATTGCTTTTGGGCTTTTGAGCTAAAATAAGCCCTCCCCTGAAAATAAGCCCTCCCTGAAAATATTGCAACACAGCAGCAGCCATGAGGTGACCACACTTGCTGCCTCCTGCACCTCAAAAATAATAAGACCTTCCCGAAAATAAGGCCAAGCGCTCATTTGGGGGGGAGGTCAAAAGAAAATAAGACCCTGTCTTATTTTCAGGGAAACACAATAATGGAACAGTTATTTAGATCTCATGGCAATGTATTCTCAAAAGTTACCTTAACAAAGGAAATTCTTACTAAAGTTGTTAAGGCAATCTTTAGTAGTTAAAAATGGACCTTAGAATTGTAGCGTTGGTTAATAAATTACATTAAATTACACTTGTCATTGCTCATATGATGTTATTATTAAGCAATTAACCAAATAAATTTTGTTATGGTTTAGTGTGATATGCAAATCTAGCCACAGGTTTGGAAGGGACCTTGGAAATCATCTGGTCCAAATTTCTTTATGTCATTATGAAAACAATCAAAACAAACCTTCAAAACCAATCAACAAATACTGAGCTTTGCCTGTGATAAGCATGTTAGAACTCTCAGAGGAGGATGGAAGATCCTTTCATTTTTATTTCTTTATTTTATTTATATCCTGCCTTTATTGTTTTTATAAATAACTAGCTGATAACCGGCATTGTCCGGGTATTTATTTATAGGGGGAATATGTCCGTACCAAACGTAATTTCTAATGTTGGATTTTCCCCCTTAACAGAGGAAGCCCCCTTGTGGGGTACTGTGATGCCATTACCATGGCAACTCCACTGTGTTGCACAGCAGAAGTCGTTTTACAGCAGTACAGTAGAAGCCATTTTAAGGCACAACAGGCTGCATCTTAACAGAACACACACACCAAGGGGTGTTAGGGGTGTCTTACCCCCACAGTATTTTTTTCCAGAGAGTCATCTGTGTACCAAGTTTGTTTGAAATTGCTCAAGGTGTTCCAGAGTTATGCTGGAACACACACACACACACACACAGAGCAATTCTTATATATATAGCTTGAAGGTAGTGAACATATCTATTACTCCTTTCTCCTCCTATTCCCCCCCCCCAACAATAACCCTGTGTCAGGTGAGTTGGGCTGAGAGAGAATGAAAGTGGCCTAAAGTGGGACTAGAACTCATAGCCTCCTGGCAATTGGTCTAAAGTCACCCAGCCAGCTTCCATGCCTAAGGCAGAATTCAGAGTATCCTGGTTTCTAGTCTGGTGCCTTAACCACTTTGTCCAGATATTTTGATGAATAGAAGTTTCCTTTCATTGAGGAACAAGTACCCTCTAATACAAGGATCTCCAACCTTGGCAACTTCAAGACTTGTGGACTTCAACTCCCAGAATTCCTCAGCCAGCAAAGCTGAAGTTGAAGTCCACGAGTCTTAAAGTTGCCAAGGTTGGAGTCCCCTGCTCTAATATATGGAACTTTACTCTCAAAATTTCCAGGAAAGACCATGCAGGCTGGGTGGATACTAGAAGAAATCCACATCTATGGTGCATGTCAGGTAGGAGAAGGTGTACCAAGCTATAAATCAGTTCTCAAACCACAGTGGCAAGATTTACATAGTATACCAAAATGAAAACAGGCAGCTACATTATGCACTTACATAGTAGTGGAAAACAGATAGAAGATACATTGCTTTTTGATAGTGCTTATAGCTGAGAATGGAGCCAACTGTCAGGTACAAAGGTTCAAGATCATATGCTGTTGCAGTTTATTTATTGCTCAAGAATTTAGTTAACTACAGTTCAATATAGTAGACTGGCACCAGATAAGAGTCCTCAGAATTCAGGAGCTGAACTTGGACCGTTTTTGGCAATGTAACAATTTTAAGCTGATGACACACTTAACTCTGCTGTTCTCCTACATCAGCTGATGGAAACCCCTAGCACATACTGTATGCCTGCCTAAAGTAGGCAAGCAAATGAAATGAACTCCAGTCTAAAAAACTGGAGGAATGTAAAACAAATTAGTATGCCCTGAATAATTTTATTCTACTTACAAAATCTTGATAGTCAAGAGGAAGAGCAAGTGTATGACTTTACCCTGTAGAGAAATTACCTCCCTACCATCCTGGCTGAATAAAGAATTATCTGCACGCAAGATGCCAATTTGCACAAGATACCAGGATGAAAGTCTCCTTATCTTTTCTCCTACTCCGGTTTTCTCTGCATAGGAACATGCTTTGCAAAGAGGTGCAATCAGGCAAAACTCAAGATGCTCTTGTATCACCTTATGTATAGGTTGGTATCGGTAAGGCAAAAGGACCATATGCTTGCTAATGGTTCTTGCTACACCAGCTGCCCTGGCCCATTACAGAGATTAATGATGCAGAATCTCTGAAGCAAAAGTTCAGGGTTTTTTTCCTAGTGCAATTATCTTGTGATTATCCAGTGCTGATCACCATTGGAAAGACTTAAGACAGGTTCTAAGACAGACATGGTTGTAGGGAGTGTGTTTTATAGCATGTAACCCAGAGGTGGTATTCAGCAGGTTCTGACCAGTTGTGGAGAACCGGTAGCGGAAATTTTGAATAGTTCTGTGAACCAGTAAATACCGCCTCTGACTAGCCCCGCCCCCATCTATTCTCTGCCTCCCGGGTCCCAGCTGATTGGGAGGGAATGGGGATTTTGCAGTATCCTTCCCCTGCTATGCCCACCAAACCATGCCCACCAAGACAGGCCACGCCTACCAAGCCAACCACAGAACCGGTAGTAAAAATAATTTGAATCCCATCGCTGATGTAACCTGATTGGACATCATCATCAGTCAGATTCTATGAGTACATAGAAGAATAGAAATCCTCACTTTTTCAAAAAAGATTTGGAATATTTTGTGACATGGGAACTTTTCTGCAAATGGTTTGTTGACAGATACAGAGGTTAGATGAGTGGATTTAGGTGAAACAGGGACAACATGAGAAAGAAAAAATGATTGATGGTTATATAATTAATATTATAATGGAAGATAGTACACTTTTTCAATAACGATTGATATTATCGCATATATGTCTATAGGTACATGATTATAATGATTATGTGATGTTTATATTTTAACACGTTGGACACCTAGAAAACACACTGTTCAATATAGAAATGGAATCTGCGATATAAAGCAATGAAAATATATTAACACAGAAATCCTCACTTTTTCAGTTCGGGCTCTTTAAAGCGCTCCATGGCTCAGGACCTAGGTACTTGCGGGATCGCATCCTACCACACACTTCCCTGCGACCGATTCGCTCTCACAGGGAAGGACTCCTCCGGGTGCCATCCACTAAGCAATGCCAACGGGCGGCACCTAGGAGTAGAGCCTTCTCTGTGATGGGCCCAATCCTCTGGAATGACCTCCCCCCCGATATTAGAACCACCACCGACTTCCCCTCCTTTCGACGAAAACTGAAGACTCACCTGTTCCGTTTAGCCGGCCTGGACTATTCATAACCTTATTATACCTCCTGGCAGATATATTTTAACTAGGTAATTTTAATTGGGTATTTTTAGGATTGTTGAAATATTGCTTTTATCTACTTTACTTTGTACAGTGTCGTATTGCCTCCTCTTCTATGTTTTTATGTTTGTATGTTTGTATTTCATCTTATCTGTTTTATTTGACTGTACACCGCCCCGAGTCCCTTTGGGGAGAGGGGGTGGTATAAAAATCGAAATAAAGGTAAAGGTAAAGGTAAGGGCTCAACATGTTTAACAATTTCCTCCCTGCGAATGCTCTGTGCCAGCCTTCCCCATCCACACCTGCCCAAATTCCCAGATAATATAGTTATTGGCATTGCCATGCCAACATTCTAGGAATTGTATCCCCAACCGTACAGACCAGTGGTGGGTTCCAGCCGACACGCCCTGGTACGGGCATACTGGTGGCAGCTGGGAGCAGCAGCCACAGTACCGGAATGGTGTTTTGGTGGGCCCACCCACCCATCCATGTTCCTTACCTGCTTTTAAGCCAACTGGGCCATTTGCGCATATGCACACAGTGTATGGCGCCTGCGCGACCTCCGTCGAGCAGCTGGAGCATCACAGGACGGTGGGTGTGTATGCGTGCGCAGCGCGCATACCCGAGGTGGATTCCCCACCCCATTGCGGCGTACCGGTTGCAATTGGATCCGGAATCCACCACCAGTGCAGACTGAATAGAAGCCTACCTATCCAGGAAACAAGAGTACTATTTAATTTGGGAAAAATGGTATAAGTGGTTAGATGAAAGAAATAGGAAACAAGAACTTTGAAAATGTAGTTTGTATTATAGAAGATGGAGGAATTAGTGATGAGAATATAGCAAAAATAGGATTTATAAAAGTAGGAAAAGTTATATATTAGTAGAACAACAACAAAGACTGTCTGATACAAATAACCAAACATGGACTGATAAGCAAAAGAGTAAGAAATAATAGGACTATAAATGTAAAATTACTTAGAGATGTATTGAGAGGGAAACAGTATTTGTAAAGATGTACCGATAGAAATCTGCTGTAAGAAGGAATGTGCAGTTCCCATATTAATTGTAAGTGTTGTGTATGTTTTTGTCAATTTGTGTAAGTGTTTGTAATAAAAAAAATTATATATATAAAAAAAGAAGCCTACCTATCCATTTCTCCCTCCCTCCCTGCCTCCCATGGATCCATCAGTTCTCTATTTGTATTTGCCTTGCATCTCAGTGGGAACAAAGGTTTAATCAATAGAGAAGCCATATTATCGGACCTGTTCAGCAATTTAAAAAAATGCCAAGGTCATATACACATACTCATATACACATACACATCAGAAGTGGGTTCCGGATCCTGGTGCAACCGGTACGGTTGCAACGCCTCTGCGATGCTCCCTGGAGTGGGGAGGGAATGGAGATTTTACAGTATCCTTCCCCAGGAGTGGGGAGGGGATGGAGATTTTACAGTATCCTTCCCCTGGAGTGGGGAGGGAATGGGGATTTTGCAGTATCCTTCCCCTGGAGTGGGGAGGGAATGGGGATTTTGCAGTATCCTTCCCCTGGAGTGGGGAGGGAATGGGGATTTTGCAGTATCCTTCCCCTGGAGTGGGGAACGAATGGGGATTTTGCAGTATCCTTCCCCGGGAGTGGGGAGGGGATGGAGATTTTACAGTATCCTTCCCTTGGAGTGGGGAGGGAATGGGGATTTTGCAGTATCCTTCCCCTGGAGTGGGGAGGGTATGGGGATTTTGCAGTATCCTTCCCCTGGAGTGGGGAGGGGATGGGGATTTTGCAGTATCCTTCCCCTGGAGTGGGGAGGGAATGGGGATTTTGCAGTATCCTTCCCCGGGAGTGGGGAGGAAATAAGAGCTTTTAGAGAATAGATAATTCTAACAGGAACAAACTATTTAAATGAATACCAGGTTTCTCCAAAAATTAAGATAGGGTCTTTTTTTTTTTGATCCCCCCTCTGAAATAAGTGCTTGGCCTTATATTTGGGGAGGTCTTATTTTTTTTGGGGTGCAGGAGGCGATGAGCGTGGTCACCTCATGGCTGCTGCTGTATTGCAATATTTTAAGGGAGGGCTTATTTTAGCACATGCGCTCAAAAGCCCGATTGGGTCTATCATCCAGGGAGGTCTTATTTTGGGGGAAACGGGTAGAGATAACCTCTGGACATAGGTGGCAAGAGGTAGCCCTGCTTTTAAATAGTTTGAGGTGTAAATCCACATGATGGATCTGCTCAGTGGTGAAATTCAGATTTTTTGACTACCGGTTCTGTGGGCGAGGCTTGGTGGGCGTGACAGGGGAAGGATACTGCAAAATCTCCATTCCCACACCACTCTGGGGCCAGTCAGAGGCGGTATTTGCCAGTTCTCTGAACTACTCAAACTTTCCGCTACTGGTTTTCCAGGACCTGCTGAATTTCACCCCTTGATTCTGCTATAGGATGACCTTTGTTAAGTTCAAGAAACCTCGATACCCCTTGACAATTCTTGATGGGATTCAAAGGATTGGATTGGGAAGAGCTGAAAATGATAGAAAGTCGTAAGTTTCATCATGTCAGTGTTTTTGCTGTCCCTCGCTCCCAAATTTCATGCCTGAATGAAACACCACATGAAACAGAAGGGGAATTTTTAAGGCTATTACGGGTATGCTATTTCTGCAGGAAACCCACATGCAAAAAAACTCAGGTCAAATTATTAGTATTAAGATAGTTGTGTATCGTTTGAGGCTATCTAGAATCTTAGTATCTTAGATTCATCATTGAGGTATGCATGAAATCTGCATTATATCAGAATTCTACAAAATATCTGCCATGCTTTTATCAGCTGAAGCTAAGAGCAAATAGATCATGGAATAAGACAGCGATCCAGGCAAGTATATAAGAGACCAGATGAAGAAGAGAAAGCTCATTGTTTTAGAATGGCCTACTCAAAATCCAAAGCTAAAATCTCTCTCTCTATAAAAAGTATCTGTGTGTGTGTGTGTGCGCGCGTGTGCGTGCGTGTGTGTGTGTGCGTGTGTGTTCCAGCATAACTCTGGAACACCTCGAGCAATTTCAACCAAACTTGGTATGCGGGTGATTTACTCTCTGGAAACAAATACTGTGGGGGTAAAACGCCCCTAAAACCCCTGGGGATGTGTTTTCTGTTCAGATACAGCCTGTTGTGCCTTAAAATGGCTTCTACTGTACTGCTGCAAAATGGCTTCTACTGTGCAGCGTAGTGGAATTGCCATGGTAACAGCTTCATAGTACTCCACAAGGGGGCTCCCTCTGGTAAAAGGGAAAATCCGACATTAGAAATTACGTTTGGTCCGGACATTTTCCCCCTATAAATTAATACCTGGGCAACGGCGGATAATTGGCTAGAACTATCTAAACAAGCAATTTATACTAGTAAACCATCAAATATTCCTGTCTTGAACTACATTGCAATGGACAATCGTCCAAAACTCTCCCACAGTGATGCCAGAAGCAGATTATTTTATAAGAAGTGTTTGATATATAACCCATTACTGAAATGAAAGAGGCAATTACTTTTTCACTCTGGTACATGAGATGTTGGATGACTTTATTTATGAATAAAACAAGAGAGGAAGATAAGCTTTAGTGTTCTTTATTCCCTCGTGTATGTGCGTGAGTGTGCCTTTCAGTGAGCCCTGGTAACTGTTTGCAACAAATCCTTACAGTTTTCTTGGCAAGATTTTCAGAAGTGGTTTGCCATTACCTTCGTCGTGACTGGCCGAAGATACCAAGCTATCTTTGTGCCTAAGATGGGACTAGATCTCACGGTTTGTAGCCTATTGCCTTAATTATTACACCAAACTGGCTCTCTTCTTTATTTACTGTACTTAGCTTCTCTTTGTATATTAATAGATCCCACATGAAGCTCTAATACACAATATCAAAGATGTCAGCAAAATTCAGAAAATTCCCGAAGGAGGTAAATAACTTTTCATAGAATGGGATATGACAATATAATATATAAACTACGAATATTAGATATGTTGATGACACTTTCGTGATTTGGCCACACGGGAAAGAAAAACTGGACAACTTCCTCACACATCTCAACAGCCTACACCCCAAAATACAATTCACCATGGAAATAGAAGCAAACAACCAACTTCCCTTTCTGGACATCCTAATCTACAAAAAACCCAATGGCTCCCTAGGACACACCGTCTACCAGAAAAAAACACACACCAACCGCTACATAAATGCACAATCCCATCACCACCCTGCACAGATCAACTCTGTAGCCAAGACCCTCATTTCCAGAACCAAACGCCTAGCCAACAAAGACCACCTGAAAACTGAATTACACACTCTCACAAACATATTGATCTCCAATGGATTCCAAAGAAAAACAACTACCAACCTAATCCAAAGGGAGACTCCCCCCAAAAACTAAAACACAGAACAGGACAATGGCATCGCCCTCCTCCTTTACATCAAAAGCACCACAGATAAAATCAGCAAAATTCTCCACAAACACAATATCAAGACAGCCTTCAACACTGACCAAAAAATAGCCAACATCTTAAGAAACCCCAAAGACAAAATCCAGCTAGAAAACCAAGGAGTCTACGAAATACCATGCAAAATCTGTTCTGCAACATACATAGGACAAACGAACAGGAGAATAAATGCACACATCGCAGAACACAAGAACGCGGTAAGAAAAAAAGAAAAAATGTCCTCCTTTTCCAGCACCTTAAAGCTACAGGACATGAAATTAATTTTGAAGGAACCAGGTTAATCTCCAAAACAGAACACTTCAACAAGAGAATAATTATGGAAGCTATCGAAATAGAGAAACACCCCCACAACATGAATAAACGTGACGATACCTCTGCCTACCAGACATCTGGAAAGCAGCCCTAGTCAACAAATGAGCCCTACCCACCACCCAGGCCGTTACAACACAAAACAACAATAGACACACAGCCAGCACCAATCAGCACCAATCTACCAATCATGATACAGCCACACATCCAATCAATCCACTTACTGAAGCAAAGCCAGCACTCCACACACACCCCAGCAAGATTTATAGAAAGACGGCAGCTCCGACCACACTTTAAGCCAAAAACACTAGCCTCAGGATGGCGTGAGACCTTGCTGAAACGTTGCCAAGACAATCTCAATCTTACACGGGAAAAGACCTGAATAAAGCTTCTTCTCCGGTAACATTGCATTACTAACTAGGCTAACAAAGGCATATAAAACATGCCAGACCAAATCTCGAATACAGCTTGTCTGCCTGGAGTCCACACTATATATATCGGACATTATTACGATGAAGTGTGTCCAGAGGTATTTCACGAGAAGAGTACTCCACTCCTCTACTCACAATATAATTCCCTATGCCACCAGGCTTGAAATTTTGGTTTGGACAATCTGGAACTGCACTGTCTACAGTACGACCTAAATACAGTACACAAAATTGTCTGCTACGTCTTACTTGTCAACGACTTCTTCAGCTTCAATCTCAATAATACAAGGGCAAACAATTGATAGAAACTCAAGGTAAACTGTTCCAAACTTGATTTCAGAAAATACGACTTCAGCAACAGAGTGGTCAACGCCTGGGATGCTCTACCTGACTCCGTTGTTACAGCTTCAAACCCCCCCAGCTTCAACCGCAAACTGTCTACCGTGGACCTCACCCCATTCCTAAGAGATCCGTAAAAGGGGAATGCATAAGCGCACCAGCGTGCCTTCCGTCCCTGTCCTACTGTCCCCATTTATTTGTATTCATTTCTTTCGTTCATGTCAAGAATCAAGTCATTTGCTTCATGGTCTCTGCCAAATTAGATCCAAGTCTTGACAGCTGTTTGCAAAATTGCAAAGAGGAATC
Organism: Natrix helvetica; assembly: GCF_964273705.1. NCBI lineage: Eukaryota > Metazoa > Chordata > Lepidosauria > Squamata > Natricidae > Natrix > Natrix helvetica. Next base: position 12,392,548 of record NC_138553.1, on the reverse strand, counting down.
CTATCAAATTAAGCAATAATAGCATCATTTTAATAGGCTGAAATTAGCTAAATAGGTGTGGGGTTTGCTGCATAGCTCAATGTTAATAGCCTGAATTTCTCAGGGGATTTTTGCCAGCTTTAGATTTCCAATGTCTTTATGGTATTTATGGCTTTCCTTTAACCATTAGAATGTTTATGTCTCCCCAACTGGATATCAACTGGATTTGCTTTGCATAAAGGGCAACTTATAGGCCAATTGTATAAAAAAAATTAAATTAAAAACGGAGAGCAGGGAACAATAAAGCGAAACGCTCCTCAAGAGCACAGCTTGTCTGTACATTTCCACGGCTGTTCAAGCTGCATAGATATCATTTCATTAAACACGGTCCAAGTTTTTTCTACAAAGCCAACTTTCTTCCAAGGTTTTCTACAAAGTCAACTCTGGTAACCTTGGATTTTATTTGTCTTCATCGTGGGCTGTACCACGCCATCTTTCCTTCACAATCAACTCGGGATCCTTTCAAAAGATTTTTTTTTTAAAGTTCTCTTAATTAAGTCAGATGAGATGGTCCTTCAAATCAACAAAAATAGATTACATTTGCTCAAGAGGGCACTGGAAAGAAAATGCTTCCCACTGTACACAATAAACAATAGATGGTAATGGAAAGAAAGGCTTAAATGCATTTCTTACAGGCAGACTGCCACTCACGTCTATTCAGAAATAAATCATAATGAATTAATTGATTCCAGATAAATAGGCAGTGGACAATAGCTTCTTAAAGTTACAATTCCAAAATGACTAAAACAAAAAAATATTTGCAATACCATCTTGCACAAAAATCTGGTAAGAAGGTCAACGTTTTAAATGGGTAAAAAGATAAAGACTTTGAAAGTTACATATACTCATTGCCAGAGATGGGATTCACTCGCCTTCCCTACCGATTCGCAAATAGGAGCTTGCTTCTGCACATGTGCAGCGCTCATGCATTAAATTGGAGTGGGAGGGCGGAGCCCCCTGAAGCCACCACTACCGGTTCACCCAAACTGGAGAGAACCAGCTGAATACCCCCTCTGCTCATTGCCTTTTGTTAGGATTGTTCTCTGAAGACATACAAGTGCTCTCAACTAATAATAATTAGAATAAGTAGAACTATTTCATAAAATGAAATGTTGTAGTAGATGTCAACGTTCCAAGTAATGCACCCATTGAAAGCAGAACTCCGAGGCAGGTACATCCCTCAAAGAATAATTTATTGGACACATCCATTAGCACAACTGGTGAAAACCGACCCTGAAACTTCCCACGGTTTTCACCTAATTAAAAAATGAAAGTTCCCCCTTTCCCCCAAGTCATGAGTCACATTGTCCAGTAGAGCTGCTGGCTGGTTGCTTGATTACTCTCCTCCTCCTCTTTCCACCCAACTGTTGAAATGTCCTTGGTTCCCACAGGAAAACTTTGTTTGGACTACAAAACCCCAGCTATCTATTTCCCTCCCTCCCTGTGTCTTGTGGCAACTCTCAAGCCGTAAAGATGCCCTCAGCCAGGTTCGCTTCAGAGTTAACAGTAGACATATTCCATCTGGTGTTTAATGATGAGGGCGACTGATTCCAGGGTACTGTATGGATCAGCTCTCTTCATATTTTCCAATCTTGTATAGCTTATTTCAATTATTTTATGTTTTAGCTAATGTCAGCTTTGATGGTGTCTATTTACTATGGCTTCTGGCAGCTTTTGCTGCTGGCCATTCTGAGAATAATGGCCTTTTCCAGTGAATTTGATCACACAATATGGCAGAAATAATGCAGAATTTCAAAATAATGTGTTTACATTAGTTCATCCTTGCTTGGGCAGAAGTTAGAACTTTTTCTATGTCTAATAGATAAATTCAAAGTCTACTCTGAAATAGACCAAGTAACTCTCAATAAACGATATGCGTATTTAAAGATAAATTCAGTTTTACAACTAATTGTTTCTAGATAATATGCAAATGAAATGTATATAAAACAGTTTTACTAGAAAACACATCAGTCAAAGCTATGAGGTGAGCTATTTTCTTTAATCTAGGACTACCATAATTTACAAAACCCAGTGCACCAATAGGTGTACAGAATCTCTCTTTCCTGATGACTTTGAGTTATTTAAATGATCTAGGAAATGTGTCTTTTGTAGAGCACCTGTCCTTTGCAGTAGCACCCCTTCAAAGATCCACAGGACTCCCTCCCTGACGATATTCCCAACGTGTTTTGAAAACCCGGCTTTGAAGCAGGGTGGCTCTTCAGCCCTTGTAAATCATTTTTTTTTGGGGGGGGGGTTATTTGGTTTGATATTTTTCCCTTTCTGGAGGTCTGTGATGTTTCTTATTTTTACTCTGCTTGTTTTTCAGGCAGTCTTTTGGGCTTGAGCAGCCTCTTAAACAAAGGCAAATTGTTGTTGGTTGTGAAGTCGTGCCTGACCCATCGCAACCCCATGGACAACATTCCTCCAGGCCTTCCTGTCTTCCTTCATCCTCTGGAGTCCATTTAAGCTCATGCCTACTGCTTCAGTGACTCCATCCAGCCACCTTATTCTCTGTTGTCCCTTTCTTCTTTTGCCCTCAATCACGGGTGTAGGTATACTAGTCTTGTTGTATTCGGGTCTTCTCTTACACGGGAAAAGACCGGAGTATTTATGTATGTATGTATGTATGTATGTATGTATGATGTATGTATGTATGTATGTATGTATGTATGTATGTATGTATGTATCAGGGGTGGGTTCCTGCCAGTTCTAACCTCTTCTATAGAAGAGGTTCCACAAATCTACCATGCCGTTTAGAACCGGTTCCAGCTCCCTCCCCCCGCTCGTCCGCACGACGCTTGCCCCACCCGCTGCTCACTGATTGGCTGGCTCACCAATCACCCCACCCCCCTCTAAGAGTCCTATCTAAACCTTAAAGTCTTACAGCTGTCAAGTTTGAACATCCCTGGGTTTTTTTTTCTAAAGGGTTAGGGGTGCAAGGGTCTTGTAACTTGACAGCTTTAAGACTTGCACACTTCAATGCCAGAGTTCCTGAGCCAACATGACTGGAAGAGGAATTCTGGGAGTTGAAGTCCACAAGTCTTAAAGCTGTCAAGTTTGAACACCATTGGGTTTTTTTTTCTAAAGGGTTAGGGGTCCAAGGGTCTTGTATCTTGACAGCTTTAAGACTTGCTTCAAATTTGAATTTATGAGCCAACATTTTGGTTGCTAAGCAAGAGCGTTGTTAAGTGAGTTTCATCACATTGTACAAGTTGGCCATGCCCACCTAGTCACATGACTGCCAAGCCACTCCCACAAAGCAGGCCACACCTACAGAAGAGGTTCTAAAAAAATTTGAAACCCACCACTGGTATGTATGTGTGTATGTGTGTATGTGTGTGTGTATGTGTGTATGTATACATACATAAATACATACACCTACATACAAACTAGCTTGGGAAGCATATAAATTAATTAAATAATAAACAATCATCTTGTATCAATAAAACTAATCTTCTGGATACAATAAAACTTGTATCCAATGGGAGATCAAGCCTGGCCTCCCGGGGGCGGGGCCAGAAAGACCCCCCCCCCGCTCTTAAAGAGACAGTCACTTTTTGAAACCCTCCCCTGAAAGAAGCGCAGTGTTCTTCGGTTTCGCATTTTCTTCCTTTCCCTCCCTTTGAGAGAGGAAAATAACTTGCCAACGGAAAGATCGAACGGCGCTCTTTGGAAAGCGTACGGCAAGCATTTCCCTTTGGGGCTCAGGTCTCTATGGTAGCGACGTCACAAGCCCTGCACCGAATGGCATCCGGATTCGGAAGTGACCATAGAGCCGAGACGGAAGGAGGCAGCTTCCGGCAGCGACCATTCTTTCCTCTCCCCCTCCCCTCCCATTTCCGGCCGCCGGTCCCACCGTCCCGTCACCAGGAGGCCAGGCCGCTCGCGTGGCGGTGGGCGAGCTCTGCCTCCCCTCAACTTTCCCGGGCTGCCCCCAGTCGTTGCTTCCCCGACGGCTCCTTCCTCTCTCCCGGCCGGCGCCATGGCGATGAGGCAGACCCCGCTGACGTGCTCCGGCCACACGCGGCCCGTGGTGGACCTGGCCTTCAGCGGCATCACCCCCTACGGCTACTTCCTCATCAGCGCCTGCAAGGGTGAGCCTGGAGGGGCGTCTCCTCGGCCCCCTTAGCCCCTCTGCGGGGATCGCCGCCGCTCCAGCCCTCCCGCCAGCCCCGCGGGGCTCATCCAAGGCTGATCGGGGCTTTGGCTTTGGGCATCCCCTGAGCTTACGGAGGGAGAGAGTGGGGAAGGACCTTGCAGGTCATCTAGTCCAACCCCCTGCCCAAGCGGGAGGCCCTACATCTGCCTCTGTCTTCTCGGCCTGGGCCACGTGGGGCTACACCCTAAAAGGGCTTTTTCCCAAAAGGCAACTGGACTTTTTTCCTCCACCCCTTCCTTAGCAAACGCTTCCTTTCTTCCCCGCTTCCCCAGTGGAAGAAGCTCCTTGGATGAGAAGGGAAACGTTCTCAAAGGAAGGAAGAGAAAAAAAGAATATATATGTATATGGGTGGATGCATGTATACACACACACATGCATACATACAAATAATATTGTATATAAATTTTATAGTAAGATGTGTGTGTGTGCGCGCATGCTGCCCACGCAAGTTTGTGTGTAGGTTTCTGTGTGTATATGTGTGCAGACACACACACACACATACAAACAAACCTTCGTACAAACACATTGGTAGCACATAAGGAATTGGCAGCACAAAATCCAGTTGCTTTTTGGGGGGTGAAAAACCACCTTTGGGATCATCACGGCCTGAATGATGGAGGATCCCATTAGACATATGGGGCTATATAGTCTTTATGGGGTACAGATCCGTTTAATAACCAGTGTGGGCGGCGAAGTACAGGTAAGTCCTCGACTTAGCAACAATTCATTTAGCGGCCACTCAAGGTTACAACGGCACTGAAAGTCTATGGAGATTCTCAGTCATCCAGGTCATGGTTGTCCCGAAGGGGCTTTTTTCCAAGAGGCAACTGGACTTTCTGGTTTTTCTTTGAAGACGTTTCCCTTCTCATCCGAGAAGCTTCTTTAGCTCTGACTGGTTGGTGGGGAATGGAAGGGTTTAAATTTCTTGCAGGCCACTAGTCATTTGCATTATTTTACAGAGTTGTTGAGGCCACCTGGAGGTTTATCAGTGGCCTCAGGGTCACCTGAGTAGTGCAGATAGGTGTGGAGCCTCCTTGGAACTGCTGAAAGGACTGTGTTGTAGACTGGAGATGTAGATGATGTCGTATCTCTCCCCCTCTGCTAAGAGAGGGCTGTTCAATTTTGACATAGATTTAAACCTAGATTCTTGACATAGATTCTTGAATCCCTTTTTCAAACCAGCGGTTCTCTCTGTCCAAGATATGTACTTTGTTGTCTTCAAAAGAATGGTCTGCGTCTTAAAGAGGAGTTAAAGAGGCCATCTATGTCAAAATGGATCAGCCCTCTCTCAACAGATACAGCTTCATCTCTCTGTCCCAAATAATATTTCTCTGTGGTTGCTTAGAGTTGACATCAACTTGCAGGCACATAATTAAAATATATTTCTTCTATTTGCCTATTTGCGAAAAGTGGTTGTGTGGCTATGCCATAAGGAGACATATGCAAAAAAAAAAATGACCCAAGGCAATTTTTGTAAGACTTTGTTAAACATTAGAATTCCTTATTAATCTACATGGGACTTTCTACCGCTGGTAGTCCTCGACTTACAACCGTTCATTTAGTTAATGGCACTGAAAAAAGTGACTTACGACTGGTCCACACATGTACAAACCATCGTCACATGCCCATGGTCACATGATCAAAATTCTGGTGCTTGGCAACTGGGAAATATTTCTGACCGGTTTCAGTATTCCGGAGTCACCATTGCGACCTTCCCAGACAGCTTCCAATAAGCAAAGTCAGTAGGGCAGGGGTGTCCAAACTTGGGAACTTTAAGACTTGTGGACTTTAACTCCCAGAATTCCCCAGCCAGCCATGCTGGGGAATTCTGGGAGTTAAAGTCCACAAGTCTTAAAGTTCCCAAGTTTGGACACCCCTGCAGTAGGGGAAGCCAGATTTGTTCCATGACCACACAATTCACTTAACAACTGCAGGGATTCACCTAGCAAGCGTGGCAGACAAAGGTCATAAAATCAGGGGCAACTAATTTCATTGCCTTGCTTAGTGACAGAAATTCTGGCCCCAATTGAGGTTGTTAGTCAAGAACTGCCTGGATGCTCTGTAGAGTCTTTTTGAATTTACAAATATTATACTTACAAAGAAGTAGATGCTGTTGTGATTGAGATTATCTTACTTTCCTCCCCTCCACCCCCTCTTCCCAGATGGCAAACCGATGTTTCGACAGGGTGACACAGGCGACTGGATTGGAACATTTCTTGGCCACAAGGGAGCAGTCTGGGGAGCCACGTTGAATAGCGATGCCACTAAAGCAGCCACAGCCGCTGCAGATTTTACTGCGTAAGTGAGAGTTGTTGGACATGGAAATACTTGCAGCAACTTTAAGCTTTTATCAGGTCTCAAATCATTAAGTGCAAACAATAGCTAGAAAGCTAACAATTTTGGGCAAAGGAAGCCTGTATCTGAAGCTTTCTGAAAATGCCATTGTCATTAGCTGAGGCTTTTTTTGTTTGTTTGTTTGTTTGTTTCAGCAAACTCTGGGATGGTGTTTCAGGAGATGAACTCCTCACTTTGGCTCACAAGCATATTGTCAAATCAGTGGACTTCACTCAGGTAAAAAGAAAAAAAAGTACAAATGTCTTTTTGTCTGTCTTGATTTTCAAGATTTTGACTCCGCCTTTGCTTTTCTGAAGTTGGCATATCACTAATTTTACTTTTTTTTTTTTTAACTAATAAGATTTTAAAAGGTTGGGCATCTAACCAGCTTTCTTAATAAATGACTGCTAATTTTCTCTTCTAGGACAGCAATTACTTGTTGACAGGTGGACAAGATAAATTGTTACGTATATATGATTTAAACAAGCCGGAGGCAGGTGAGGCTTTTTAAAAATTCCTATGAATCAGTAAAATGAGTACCGGAAGTTGCAAATATTTCTGTGCTAATTTGAAGGCTCAGCAAGCTGACTTTTTCCACCTGGTTTTAATATTATTTTTTAGTTGTAACTGGGCAGAATACCTGAGAGTTGGGGTTTCAAATAAACAAATAAGAAAAATGTGAATAAGGAAAACCACAGGTTCAGACAAAATGCGTGCAAAGTCTTCAGTTAGCCAAATAAAAATAAAGGAAAGGACAGAATGTTTGTGGCGATTCTCAGTCATCCAGGTCATGGCTGTCCCAAAGGTGCTTTTTCACGAGGCAACTGGACTTTTTCCTTGAAGACATTTAGCTTCTCATCCAAGAAGCTTCTCCAGTCGACAACACAGTCCTTTCAGCAGTTCCAAGAAGGCTCCACACCACTTTGCGCTATTCAGGTGACCCTGAGGACACAGGTACACCTCCAAGAGGCCTCAACGACTCTCTAAAAGGATGCAAATGACCAACTGTCTGCAAGGAATATAAATCCTTCCCTACCATCCAGTCAGAGCGGAAGAAACATCTTGGATGAGAAGTGAAACGTCTTCGAAGAAAAACAAGAAAGTCCACAGTTTCCACTTGAAAAAGTATCTTTAGGATCCTGAACTTTATTGCAAAAAAAGGAACCCTTTGAACAGCTAATTTAGTTAATGTAAATAAATTGGATTGTCTTTATTGTCATAATATCAGAGTGTGATCTTAGGACAGGAGTCCGAGGCCCCACTCAAAGGAATAGACAAGGAAAGAAATGAAAATGGCAAAAATGGCTTGTCACTTTTTGAAGTAAGAAGGGTAAATGCATATAGTCATCTAAGGAGAACTTTTTAAGCCCAAAGCTGATAAATTTGGCCCCATGAAGTTACCTCTTTTGAGAGCCAGGAGAAACGTGATATATTCTTGATCTGTTTTTTTTTTTCTTGAATCTCTCACTTTATGCATGGAAATATCCCGAAATATCCGAACATTTACTGTATGCTCTAATATACAATAATTACTTCCCTTATTTTTATTTGTTAGCCACAAATGTAGTGGGAAATACGACCTTTACTGAAATGTAAGAAAATAGGTTTTCATTTTAAATGCAAAATATTTCCTCTACTTCTCAGATCCTGAGGTGGTCAGTGGTCACACGTCTGGTATTAAAAAGGCTCTGTGGAGCAGTGATGATACGCAGATCCTTTCAGCAGATGATAAAACAGTCAGGTAAGAAATAATCACTGCCTCTTCCCTTAGTGCCATATAAGAAATGGGTGCTGGAGTTGTCTGGTTATCATCTTCACTATAAAACTACGTTTTTGAATCTGAGCATACATGCTTGGCTTTCCACACATTGGGCTTTTACCATGCGAATCAATGTCTTCCACTATAAGTAGTTCTGGACTTACGATTGGAATTGAGGCTGGAATTCTGTTCGTCAGTTGGGGTGGTTCATTTTATGCAATTGTGTCTGATTTTGGAATGGAATAGAATAGAATAGAATTCTTTATTGGCCAAGTGCAATTGGACACACAAGGAACTTGTCTTTGGTGAATATGCTTCCGGCGTACATAAGGAGAATAAAATACATTCATCAAGAATAAAAAGATCCAATACCTAGTGATAGTCAAAGTTACTAATAAGCTATCAAATCATACTAGTAAACAAATAAAACAATGTAAATTGAAAGATACAAGCAACATGGTTATAATCATAAGTGGGAAGAGATAGGTACCAGGAAGGAAGAGAATAATAATAATAATAATAATATAATAATAATAACAATAACAACAACAACAACAACAACAATAATAATAATAATAATAATAATAATAATAATAATAATAATAATAATAATAATAATAATACAGTCTTAGTAAATTATTGACAGTGTTGTGGGAATTAGTTGTTAAGCAGAGTGATGGAATTTGGGGAAAAACTCCTTGTGTCTTGTTGTTCAGGTGTGCATGCCTTATAGCGTCGTTTGGAGGGTAGAAGTTAAAATAATTTATGTTCAGGATGTGAGCAGTCTGTAGATATTTTCACAGCCCTCTTTTTGACTCATGCAATATACAGGTCCTCGATGGAAGGCAGGTTGGTAGCAATTGATTTTTCTGCAATTCTGATTATCCTCTGAAGTCTTGTCTGTCTTGTTAAGCAGACACCATGGAGACAGTTATGGAGGTGCAGATGACAGACTCAATAATTCCTCTGTAGAATAATTCCTCTTTTACGACTTTGTTGCAGCGGTTGTTCCATGAATCCATTTTATTCAATGACCGTTCTTTTCTGGAAACCAGAAAAACCCTCCAAAAGCCATGGTCATGGCAAATAGCTGTAAATATGAGCCGGTTGCCAAGCGGCCAAAAGAGGATGTGACCGGGGGGGGGGGGGGGAGACGGCATTCTGGAACTCCAGAAATGGGTCCTAAGTAGTTCTGGGCAGATGCATTGTAACTTCAAAAGGTTGCTAAGTGGTCTTTAAGCGACGGCTGCCTATACTTGATTCATTACAATTTTAATTTTTACTTGGATTCCGGTATCCCTCAGTTAGTTGTTAGCTGCGAAGTCATGTCCGACCCATCATGACCCCACGGACAACGTTCCTCCAGGCCTTCCTGTATTTTGCCATCCTCTGGAGTCCATTTAAGCTCACGCTTATTGCTTCAGTGACTCCATCCAGCCACCTCATTCTCTGTTGTCCACTTCTTCTTTTGCCCTCCATCATTCCCAGCATTAGGCTCTTCTCCAGTGAGTCCTTTCTTCTCATTAGGTGGGCTCTAAAAGTATTTGAGTTTCATTTTCAGGATCTGGCCTTCTAAAGAGCAGTCAGGGTTGATCTCCTCTCGGACTGACCAGTTGGATGGCCTTGCAGTCCAAGGGACTCACAGGAGTCTTCTCCAGCACCAGAGTTCAAAGGCTTCAATTCTTTGGCGCTCAGCCTTTCTTATGGTCCAAATTTCACAGCCTCAGAGCCAAGTGCAAAAGACTGTCGGGGTGTCAGGAAGCTTTGCATACAGTGTTTAATTTTAAGAAGCGGAGTGCTTGCACACGTTCAAGCTGGAATTTGTTTTCTTTAGAACAGCTGACCTCAGCTCTTTTCATTTTCCTTTCTTAAGTTTGGTCCCAAATTGCATTCATCTATCTAATTTTAAGAAGCAAGTCTTATCATGTTGTGGTTTTACCGGTTGGGAGACAAACAGTCCCTGATTTATTGCAGTGCTTCTCAATCTCAGGGTCTTTTAAGATGTGTGGATTTCAACTCCCGGAATTCCCAGCCAGCCACGCTTATAAGCAGAGAATTAGAGCTTTTCACAAGGGGTTGCACATTTAGTACAAATAGATCAAAAGTTACAGAAATATGGTCTACAATTGAAGAGTAAGTTCATATATTTAAACCATACGGATCTTACCAACATGGGGGATCTTAAACAAATGTTGGCCACAGTACAAGTTTGTATCATATGCCCAATTCTCTATTTATACTTTCAGAATATTCAGCTTGACAGCCAATCTTAAAATATTCATTAGGCTATCCAGTAAATGGAAAACATGTTTTTGAATTGATTGTATGAAACTTTTTGGATGTTTTTTTATTATACGAATAATTTTTTTATTATACGAATAATTGCCAATATTGTTTCCCGTATTGGAAATTGATTTCAAACGAATAACTTTCAAAAATTCATTTCCATTGTACTGGCATATGGTAAAACCTTGATTTTTATAGATTTCTGTTCAGCCGAATGGATGCAACAGACGAAACTGTAGTTCAGATTTCACTCCCCAGAACCATACCATTGGACATAAATTAAATGATAGGAGTAAAGTTGTGAAATTATACGAGCAATCTCAGAGTTTCATATGGCATAAATTATTTCAATTCCCTGATTGTGTAAATTGTGTTAGTTTAACAGGTATTCCGTCTGTCCTAATGATGTATAAAATCATATCATGGTTTGAATTGTGTTTAAGGCAGAACTTGGGATATCAGTTAAGACCAGAGGTCTTCAAACTTGACAACTTTAAGACTTGTGGACTTCAACTGCCAGAATTCTCCATCCAGCTATGCTATTGCTGGCTGGAGAATTCTGGATGTTGAAGTCCACAAGTCAAAGTTGGCAAGTTTGGGGACCCCCGGTTAAGATGATGTTTCTCAACCTTGGCTACTTGAAAAATGTGTGGACTTCAACTCCCAGAATATCTGGCTGGGAGTTGAAGTCGCCACATCCTCAAGTTGCCAAGGTTGAGAACCACTGGGTTAAGACTGCTGGGAAAGTACTGTTGATCGTTTTATTTCTTTATTAAATTTCTGTGCCGCCATCTCCCCTACAAGGTGACTCTGGGCGGGTCGTACAGGAAGTTCTCAACTTACAACCACAATTGGAACCAGAATTTCTATTGTTAAGCGAGTCGCGTCAGTTTTACAACTTTTTTTTAACCTTGGTTGTCAAGCAGATCACTGCAATTGTTAAGTTGGTCAGACAGTTGTTCAGTGAATCCAACTTCCCCAATTGACTTGGCTTGTCGGACGTTGGTTGGGAAGGTCACAGATGGAGATCACATGACCTCAGGAATCTGCAGTTGTCATAAGTCCATGCCGGTGCCTGAATTTTGGTTATGTGTTTGCGGTGATTGTGCGATGGTCATACATGTGAGGGCTGGTTGTGAGTCACTTCTGTGTTCTGGTAACTTCAAAGGCACCCTATACGAATAAAGTTGAGGACTAACTGTGATGTTGTCAGGTACTTTGGTTGATGACTCATTAAATACTAAAGCAATTAACCATTTAAGTTTTCTTGTAAGAGTTTGTTGATCTTCCATTATCAATCATATATTAGAATTACTTCCAATATACAGGATTTCCTTAGGTTAAATATGTCTTGAGTTTCTCCCTCTTTTTCCCCACGTTCAGTGGGTTCTGCGTTCATTCACACTCAAAATGGGTGAATGCGTAATTGGAATATATGTAAAAAGTTTTTCCCCCCCTCTAACAGCAATGACAATTTTAAAAAAAACCACTTGAAATGCCTGAACTATACTGTAAGTAGGTTGAGAGATTAGCATGGTAGCGAAGAGCATTTTATCCAGGAAATGTTTGCCATTGTGACGTACCGGATTGCAGTTAGGAATTAAATACATTTTACTGTTGTCTCTCCGTTTCAGACTCTGGGACAGGAATACACTGACAGAAGTGAAGGCAGTCAACGTTGCCATGTCTGTGAGTAGCATGGAATACGTGCGCGAAGGGGAGCTAATAGTCATCACCTATGGCCGGACCATTGCCTTTCACAGTGCAGAAACGTAAGCTTGTTTTTAACATGTGTGTTTCATTCATCAGGCCATACAGACAAACTGGTCAAGTGTAGACTAGCCCGTAGAGACTGTGTGCCTATCATGCCATCAGTCTAAATAATTTCTATACTTACATTAGTACATGTATTCAAACCAACTTGTTTTTGTTAAAAAAAAGAGAGAGAACATTTAGTTGGTAGCGGACAGATTTTAAAGTTTATAAATAGGATTATACCGATGAAGAACTAGGCATGTGATTATATTTCAATGACCGTCAGAGCATTTTTTTTCTTTGCTTAATTTTTTTTTGTAAAAGTTGTTTCCTGCTCTATGTAATAGCGGCACTCAACTTCCATTGTCTAGGCCACAGTGTAAAAGGAACTATTTTATCACTGCTACCTCTGGCATTTTGCTCGTGTGTGTCTGTCTGTCTGTCTGCACCTACAGGAAAATCCTCTTAAAAATGGATCTCTTTTTGCTAACAGGCACTCAGCTTTCTGATAAGTGAATTCCATTTAAATAAGAATCCCTCCTTATAGTGTTTTCTTCTTTGGCATGCTTTAGTGTTTTGTTCAGTATAGCAGTGTTTTTCAACCTTGGCAACTTGAAGATGTCTGGACTTCAACTCCCAGAATTCCCCAGCCAGCATTCGCTGGCTGGGGAATTCTGGGAGTTGAAGTCCAGACATCTTCAAGTTGCCAAGGTTGAAAAACACTGCAGTATAGGATTTTCATTTTTTAAAATAATCAGTGCTTTTTGTTTTCTCTCCATAGTTTGGAACAGATTAAATCATTTGAGGCACCTGCAACAATCAATTCTGCGTCTCTCCATCCGGAGAAAGAATGTCTAGTTGCTGGTGGTGAAGATTTTAAACTTTATAAATACGATTATAATACTGGCGAAGAATTAGGTATGTGATACATTTAAATGCACTTCAGGGCATGCTTGGATGAATTTCATGGCTGTTAAAAAAACAACAACCAACCAGCTTAACTGCTAATTGTAAAAGTTTAAACTTGAATATTTTGGGGGAGTTAGCAAAGCAGTGATAACAATCCTAACTTATAATTATCAAGTTGGTACTGTAGTCATATTTCATTCCACTGAACCTTGAATTGTGGCTTGAAATAGATGATGTTTCTCCAACTGCATGTGTTTATATGTGATTGTGTTCAAGTCACTTTTGCATCGCTCATATTGCAGACTGATATATATGCTTTATACCCTTGGCCCCATGCATCTGTGACCCACCTGGGCATAGAGGTAACGGACAATTTATTCATTAGAGTCAAATCCCATTCTTTGTATATAGGAGCTCAGGGTGGCATATATGCTGCTCCATCACCCTGTTTTTCCCTACAGCAGTAAACCCTGTAAAATCCCGTATTTTCTGGACTATAAGACACATTTTTTCTCTCCAAAAAGGGGGTGAAAATGTCTGTGCCGAAAAAGGCCTAAAAAACGGGGGTAAAAAGCCTTCAAAATGGGCCCAAAAAAGCTTTAAAAACAAATCGAAAAAAGCCTCAAAACGGGCCAAAAAAGCCCCCAAACAGGCTGAAAAAGCCTAGAAAAAGGGCTGAAAAAAGCATCGAAAATGGGTAGAAAAAAGTCTGGAAAGGGGCCAAAAAAAGCCCCCCCAAAGGGCCACAGAGGCCAAAAACCTTTTTTTGTTTGTTTGTTTTCCTCTTCTAAATTTAGGTGAGTCTTATAATCCGAAAAATACAATAGGTTGGGCTGAGTGAGAATGACTGGCCCATATTTCCTCAAGAGGAAGCCATGGTGGCCGAGGGTGAACTTCAACTTGGGTCTTCCTGCTCCTAGTCCCACACCTTAACCCACTACACTATACTGGCTGCTTAGATCAGGGAGGCATTAATACTGAATCTTGAGTTCCTCACCCTTGCAGTATTCCCTCTAGGAAAGGGATGTCAAACTCGGTTTCATTGAGGGACGCATCAGGGTTGTGTTTGACCTCGGGGGGGGGGAGGCATGGCCAGGGTGCACATCATCACTCGAGTCGGGGGCGCCTGTGGCAGCCCAAGAGCTCTGCCAGCGAAAATGAGCTCCAGAGCTCCGTTTTCGGCTGCCACGGCTTCCTGCTACCCTCTATCAGTGAAAATGGAGCTCTGTTTTCACTGTCAGAAGGTTGCAGGAGGCCATGGCAGCAGGAAACGGAGCTCTGGAGCCTGTTTTCACTGGCAAAAGCACCGGGGCTGCTCCTTCACTATTTCCAGGACAGCCCCACGGGCCAGATCTAAGTACCCCACGGGCTGCATCCAGTCCCCGGGCCTTGAGTTTGACACCCCTGCTCCAGGAATTTCTGAGTTAATGTTCCTGAACAAAGATAGAAATAATGTTGAGTGTGAACTGATGTAGCTTTTGTCTTCATTTTTAAAAATAATAAAAGTATTGCTGCAATACCCCCAAATCTCATCTTTTTTCTGGTGGCAAGTTTACATCCAGGCCATCAGAGGGCCCTTCTGTTAACATCCAGTGTTTTTCTAAAATGTGAGCCCTCCTTAATGTTGCTCCACAAGAGAAGGCAGAATTTTTTACTTGAAGCCCCATTGCAGGGCAAATCTCTCTCTCTCGTTTCCTTAAAAGCTTGAGCTGAATCAGTTTGCATCCCTCCCTCCCTCCCTTCCCTTATTGACGCATTACAATTTCTTTGCAGAATCTTACAAGGGGCACTTTGGACCGATTCACTGTGTCAGATTTAGCCCAGATGGAGAGTTGTATGCTAGTGGCTCGGAGGACGGAACGCTGAGGCTGTGGCAGACGACAGTCGGGAAAACATATGGTCTCTGGAAATGTGTGATTCCTGGTAAGAAGTGTCTTTTCTATTGGGACTCAGGCATTCTTGCTAACTTGTTTTGTTCTCTGATTTACGAGATAATTGCTACAGAATTCTACTGCAGCGGAGGCAGTCTTGCGACTTAACAAACCATTCATTCGGTGGCCGTTTGAAGTTTGGTTGTGAAAAAAAGTAACGCAACTGTTGGCAAATACTTGCCCTTAACAGTCATATGATCAAAATTTGGGTGCTTGGCCACTGGCACGTATTTATCACAGCTGCAGCATCCAGCTACAAGGGACACCTGGTTGCCAGTTGCAACCTTCCCAGTTGGCTTTTGATAAGCAAGAGTCAATGAGGGAAGCCTGATTCGCTTAATGGCCGTGCGGTTCAATTGATGACAGTGGCAAAAAAAAGGTTATAAAATGCGGCAGGACACCCTTAACCAACTGCCTCACTCGGCAACTGAAGTTCTGGTCCCAAATGTGGCCATAAGTCAAGAATTACATGCATTTCTTTTGGCTTTGCTGCTCATTAATTCACTGGCACCTGATCAGATTGTATATGGGGGAAAGACTGGGCAGCGCATTTTGATTAAAACTTGCCATCAAAATGCTAATCCTGTATTGTACCACTTCTTCTGCCCCCGTTGGAGTTAATGATGCTCCATATGAAAGAAACAACCTAATACAGGGGTCTGCAACCTTAAACACTCAAAAGAACCACAAAGGTCCTAACTAGAAGCCCCCTGTTCAATTCTGGAGCCGACCAGAAGCCCGGTTCCCCCACCAGAGCCTCCTCCTAGCATGGCATCCTTTCCCCCCTACCTGTCCTAACCAAAAGCTCTATCAATTGTGGAGCTGACGGGCAACAGGGAGCCGCAGCAGAGGGATGAAATTGCCACATGTGGCTCCAGAGCCGCAGGTTGCCAACCCCTGACCTAATATCATCCTTTGAGAAAAGGCTAGGTAGACGTTTTCCTTCAGGCATCAGGGATGGGGTAGATTGAAGGCTATTGAGGAGGTAGAGCTCTCTCCCACTAACTGCCATGATCTCCTGAAATGGAACTCTTGCTTTTCTAAGGCCAGTAAATTGTAGCTGATTCATGATACATATCTACGTAAGAGAGAGTACCGTAGATAGATCTTCCTCAGCTTAAACCAGACACCCTTATCTGGAGGAAAATCATATCAAACAGCCCTGGAAAATGTTTTGTGCCTAGCGGAATGCTGCCTGTTTTGTAAATGTTTATGCAAGTGACAAGTTGAATGATGTAAAATGATGGCTTTGTGCTTTCTAATTCTCTTTCTCCAGAAGAAGAAGGCGGAGAGCTGGCTAAGGCTAAAGTCAACCTTCCAGGAACTGCAGAAGAAGAATTAGGTAATGATCGAATAGCAGAATCTAACCACAATCAGAGGTTGACCTTTTGGTGTGTAGGTGTCAGGTTTCCGAAAGATGCTCTAATTGATTCATGAGCCTTGGGCCAAGTTTCAAAAGAAAACCAGTCATTTATTAGGAGCACCATTTTGGCAATACCTATTGCAGTCATAACTAAGCCTCATTTGAATTATAGATGAACTTTACCCCTGTTCCTTCCCTCCCCTCACTCTGTGTCATAAATCACATTCTCCAACGAGATGCACCCCTCAGAAGCCCGTTGTAGTAATCTGAGATCCGACTCTAGCTGAAAGTATGCATGGAATGCCCTCCCCCTTTCCTCACCATGGCAACTTTATGAGTTGACATTCGGCTCCCCTCACTTTCCAAAAGTGACCTATGCGAAGCAAAAACAATTTGAGTACAGGTATAGGATTTAAGTCTCCCCCCCTCCCCCCCTCCCCAGGCTTGTTTGGATTTTCTTCATGGAATTTTGCTATAAGGCGATCAGCCTGGATATTTCTAATGTAGCAAGTTAGGACTGAAGAGGGTATAAGAGATCCAATATGAATCACATTAAACGGTGTTTCCCAAACTTGGCAACTTTAAGATGGGTGGACTCATACTCCCAGAATTCTCCTGGCAGTTAAAAGCCCAGCCTATGAAAACTGAGGATACACTATGAAACTGTGGTTATTTCCTATCTCGTTTACATCAAAATGTTTTCATAGAGGTAGTCCTCTGTTTACAACAGTTTGTTTAGTGACCGTTCAAAGCTACAATGGTACTGAAAAAAAGTGATTTACAACTATTTTTTTTTTAGTTATGACCTTTCCAGCATCCCCTGATCAAAGTTCAGATGCTTGGCAACTGGTTCCTATTTTATGACTACTAATGTGTTCCAAGGTCGTAGGATCCGCTTTTGTGATCTTCCGACAAGCAGTGGGATAGCCAGGTTCACTTAACAACGAGGTTACTAACTTACCAACTACA
Source organism: Natrix helvetica (assembly GCF_964273705.1). Classification (NCBI taxonomy): domain Eukaryota; kingdom Metazoa; phylum Chordata; class Lepidosauria; order Squamata; family Natricidae; genus Natrix; species Natrix helvetica. The sequence goes on along the minus strand of NC_138553.1, from coordinate 12,375,044 downwards.
GTGATTCACTTAACTGAGGCCAGAAATGTTGTAAAATGGGGCAGAATTTACTTAACTGTCTTACTTAACGACAGAAATATTGTGGCTCATTGTGGTCGTATGTCGAGGACTAATTGTAGCACCAATATTTTAACTGGCCTTATATATATATATGTTGTATTTGTGCTGATAAATAAATAAAGGGAGACTAGTATAGATCTATTTCAAGTTATTTAGCACAAATACAACACAAACGTAGCAAAGGCAACATTAAAAATAAAAATATGGTTTTCTGCCTGGATGGTCTTCTGTAATGAGCCGAAGGACAGAAAGGGGGAGTAGTGAGCCCCCTCCCATATTTGGGCATACCAGGGGTTGTAACACAAATATATAGATATGGAGTCATATATCTATCTCACAATGTGAGGAAGCATCTGGAAGATAATTGTTTCTTGTTCTTGGGCTGGACCAGGGTAGTGTTGGTTGGAAGATCACAAGAGTGACATTCACATTAGCCACATGGCTTAAAAGGCCATGGGATGCGGTGGCTCAGTGGCTAAGACGCTGAGCTTGTTGATCAGAAAGGTTGGCAGTTCTGTGGTTTGAATCCCTAGCACCGTGTAACGGAGTGAGCTCCCGCTACTTCTCCCAGCTTCTGCCAATCTAGCAGTTCGAAAGCACGTAAAAAATGCAAGTAGAAAAATAGGAACCACTTTTGTGGTGGGAAGGTAACAGCGTTCTGTGCACCTTCGGCATTTAGTCATGCTAGCCACATGACCACGGAGACATCTTTGGACAGCGCTGGCTCTTCAGCTTTTAAATGGAGATGAGCACTGCCTCTTAGGAGTCAGGAACAGCTAGCACATATGTGCGAGGGGAACCTTTCCCTTTTTAAAAGGCCAACTGTGACCGGACGCTACTTTCAGGAGCAAACTGGAATAGATATGGAGTTATGGTGAAATGCAGGCCTAGCAATACATATTTTTTTTAAATTAACCTCTGCTAAACATTAACGGAGGTTTTTTTTTTTTCTTGTTTCTTCCCTTATGCTCAACTCAGCAGAAGATCTTGGCTCTGAAAACACAGATTCCATCTATAGCACACCTCCTGAAGTTAAGGCTTGAGCATCATGGCCGTTAAGGACAACACACACGAACTCATTGAGATTCGATCCTGAAAAGAAAAAATGGAAAAACAAAGAAAAATAACAGCAGTCATATGCAACAGCCTCTCCTGAGGGATGGAGTGGGGGTGCAGAGTGAATCGAAGGCAAATAGAGAGGCAGTAATTGATGAGAATGCATAGGAACAGGTTGTCAAGAAAGATGAGACAAAAAAAGTAACGGTTTGGCTGTCTTTTAAGCGTCATTTTGCCTTTTGTTAAGTCTGAACACAACCAGGCGCCGAGATCCTGTTTTTTTTCTCCAGTGTTAAAGATTAAGTCATTGTAGTGTTTTATTATTGAGGAGAAATGTAACGGTATCTTGGTTAGAGTATGTTCTCTGAAAGTGGGGAAGGGGATGACGACAAAAGGCAGGGGGGTCATTTGGTTAAATAAAATATTTGTGGTTTAGGGTTTTTTTGCCCTCCCACTTTTATTGTACACTGCTTCTGTTTCCAAATCATCTAAATAAAACGCTCCTACAATGGCACTCCTAGAAAATGTTAGAAAGCATACCAGGTTAATTCATCTGTTTCTGAACAGTACTGAATAGCCTGGGGCTTTGAATTTAAAAAAAAAGGGGGGGATGTAATATTTGGGGGTGTCTTTTGCATGATAGGTGACTGAATGCCATGCTGCTTGAAGCTTGTACGTTCTTCTCCAGTAAAACTTCATAATTCAAATCTTATCTCTAAAAAGATAACATGTGAAGGAGCATCCCTGTCAAAATTGTTCATATACTATCTGAATTTACACTATGTCAAAACATACCTACTTATCCCTTGTATTTCTTCTGGACTTCTTTTAAACGGAAGCAACTAAGTATTTCTATATGATTTTTAATGTGTTGTTTCCCCCAAAAACGAACTGTATGTATACATCGAATAATTCATATGCTGCATAGGAATAAAATGGTGGTTTAAAGAGTCATCTGCATTAACTAGAGACTAAATATAAGACGTTTGACGTTTAGAAATAGCAGCATGTGTTCAGAACACATTATAGCCAACATAAAAGGAATACAAGCTCATTACTTTAGCCTTGCCCATCCTCCTCCTCTTAAGTTCTCCATTGATTTGCCGTAAATGGTCTTAACGCTCATATACCTGATCTGAACGATGGAGTTAGCACATCTGGCAGGTTCAATGTTGAAAAAGATTTTAACAAGAGCGTTCTGCAGTGCAAGGGGAGTTAGGAATTAAAATGACCTCTTGTGACACACTGATTCTATATGGATGTAGTAAGATACCCGAAATATTAATGCAGTTATGATGGATTGGTTAGAAAGAACGCTCTCCATCTTTAGTGGAAAAGAATGTGAAAAAGATGAAAACGTGGCCCCTGAATCTAGTTACATAGGACCACGCATTTAGGAATATGGACTTTAGGAGAAATAATAACATTACTGCATTTTGAATACAGATTACAAAACCAAATAATACAGGAAGAATAACTGTAGCCTAGCCTTCGATACTGGGTTGTTGGTTTTTTTTTGCAGATGGGACTTTTTTTAGTGAGAGTGTTAACTATCCTTGTACTCAAACAAAATTTGAATGAATCAGGTGATTTTAGAGTACCAGCTCTGTTGGTTGCTTATAAACGCAGTAATTCCCCCACCCCTGTATCTTGGTGCTCCATCTTTTTTTGCATTGGTTTCTGGCAGACATTTTTGCTTGAACCCTCCACCCATACGCAAGTACCGTATTTTTGGGGAGCATAAGATGCACGCTTTTCCCTCAAAAAAGGCTGAAAATCTGGGTGCATCTTATACACTCCGTCATGTGGCGCTAGGGATTCGAAGTGCTGAACTGCCGACCTTTCTGATCGACAAGCTCAATGTTTTAGCCACTGAGCCACCGCGTTCCTGATGGAGGGTTATGGAGTGTTACTAATCCTTGTGTGCAATTCAAACTATTTTGCAAAGAAAGATGAGGGATGATACTGTAAACTGAAGACATCCTGTAATCACTTGGCACCTTCCAAAATAAGCAGCTCCCCTTGTGGCTTCCTTCACTCAATTACCTGTGCCACGTTTATACGCCACGAAGGTTTTGAAAAGCTGGGATGTAAGCGGATTCCAAGCAAATATCATTTGCCATCAGGTAGAACCCAAGGACACCTCCAGGGAGGGTCAGCACCTTTTTATTATGAAACTTGAAGGAAGGAGGGCTTTCCGAAGCAATTATATTTACTACCAGAAGAAAACCTTGTGACCTCAAGAACGGCGGCCAGTGCTAGTGGCACAGCTTTAAAAACAATTGAAAATCTGGTTCGTAATGCTTCCGTACGGAGAAAATGACAGCTCTCTGGGCCCCCGCCTAAAATTTTTGTTAAGGCGAGAGGCCGCTTTGTCAAAAACCCAGTAAATTCTGAATTGCTCTTTAGCTTTCTTGCCAGAATCCAAATGTGTTTACCCCAAAATAAGACAAGGTCTTATTTTCTTTTGAGCCCCGAAATAAGCGCTTGGCCTTATTTTCGGGAAGGTCTTATTATTTTCGAGGTTCAGGAGGCGGCGAGCGTGGTCACCTCATGGCTGCTGCTGTGTTGCAATATTTTCAGGGGAGGGCTTATTTTCGGGGAGGGCTTATTTTAGCCCGATGCACTCATAAGTCCGATTGGGCTTATTATCTGGGGAGGTCTTATTTTGGGGGAAATAAAGTACTTTTTCTCTGAGAAGGTAAGATGATGGACTTGTTCCCCTCATTTTATCCCTGGTGAGATAGGCCTACTTTATTGGCTGGAAGGGGGGGGGGGGGGGAAGCAAGGCCTACATTAAGCCCCTTAAACTCCATGACTGTGGAGATCAACAAGGGCTGCATTTCGACCTGTGATAACTTGTACACCGAGAGGCTGCACATTGTCCAGTCTGCAATGTTGATTTATCTGGGTGATGTAACTGTAAATCATTAATGAAGACGGAGGACTGTTCGTAAAATCAAGGCAGCTCAATCACTGCAGTACTAATAGGGGCCGTTGCAATCGATGAGCCCAAAAACAGTGTGCGCGCATCAATCGCAACAATGGGCCATTTTATCTTTGCAATCCCCACTTTTCCTGGGCAATGAATGAATACGAGTTTATATTAAGCATACCACAGACAGGGCCATGCATGCATTTTTAAAAATAATAATAGCTACAATAAACAACAACAATAATAGAAGCAGTGGCATGGCAAAGTAGCAACAATGGTGCATTGGAAGATCTGCAAGAAATGTCATTTGCCTGTAATGAAGAACAGAAAAAGTCATAGAAAATGAAGAAGTTAAATTGCTCTTGGACTTCCGAATTCAGGTAGACAGGCACTTGCCACATAACACCCCAGGGACTTAACAGTTATCGCTAAGAAAGACAAAAATGTCTGGATAGTGGATATGGAGACAGCGGAATAGGACAGAAAGAACTGGAGAAGATAACAAAATACAAAGACCTACAAATAGAAATAGAACGACTATGGCAAAGGCAAGCAAGGGTGGTACCAAGAGTAATAGGCTCCTTGGGTGGAATCCCAAAACAACTAGAGCACCACTTGAACACCATAGGCATTGACAGATTTGCTATCAGTCAATTGCTGAAGGCAGCTTTACTTGGAACAGCTTCCATCCTGCGACCATAGCTGTAAAACCATCAAACATCCGGATTTGCCTATTACAGGTCCTGGGTAAGGACTCGATAGGTAGACCAAAATGCCAAACCCAGTCTGAACATCTGGCTGGCTGTTCAAATAATAATAATGATGATGATGATGATGATTATAATAATGATGATGATAATAATAATTGGAAAAAATCATGAAATACCATGATCTGGCCATCGAAACAACCTGATTATGGATGAAACATGTAACAGTGATACCCATTGTCATCGGGGCACTTGGTACCAGGTCCAAGAATTTTATAAGATACATCAACAAATTGCAGCTTCCTGCCATAACACCAGCGGAACTGCAAAAAAAATGTACTACTCGGAACATCATATATTTCAAGAAGATACTTGGTTGATACCTAGGATGCTGGCAGCAACTCGTATCAACCATTAGCGCCAGTCAATAATATTTGTGATACATTTTTTAATGTTGTTCAGTTGGCTGAGTTTCATGTTTAATGAATAAAGTATATAATTATATATAATGAATACAATATATCATAATTTTACGTGTGTGGTGTGTGTGTGTGTGTGTGTGTGTGTTGTGTAGATTTTCACGGGTGTAGGTATGGTGGTCTTGTTGTATTCGGGTCTTTTCCCATGTAAGATTGACATGAATTGACAATCTTACATGGCAAAAGACCCGAATACAACAAGACCAGCATACATACATACATACATACATACATACATACATACATACATACATACAAAATATGTGCGACACATTTTAAAATATTCAGTTGACTGAGTTTTACGTTTAATGAATAAAATAATAATAATAATAACAACAACAATAAAAATAGACAATAGACAATGAACATCTGGCTGGCTGTGTGATGATGCAAAATCATAAAATATTGCCACCCGACCATCGAAACTATGCAATTATGGATGAAACATGTAACAGTGATACCCATTGTCATCAGGGCACTTGGTACCAGGTCCAAGAATTTTACAAAACACATCAAGAAATTGCAGTTTCCTGCAATAACACCAGAGGAACTGCAAAAAAAACCTGCGCCCCTATCAACCATTAGTGCCAGTCAATGATATTTGTGACAACATTTTTAAATGTTCAGTTGATTTGAGTTTCATGTTTGGTGAATAAAAGATACTACTACTACTACTACTACTACTACTACTACTACTACTACTACTACTACTACTACTACTACTACTACTACTACTACTACTACTACTCCCACCAACAACATGAACGATAATATTATTAATAATAAGCCCTTCTCCTTTTCTTTGCTCACTACCCGATGCGGGGACCTTCTTTGCCTTTGTAACCTGCAGAATCGCGGGGCCTGCTTTCTTTGCAGTTTTTCAAGCCATCGCCCGCCGAGTGCAGCTAATCCGATTCGACTTTCTCCGTCCCGGGGGCCCCTCCTGGAGGGGAGACGGCAGAAAGAGGAGGAAGAGGAGGAGGAAAACGGGGAGTGGGGGAAGGAAAGGGCGTAACCAGGAAGCGCCGTGGAAGCGCCTTGCCCTGGAAGAGCATCGACTTTCGCTTCTCCGCCGACCATGGCTGCTAGCAACCGGGGCATGGAGTTAGGTAAGCCGGGCCGCAGCGTGCAAGCTCAGGGCGCATCTGGGCGAAGGGCGGTGGACGGAACAAGGCGGGCTGGGCTGGGGGTGGGTGGGAAAGGAAGGGGGCGCTTTGAACTTGGAGGTTTTCCCAGGCTCCAGATGTGCCAGAGAGGTTTTTCTCCCTTCTGCTGGTCGAGCGCGATGCCGCGTTGGGGAGATGAACCCAGGCCTCTGAAAACGTCTGAAATGCACGATTTTAATTTAATTACTCTTAATCATCAGGTGGCAATGCATTCCTTCTATGGGGCCCATAGGTTTAGCCCAAACCTGGGTTACTATTCCCAGGAAGGGAACTGAGCGATGAAAACCTACCAGTTAAGTTGTTGGGTCAAATAAAGGAGCAGTTCCTTTATGTCTATTGGAGATGGTCAGTTATCCAAGGCCCAAAGATCCTTTTCCAAAAGGCCACTGGACTTTTTTTCCTTTGTTTTTCTTCTTTTCTTTGAAAATGTTTCACTCCCCCTCCAAGAAGCTTCTTTGGTTCTGAAAAAGTGAAGCTTCTTGGATTCGCCTGTAGAGATTCTCAGCCATTCAGGTCATGGTTGTCCCAAAGGTGCTTTTTCAGGAAGCCACTGGATTTTCTTGTTTTTTCTTCTTTTGAAGACCTTCCGCTTCTCATCCAAGAAGCTTCTTCAGCTCTGACAGGATAGTGGGGAAGCTGAAGAAGCTTCTTCTTGGATGAGAAGCAAAACGTCTTGCCTCCTGAAAAATCACCTTGGGGACAACCATGACCTGGATGACGGACAAATCAAAGAAGCTTCTGCACTTTTTCAGAACCAAAGAAGCTTCTTGGAGGAGAAGCGAAACGTTTTCAAAGAAAAGAAAAGAAAAACCCACAAAAAAGTCCAGTGGCCTTTTGGAAAAGCATCTTTGGGATGAGAACAGTTCCTTAAGTTGCACATATAGTGCACAATAGTTGATTTTCTCCTTGCCCCATTCGTAGTTTTTCTGGTTAGTGTCAATAGAAAGAAATATGGTAGTGCCCTCCCACCTGGACTGAGTTTAAAGGACACACTGGGTGGTAGGAAACTGAAGGTACAGAGTTCATATTCTACAAGAAGAAACAGCAAGCGTATAAGTGCCAGAAGTTTGCTTATTCGTTTGCTTGATTTATGGTGGGGTGTTTTTTTCTCTCCAAACGTGGCAACTTTAAGATATACGGACTTTAATTTCCAGAATTCCCCAGCTAGTTAGCTAGCTAGCTGGGGAATGTCTGGCTGGGGAATTCTGGGAGTTGAAATCCACATATTTTACAGTTGCCAAGTTGAAGAAAAACACTGATTTATAAGGATTAAGTGATCCGAGGGAGCTTACAGGAGTGTTCAAAATATAAAATTGCTCAAACAACAACAGTGCAGGGGAAGATAAAAACTGAAATTCAAACATTTCAGTGGATTCAACATTCATCCTGGGTCAAGCATCTAGTGCATGTTTGTAAGACCTCAAGGATGGCCATGGTAATTGTATTGATATATTTAGATACCCCCGTCCCCAAACTTGAGGGTAGTTTATACTTTAAAAGAAAGGACACAACATCAAAACCCGTGTTTTATGGATAGCAGGAAAAAAAAAATCCAGACAGCTCAGAAACCTATGGGGATTCACAACCACTGAATAGCACATTTTCAGAGACATTGAGATTGCTGGAGTGACTGCAAGTCTAATGCAGCGAAAGGGTGCTAAATCATACTTGACAAATCTCATATCAGCTGATAGTACCAGTATTGCAAAAGAGGGTTGGAGCGTTGTGGAAAAGGAAATATAATCCTAGCTATTAGCAAAACATTGGCAACCGAGATAATTCAAAGGATCTACAGTAGGCCTGCAGAGGAAAAAATCATCGTTTCCTTTTGTTGTGGTTGTGGTTTTCCAAGGTACAGCTATCCTCAGTGTAAGACCGGTTCTTAAGAAACGATTTGAGGTTACGATAGACCAGGGGTCGGCAACCTTAAACATTCAAAGAGCCATTCGGACCTGTTTCCCACAGAAAATAAACAAACACTTCCCATGCTTGATTATTTCCTGAGCAGCCACAAAACTAGCATATGTAGTTGAATTAAACGTTCTGTTTTCTTCTGAAACTTTCCTTTTCTTGGATTTATCCATGGTAGGCCTTCCGGAGTCAAAGACCTCAATAAATCACGTTCTGGCGGGTGTTGCACATTGTGGCACATATTTTGAACGACAGGGAGCCATAGCGGAGGGATGAAAGAGCCACACGGGGCTCCAGAGCCGCGGTTTGCTCACCCCTGCAATAGACAATCCCCTCCCCAGCATTGAGGACTTGGTTCTGAAGTTCATCCATGATCATGTGACCTCATGTTGGGCCCTTGGCAACCAGGCCTCATTGATGCCTGTCAGTAGCAACCTGCAGTCATGTGGACCGTGTTTGCCCAAAGCACATTTCCTTCCAATTTTTGCTAAAAGCAGCCCATAATGAACAATGGGTTCACGTTATGATTACAGACTCCATGATGGTCGTAAACTGAGCACTACCTGTAGAGGAATTTATCATCTGTTGGTATTTCCTACTTCATAATTTGGGGAGATGTTTCTTGGAAACATTTCTGATGAAATGCTGTTTCAAACTGCCTAAGACAGGGGTGTCCAAACTTGGCAACTTTAAGACTTGTGGACTTCAACTCCCAGAATTCCCCAGCCAAGTTTGGACACCCCTGGCCTAAGAAAATAAATCGCTTCTTAGGGTTTGGATTTGATCTCCAGACAATAATATCAGGCTCAAGTAAACAAGAACAGGAGTAGAGTTCAAAGCACGAACAGTTTCTTAAGATAAAGGTAAAGGTTCCCCTCCCACATATGTGCTAGTCGTTCCCGACTCTAGGGGGCGGTGCTCATCTCTGTTTCAAAGCCGAAGAGCCAGCGCTGTCCGAAGACGTCTCTGTGGTCATGTGACCGGCATGACTAAATGCCGAAGGTGCACGGAACGCTGTTACCTTCCCACCAAAGGTGGCTCCTATTTTTCTACTTGCACTTTTACATTTTCGAACCAATTTTGTTGTATTTAAGTACAATGAGAATAAAGATTATAGATACATACATGCTTTTGAACTGCTAGGTTGGCAGAAGCTGGAACAGGTAAAGGGAACTCACTCCATTAAGCGGCGCTAGGGATTCGAATCGCCGAACTACCAACCTTTCTGATTGACAAGCTCTTAGCCACTGAGCTATGGCGTCCCTTAGGTGCTCATGTTTCTTATGTGCTACCTATACACAAGAATTTAATTTACGAATAGTCAAAATGAATTTTCATTAGATAAGGGTCAGTGAAATTCACGGGAGGATGATCTTAGGTGGGAATGCAAGGATCCCAAACTGATGACCCATTTAACTCCTCCTTTGGAGTCAGCCTTCTCATCTCCTACACAAAGTGCTGCTTTGAAGAGGACGGATGGAGCCCCTTTAAAACAGCCACATCTTTTCCCAGCATCACAACTACAGAGGGCAGCTGTGCAACCCTGGCAATGTTGTTGTTTAGGAGTTTGTAGGAAGGTGCTGTATTTATGCTTTCTAGTCCTCTCAAAGCCCTTTTAGATATCCAAAGCCTTGCAAAATTGCAATGCACTGTTCTAGCAATGATTTTGGATTTGGCTTAGCACCAAATATGCCAGTTGGACCCTAGGCCAAATATATTGAGCGTCCTGGAATCCGGCAAGAGAAACGACTGAATACAATTTTGAAGGCAAAGCTTTGGAACATATCTTCAGATGAAACAAAGCAGATTTCCATCCCCCATCTCCACCACCCCCCACCCCCCATCCAGAGGGAGGATTAAAGAAAGTTGGCTAATTATCTGTAGTTTAACTACTTTAATTACTTTGATCCCCGAAGCCCCATGAATATTTGATTGGAACAGATGACATATTAAAAATGGTATTATTAACACTCCCAGGTTTAATGAATTGAAACATCTTTGTCTTTCAGCAGACATTCAAGATGATTCAGACCTGTTCCTTCCCAGGCGTGCAATCCACTTTTCCTTTTTAGAGCGGGTGAAATATTTATTTATATTCTGCCTTTCCTTCCTGAGCTCAGGATGGCATGCATGGTGCTCGTATCTCCATTTCCCAGCAAAATAGCAACCCTGTGAAGGAAGTTGGACTGGGAAAGAGAGAGAGAGGAGCTGGCCTAAAGTCATGGGGATGTAAATTGATAAGAATAAAAATAATAAATAGGCACAGGCTCTCCCTTTTTAATTATGGTGCGTCATCTACAGCAGTGTTTCTCAGCCTCAGGCAGGGACTTCAACTTACTGAATTCTCCAGCCATCATGTGGATAAGGAAGAACTTATTGCAGATGTTGAGACTCTAGAAAGGGTGCAGAGAAGAGCAACAAAGATGATTAGGGGACTGGAGGCTAAAACGTAAAGAACGGTTGCTGGAATTGGGTACGTCTAGGTTAATGAAAAGAAGGACTAGGAGTGAAGCAACAGAACTAAGGAGAAATTTCCTGACAGTTAGAATAACGAATCAGTGGAACAGCTTGCCTCCAGAAGTTGTGAATGCTCCAACACTGGAAGTTTTTAAGAAGATGTTGGACAACCATTTGTCTAAAGTGGTGTAGGGTTTCCTGCCTAAGCAGGGGGTTGGACTGGAAGATCTCCAAGGTCCCTTCCAACTCTGTTATTCTGTTTGCAATGGAATGATGATCGCAGTCGTATAAAACAAAGAACTTTTTAAATTCATATTTATTATGTTTTAACTTTTCTCCAATCTGGTCACCAAATTTAAATGACACAGGTAATAATTGCCGGTAATATGAAAGAAGAAGGCCAAAAGAATTATAGCTCCAACATTGGATCAGTGGCTAAGACTGCTCCTCCCATCTCCCTTCAGATTCTGCTCTTCCCAAAATTGATTTTGAACGTAAATGGCGATGGAAGTAAATGGATGTTTTTTCTCTCCCCTTCTAGATCTCACGTGGCTTGCACGGGTTCGGGTGAATCACCCAGCTGTTCTAAAGCGGGCAGCGCAGATTGAAACGCAACGGGCCATGAAGAAGAATTGGCAGGTGAGAAGTCCCCTGTCCTTGGATTTCCAAAAGAGACATTCTTCTCCCGTGAATTTTAGCACTGTCTTTGGTTCATGGTGTTTGCTGCTTGTGTCATCAAAGCTCAACAGTGGCAATGGGCCAGTGAAAGGTGATCTGTTTATCCGACCCAGTGTCAAAATTAGAAGGCCACAAAGAACAGCTAAAATACAGAAGTTTTAAGACAGGGGTCCCCTGTGAGGATTCCGAGTAATGTATCCACCGAAAGCAGAACTCCGAGGCAGGTAGATTCCCCAAAAGAACATGTTTATTGGAGACACCATATCAGCACAGCTAGTGAAAACCAACTCTAAAAGTTCCCACAATTTCCCCCCTAATTAAACGAGAAAATATTCCCTCCCCAGGTGTCACCGGTCACATTGTCGTAGTTGGGAGGCTGCTTGGCCACTCCTCTGCCATCTGCTGGGATGACCTTGATTCCCACAGGAAAACTTTTTGTTTTGACTTGTAGCCAGTCTATCTTCTCCCTCCCCCCACCCTTTCCGCCTTTCAAATAAGTCACATTTTTCACTCCCGTTGTAACTTCGAATGTTCACTGAATGGTTGTAAGTCAAGGACTATATACCAACTGTGTAGCTCAATTGCAAGGGCATTTTTTGATCATTTTAACTCGGTGTGTTTTTAAAATGAAGGCAGCTTGGCTTTTGAGAGCTGTCACCTGCATAGACCTCACCACCCTTTCTGGAGATGACACCCCAGGCAGTGTTTGCCGATTGTGCCACAAAGCCAAACATCCCATCCGAGTGGATTTGCTACAAGCCTTGAAAATGCACGATAAAGGTACGCCGGGGGTGATGAAACCTTGCTTCTAGCTGGGTAAAACATACTGACAATTTTGAATGTCGTTGTCCCTCGACAGAGAAAGAGAAACAAGCTGAGTAGACGAAGCTAAGTTAGCAATGTGATATGTAACCTGAAAAATGGAAGAAAAAAGGGAAAAAGCATATTGCAAGTTCAACAACACCACAACAATTGACTCAAGAGCAGGGAGTGTCAAACTCAAGGCCCATGGCCTGCATCTTGCCCGTGAGGTGCTTAGAGTCGGCCTAGGAGGCTAGCCTGGAAATATCAAAAGGACTGGCCCACAGTGCCTCTGCTGGCTAAAACAAGCCACGGAGCCCCCCCCCCCCATGGGCCATTTTGGGCCTTGTGCAGCACCTTGCCAGCCAAAAATAAGCCATGGGGAGGGAGCGTGCAGGCCCTGTGCGGCCCATTTTTGCACTCTGCTGGCTGAAGAAGGGCTATGAGGGCCTTGTGAGCGCCCCAGCGGTCCCCGTACCCCGTTTTGGCCGGCTGGGAGCTGCGCGAGGCACCCGTCCTTTCCAAGCTAGATTGGTTGATCGTGGACTCTCATAATCCCTATGTGGGTGGGGATTTGGGTGGTTGAAGTCCATCCTCGCAGAGTGCAAAATTAGGAAAGGCTCCATTGGAGTGAACTAGGTTAGTGGACAAGAGTCACATGAAGATAACAGAGGGGTCCTTGGGACTTGCTGAGCCTTGGTGGTTTACTTGCAAACGTTTCAAGCGGCATCACTGTTTGGTTTGGTTGGCAGCAGTGCCTCAGATAGAAAGTCCATACAGAGAGTGGTAAGGACAGCTGAGAAGATTACAGGAAGCTCGCTTCCTGTTATTCAGATACAGCTATGTGCTTAGAGCTCTAAGTATTGTTAGGGACCTCACACACCCACTTTACGGTCTGTTTCTGTTTCTCCCCTCTGGGAGGAGGTTTCGAAGTGTATCTAGCAGGACTACTAGATTCTGGAATAGCTTTGTTCCTTATGCCATTTGTCTGGTAAACTGGCAAGATTCATTTTTCTTGAACTAGACTGTGTTGTTTCTCTGTGTCAACTAATATATGTGGATATGTGAGTATATGCCTCCCCTCTCTCTTCTCTCTCCCTCCTTCCCTCATCTATCCATCCATCCATCCATCTATCCATCCATCCTCCATACATCCATCTATATTTTTGTCATGTTTGTGTAGTGTATATTGCAGATGGTGACCCTTTGAGATTCATATCCAACGAAATTTCATTTTAATGTATGCTGATTAGTGAACATTTCAAGTGACAATAAAGTTAGTCTAAGTCATAAGAGCCGAGATGGCGTAGTGGTTAGAGTGCAGTACTGTAGGCTACTTCAGCTGACTGCTAGCTGCAGCTTGGCAGTTCGAATTTCACCAGGCTCAAGGTTGACTCATCCTTCCATCCTTCCGAGGTGGGTAAAAATGAGGTCCCAGATTGTTGGGGGACAAAGGCTGACTCTGTAAACAGCTTAGAGAGGGTGTAAAGCACTGTGAAGCGGTGTATAAGTCTAAGTGCTATTGCTATTACCCAAACTAGTAACTTCATCAGTGCTCAAGCAATGCTTGATTCTGGTGATGTTACCTATTTGGGGTAATGAAACATCCGCAGGAAAATAGACAAGCTCGGAGAGCACCAATAGCCCTGCACTTCAGCACTGAGATACAAATATTCTCCTTTACTGAGGATAACAGAGTCTTGATGATGGTTCCTTTCCAGGCATCACCACAGCAGCCGTTTGTGTCTATCCGGCTAGAGTAGCCGATGCAGTTAAGGCTCTGAAATCTGCTAGCTGCCAGATCCCAGTGGCTTCAGGTAAGCGCTCAGCCTGAATTTCTGAAGGGGCGATTCAGAATCAGATGCTCCTTTTATGTATTCGCTCGTTAAAGATTCTATCTTGTTCTTGACTGATGAACAGTCCCGCGTTGTCACTGGTGCCATATGTTTACTAAAAGCTAACCTTGATACAGTTCTGGATTAAAAAGAAAAGTCGAGCCCTAACAATCTATGAATGAAGTGAACTGAGATCAGAGGTGTCATTCAGCAGGTTCTGACCGGTTCTGGAGAACCCGTAGGGGAAATTTTGAGTAGTTCGGAGAACCGGTAAATATCACCTCTGACTGGCCCCACCCCCAACTGTTCTCTGCCTCCCGAGTCCCAGCTGATCGGGAGGAAATGAAGATTTTACAGTATCCTTCCCCTGCCACGCCCACCAAGCCATGCCACGCCCACCAAGCCATGCCACGCCCACCAAGCCGTGCCACGCCCACCAAGCCGCGCCTACAGAACACGTAGTAAAATTTTGGGAATCTCACCACTGAATGACATGCACAGGTAGTCCTCAATGTACGACCACAATTGAGCCCAAATTTTAATGTTGCTAATCAAGTCATATGTTAAGTGCGTTTTGCCCCATTTTACAAGCTTCCTTGATAACAGTTGTTAAGTGACTCACAGCAGTTGTTAAGTTAGTAACACGGTTGTTAAGTGAATCTGGTTTCCCCATTGACTTTGCTTGTCAGAAGGTCGCAAAAGGATCCCAGGACCCCAGCAGGCCCTCTCCAGGTGGCCAGACCGGATAGTCAGATTTGCTGGTGTCAAATTATTCATGATATAGCTGGATGATAGCTGTTTAAAGGTAACATTCAGCTCCTGCTACTTTCTGCATGAAACAGCAGTGCTATATATATATATATATATTCTTTACTACTGAGGCCAAAGTAATTGGATGCTTACTCAGCCAGCCTTGGACAAATTTAACTTGAGCTTGATTTGCTCCGAATGAAGGCAAAGATGCATGTCCCAAAGATAAAGTTGCAGGATCCAATCTGAGTCGGTCACCGGGACCAGAGTTTTAGTCTTCCAGACTTCCGAACTCATGCTGGAGCCCATCCTCCTGGAACTTCTCTCTCACCAGAATGTGGTGAACTGCCCCAGAATTGCTCCATTGGGATCCTCAAAGAGACTCCAAACACTACTTTAGAACGTTCATACTTGTCGTGGCCCACCAGCAGAGCTGGCAGCAGATTCAGACAGTGAGGAGGTTGGGGAGGAAGATGGGCCAGTCCTGGAATCTGGGGAAGGCTCTGATGAGGGCTCTGTGTCAGAGGCAGAGAGGGGGCCAGAGCCGTATGCCAGTTATCAGCTGCCTTCAGAGGCAGACATCAGTGAGGCAGACGAACAGCTGGAGCCTGTTCCCAGTGTGCGCATGCGCAGAGTCGCCAGATGAAGGGAACAGCTAAAGAACAGGGGTTGACTTGGGAGTAAGGCCACAGGTGGATGGTGAATGGCCCCTCCCATAGAGAATAAAAGAGGAGCGAAAGAGGAGTGGAGTTTGCAGGAAACAATTAGTTCATTCCTGCATTATTGCCAAGTATTGCGGCGTCTGAAAGATATCGGCCTGGCCACTCTCCAAGCCTGATAAAGGTCGGTAATTATGAACTACCTTGAAAGACTGTGGGAGAGGAAAGACTTTGCTGGAGAGGAATTGACTGTAAATTAAATAAAGGGGGTTTATCGGGACGAGGACTCGGCTTCGTGCTGCTGGGGAAGCTTAGGTCAGAACAATACTATTTCCAATTTGGTTAAGGAGGGTTGATGTATTGATGCTATCTTTCTACGAACCAACGGTTGACATCCCATAATGGTTTCATGTTAAGCAACATGTTAAACATCTAACCTTTGGAGTCCCCCGTGGGCTTCATCCTTCCCCGCATTGATTGTGGCTGCCCACTGAAGTAGCGGTCACACCACTGTAATTCCGTGTTGCAATTCTGGTAGCCTGGAAGGAAAGCATGACTGACTGAATGGAAAGCTCCTGAGAGGTCTAATAGAAGTCCTACATCTTAACTCCTGATACAGAATATTGCCACTATTTTAACATCCCTGATGTACTTTAACGGATTTTGTTTTTCTTTTCTTAGTGGCAGCTGGATTCCCAGCAGGACAGACGCCTCTAAAGACACGTTTAGAAGAGATCCAGCTAGCCATAGAAGATGGGGCCAAAGAGATTGACATTGTCATTAATCGAACCTTAGTCCTGACAGGCCAATGGGAAGGTGAGCATTTGCATAGTCCTAAAATCGAGGTTCTAGGGCAGAATCCCCCCCTCCCCCCGAATAAACCAGACAAGGAACTCAGCTGTTGTGGTGCATACTTTGGAAAGAGTCTTATGTTCTTAGGTAGTGGCTACAATTTGGGCAGAAAGATAGACTTGTGGGGACTTAGGAAAATAATGCAGGCGTTTTGCTGATGGTAATTTGCCAAGAGTTGTTGGGGTCCGCCAGCAGCCAGCAGATTCAGATAGTGAGGAGGTTGGGGAGGAACATGGGCCAGTTCTGGAGTCTGGGGAAGACTCTGATAAGGGCTCTGTTGGAGGCAGAGAGGGGGCCAGAGTCATATGCCAGTTATCAGCTGCCTTCAGAGTCAGACATCAGTGAGGCAGACAAACAGCTGGAGCCTGTTCCCAGTTGCACATGCGCAGAGTTGCCAGACGAAGGCAACAGCTAAAGAACAGGGGTCGACTTGGGAGTAAGGTCACAGGTGGACAATGAATGGCCCCTCCCAGAGGAAATAAAAGGAGCAAAAGGGGAGTGGAGTTTGCAGGAGACAATTAGTTCGCTTAATTGGTTCGTGACTCTCTGAGACTCCTTGTCAAGTTTTGCAGATATCGGCCTGGCAGCTCTCCAAGCCAGATAAGGTCTGTGACTGTAAATCCTCGCTCGAAAGACTTTGCTGGATGTCAATGAGCAGAATTCACAGTAAATTAATAAAAGGGTTTTTTGCCAGGACAAGGAGATTGCAATCCTATCCAGTGTGTTCAAAATCTCCCAAGTGATTCTTCAGAAATTTGGAATCTCCTTTTGTGCATGCTGGTAGATGGTGGTTGCCTTTTTTTAAAAAAACCTAAATTTGTTTACTGCTGCTATAAATTTTGAAAAAAAACCATCTCTAGATATTGTTTTTTTAAAAAATAATAAACCAACTCTTTCTGCAAAGCTATTGTGTGAAAATTCAATCCATCCACACTTTTCTCTAAATTAAGAGGGGGGGGGGGCGGGGGAGACAACTACATGGAGTGCTAATACTGTAATTATTTGCAACAGAATTGTTAAAAAGAATTCAAAGAGGGGTGGGTTTTTTTGGTTTAGGTGATGTGTCATGTTGAAATAAAAAAGTGTGCTGGATTCTTGACAACAAAATCTGTATTTTCTAATTGGTTTTCACAGAATTTCAGGGCATGTGTGGTACTGTTTAGATTGCTGTGGCTAGTTGCCCCCCCCCCCCCCCCCAGAATGCTATTAATTAGTAGATTTTAAATACCACGGGAGATATCTTTTCTCTGCACGGTAATTGGGTTTTACTTAATGTACCTTGAATGGTTTGCCTGTAAGTGCTGACAGAACTCCAACAACTGGATTCTGTAGAGAAAAAAAAGGGACGCAATTAAACATCCTTACATTAAAATACAACTCCACTCCCCCTCCATTGTTTTGGCTGGATGATACGGTGCTGATAACCCTTACCTTATTCATACAGCGTTTTTACTACGTTTGTTGGCCAAAAAGCCTTCCAAAGTAGGTTGCAAAACTCAGCTCTCGCTTTCAAGGTAATGTTTAGAAGAAGGCAAGCGAGGAAAGAGGAGTGGGGAGGACAGAAACCCATGCAATCTATACTTTGGCATCCAGGTGGGAGAAATATAAATTGTCCTCGACTTAATGACTACAGTGGACCCAACATTTCTGATGCTAAGCGAGGCGTTTGTTAATAGCCATTAGACTTATATACCGCTTTGCAGTGCTTTACGGCCTTCTCCAAGCAGTTTTACAGAGTCAGCCTATTGCCCCCAATTTGGGTCCTCCTTTTACCCACCTCGGAAGGATGGAAGGCAACCTTGAGCCTTGTGGAATTTGAACAATCAAATTGCAGGCAGCCAGCAGGCAACAGAAGTAGCCTGCAGTACTGCACTCTAACCACTGCGCCACTGAGGCTTTGTAAAATATTGTGGATGAGAGAAAATAACGTAAGAGATTTTAAAGGTTGATTACTAGAAGCAACCAAAAATAATAATAATAATTTATCATAGTGTATTATTATAATTAATGGAGAAGATCCACTAATAAAGAATGGAAAAAATATTTTAATTCTGGAAAAATGCAAGGATATTTGGCAGGAAAATATTCAGAAGTTTCTATTCAAGATTGTCTCTTACTATACAAAAATGGGCTCAAAAGAGGAGAGAGAAGGGGATACAAGTGAGAATCGGTCTGTTTTACATCTCTGAAGGAATTCCTGAGAAAAGATTAAAAGAGGAAAAAATCATTTCTGGAACACTACTTAAAAGGAATAACCATCAAGACTTTTAAAAGTAAAAATAAGACATATAAAGTTGCTTTCTTCAAGCAAGGTTAAAATGTATTTGATGGGGTTTTTTTCCAGATAGCTTTTAATGAGTTTTTCTTGACCAGGATTAAATGATGAGGCTTTAAAGATTTGTCTATAGATAAGATATGATAAGATTTTTGTTGTTGCTGTATTTTTAGAGAAAGTGATAAGATGTGGTATTAAAATGGCAAAAAAAGTATTTAAACGTAAGAAGTTTCTAAGAGGGATGAAGAAAAGATGATAAGAAATTAATTTGTGGGACGTGATTTGATGGGATTAAATTTCAATATGTTGTTTCTGATAGCTCTTAATAGATTTTTTTTCAGATTAACCTTGAATGACGAGGCTTTAAAGATTTGTTTATCAATATGAGAAGAAGAGATTTTTTTAAATATTTTTTAGAGAAATGGTAATTAGTGTGTAAAATAAATGAAAGAAATATGAAATTGATTTACTTGTTTAAAATATATTATTTCTGATAGCTCTTAATGGACTTTGGGCGATTGAATGACAAGGATTCATTATTTGCTAATAGATAAAAATGAGGTGGAATGAAGAGATTTTAGGTTGAAATGCTTTGACAGTGAGATGGGTGGCATATAAATTTAATAACTAAAACTAAATATATAAATAGAAAATTGAAGATAATGTCGTTCTTCAGTTGGGTGTACTTAAATTTAAATAGGGAAGAACTTGTTGTTGCATTTAGTGATTTTCACAGGAAAGGTGGCATTTGAAAGATACTGTATAGGTAGTCCTTGGGTTATGACCATAATTGAGGCCTACATTTCTGTTGCTAAGATAATTGTTAAATGAATTTTGCCGCACTTTACAATTTTTCTTGCCACAGTTGTTAAGCATACCACTGCACTTGTTAAGTTAGCAACACCGTTGTTAAGTGAATCTGGCTTCCCCCTTGACTTTGCTTATCACAAGGTCGCAAAAGGTGATCATATGATCCCGGGATACCACAACCATTCTAAATATGAACCAGCTGCCAAGCATCCAAATTTTGATCACGTTACCGTGGGGCTGCTGCAAAACGTTCATAAGTCACTTTTGTCAGAGTTCGTTGCAGAAATCAAATCCAAAAAGCACATGCAGGTAACTGATTCAGCAGGATTCATTAACTTCTTTTTATATACCTAATAACACATGAATAAATGTACAATACCAACAGCAGATTCTTCCAACGTGGTAGCAGTTACAAGCAAGCACAAGGCAGAGGCGAGCAGATTAGTCTTTGTTTCAATTCAGCAGACAGACAAATTCATACTAGTTTCGTTATATTGCACAGAGCTTAATTCAGACAAAGAGAACCTCCTCTATAAAGGGCAGTTAAGCTAAACCTAAGCCAAGCCCAGGCTCCTAGCCATCTGGCATGGCTCTCAGTCACCAAATAGTTCTTATTGGCTGACCCAGTTGCCATGCCTATTCATTGGCTGACCTTGTTACCATGTCCTATTCCCGCCAGTCCCCAATGGCTGACCTGTTGCCAAGTCCTATTCCAGTTCATGAATATTCTGATAACCTTTCTTCAGGGCCTTTGTAAAAACTTTGCACGGTCACTAAATGTAAGTCGAGGACTAGCTGTAGAGAAGAAAGGTTCTGAAAACACCTGGTGCCTTATCTTTGCTTCCAAGTTAACCTCATCTGCGCATTTGTAGTTCAGATAGTCCACTTAAAAGTTGATTTGTGATGGGTTGCGAATTAGAGATGCGATCAGGTGCATTTTGAAAGGAACGGCCTTGAATGTTCCTCTCCCTTCTTCAGGCGAACACACACCCTCTCCATTTTCTTTCTTTCTTTCTTTCTTTTTTAATAAAAAAGCTTTATAAAAAGCCTGTGGCAAAGTTGAGGGTCATGTTTGATGGAAAACCGTTGGGCTCACTGAACAATCTTTCAGTGCTGAATGCAGCTCTAAAATCACTGGAAATGTTAAGTACTCCAACGTATGTCCAATTATGCTCATCTTTAAGTTAAATCTGCTGTTACTTATTGTGGCGTATCTTCATAACACTTGAACTATAATTTTTGTAATCCTGGGCTTTAACAATTATTTTAAGTGTTCTCTAATGGATTGGAGTATAAAAGCAAGTTATTGTGAGCACCATATCCCCCCCCCCATTTAGGAATGGTGTCCTTGCACTGGAGTCACAAAAGGTTTTTTTTTTTTTAATGTACAGCTTTTTGCTACCTGAGTTCTATTCATACTTCGGGCGGAGTGGGGACATACTAAAATTCTTGTGAGTTTTTCTCTCTCTCTAAGAGTACGACATAAGCAACAGGAAAGGATAAGAGCTGTATAAGACTTGGAATCTGGACTTGGATCTTAAGATCACTTGAAGATCAGGGAAGTCCTATGATCCCTGTTGCCATGGTTCAATCAAAGCCTGCCCAGTATATTCAAAGATACACTGTCCTTGAAAATGGAAGAGCTGTTCAGTCTCTTATATACCTGCTAGTCTTCCGGGATAATGAGGCTTTCACTGAAATGATCAAGATGTAATAAAAGATTAGAAAAATGGATTTTGTTACCTTTTGTTAGTTTGGCTCCCTATGAATACTGTTGGGTCTTCAGAGAAAGATTGCTTCAACAGGTTTCCCACTGTCATCTGCCCTGTTATGCTTGCTTGTGCTTCGCTGCTATGCGGAGTCAGACTGCTGTGAACTGTGGGGGGGGGGAATGAAGGGGAGAAGGCTTGGGGGGAAATGAAAGTAAGCGCTGTACCTCCTCGAGAAGCTGCCTCAAGGTCATCCAGCTGGAAGAAGGAAGGAGCCACAAACCAAACCACGCTTGGACTGACCATTATGAAAACATCTTGCTGGAACCTGATTGGTTACAGTGGGTTGGGCAATGAGAAATAATTAAGGAAGGAAAAAAATAGAACTTACGGATTTTGGTGCGCGACTCTCAATTCGGTCTTTGCAAAACTACAATGCACATGACGGAGGATCATTTCTATTTAGAGCAGGGGTGTTAAACTCGCAGCCCGGATGCGTCATGCACTGGCCAAGGCCACCCCCATTTTAGTGAAGGGGAAAAAAATCATGATACATCACGTGACGATAATGTGACACTGCGAGTTTGACATCTCTGATTTAGAGGTTTACTTTGTGGTGGGTCTGACACCCACTCTGTCTTATGATGATGATGATGATAAACCAACCAGCCCCAAGGGCTGTGAATCTCACCAAAGATTAACCACATAACAGCAACAACAACAACAACAACAAGTGTTGTCCCGATTGTAATTAGAGCTCTTGGAGCAATACCTAAAAGGCTACCTCGCTATTTGGAAATTCTAAATTTATCGGACTTGAACATTCTGACTCTACAAAAAACCACCCTACTTGGAACAACTTACATTCTCCGACGTTACCTTAACAGTTCCTAGGTCCTTGGTTAGGACTCGAGCTGTTGAGCTACCAACCAGCCCCAAAGGCTGTTAATCTCACCAAAGATTAACATAATAATAACAAAAACAACAACAACAACAACAACAACAACAACATGGACACTGGCCTGACATGTAGGACCAGCATTCAACATCATCTTTGTTTGCAAATCTTAAACATCTTAAACATTTTTTAAAAAACAAATTGAAAAGTGATGGCAGTTCAGTAGTTTTTTTTTCTTCAAGAATCTCAATTGTTTCCTCCGTATTTTGATCAGGAAAAAAGTCCAATAATGGACTTGATGAGATCAGTTTTGAGTTTAATCTGTGTTTGTTTGTTTTTTGCTCTTTAAATCCAAACTGGAAAAAAAAAGATGGTAAAGTAAAAAGATACTAGGGAGTCCTTGGTACTCTCTGAACTTGAGTGTTTGCTTTCAAACGTTTCATGAGGTAACGTTATTGACGTTACCTTGTCAGATAACGAAACATCTGCAAGCAAACAATCAAACCTAGAGGGCACCATTGTTCAATCCAAAAAGCGACATGCATTCTCTTCAGTTAAAGGATACTAACATGGTTTTTCCCCCCTCTGCTTTTATTTATTTATTTTTCTTCCCAGACCTTTATGAAGAAATCCGTCAATTCCGCAAGGCCTGTGGCGACATTCATATGAAAACTATCCTGGGGACAGGAGAGCTGGGATCGCTTACAAATATCTACAAAGCCAGTCTTGTTGCCATGATGGCAGGTAACTTCCACATCTTTGGATTAGGTAGTGTTTGCAAGGGATTGCCGCTTTGTGGAACGCTTCAGTTCTGTAAACCAGGCAGCCATTTGACCTTTCTACCCTGTTTCCACGAAAATAAGACCTCCCCGGATAATAAGCCCAATCGGGCTTTTGAGCGCATGCGCTAAAACAGTGGTTCTCAACCTGTGGGTCGGGGCCCCTTTGGGGGTCGAACGACCCTTTCACAGGGGTCGCCTAAGACCATCGGAAAACACATATTTTCGATGGTCTTAGGAACCGAGACACCAATTTTATGGTTGGGGGTCACCACAACATGAGGAACTGTATTAAAGGGTCGCGACGTTGGAATGGTTGAGAACCACTGCGCTAAAATAAGTCCTCCCCCGAAAATAAGCCCTCCCTGAAAATATTGCAACACAGCAGCAGCCATGAGGTGACCATGCTCGCCGCCTCCTGCACTTCGAAAATAATAAGACCAAGCGCTTATTTTTGGGGGGGGGCGGTCAAAAGAAAATAAGACCCTGTCTTATTTTTGGGGAAACATGGTAATACACTCCATTATGTTCTTCCTTTTCCCTATGTTTCTTTTCTTTTCTTTCATTGATCATTCTCTGCCACTCCCTCCCTGGCATATTACACTGAGCCAAAATCTGTTTTCTTATGTTTTGTAGACCAGGGCTGTTTAAACTCCTGGCCCGCCGGCTGGATGTGTCACACGCTGGCCACACCCACGCCCAGTTTAGCAAATGGGCGGAAAGTCCCGATACGTCACGTGATGCCGCCATAATGTCACGAGTTTGACACCCCTGTTCCAGAACATCCTGGTGCATTGTTTAGCATGTTGTGGGAAGACAACCAATTATACTTTATAAGCCATGGTTTATGGCAGGGGGGAACTTAGATCTGGCCAGTGGGACCAGCCAGGAAGTAGCAAAGAACCGGCCTGTGGTTCCTCTGCTAACAAAAATGGCCCCGCCCCTGTTCCCCGTTTTGCCTGGCAGAGTGGTGCAGGAGGCCATCCAGACCGAAAACGGGGCACAACGGTAGCATTGCGCACACACACCGCACCTCATTTTTGTTAGCAGAGGCACCGCAGGCCGGTCCTTTGCTATTTCCAGGCTGGCCCCCAAGGGCCAGATCTAAGTATTCCCCTGCAATTGGAATCGGCCACTCTGTCACTAAGTGAAGTGGTCACTCAGTGAAGCCACCACTGTCCTTATGCTTTTATTCAGCTCTCTTTGCTTACAGACCTGCGAAGGTCATAAATGCGAGGACAGGTGGCAAAGTTGCTTTTTGATCACTCTTGTAATTGCAAATGGTTCCTAAATGAGTCAGCCATTAAGCGAGGGCCACCTATATTCAAAGCATGGTTTAGGGCACTACAAAAAAATCCAAGGAGTGAAGACTGAGTCAGTGGTTGAGGTGGAAGCTATACTCTTTAAGTAAGTGGGGGGGGGGGGCAGGAGGAAATACTTTTATCTGGAACTTCTTCGTCGCTTGATTCCAGAAGTTGTCAGTACTCTAATTAATTGCAGAAATATCGAGAACTGCTTACAGTTGTCTAAAACTTCTTCCCATCCACTCTGTGAGTTTCAAGGGAAGGGCATTAGATCTCGGTAGGTTTCTGTATCCACTTTTCATTTAGAACAGTGGGTCTCAACCTTCCTAATGCCGCGACCCTTTAATACAGTTCCTCATGTTGGGGTGACCCCCAACCATAAAATTATTATATGTTTTCCATACTTTTTTCAGAAATATGTGTTTCCGATGGTCTTAGGCGACCCCTGTGAAAGGGTCGTTCGAGCCCCAAAGGGGTACCGACCCACAGGTTGAGAACCACTGATTTAGAATTTCATTTAGGAATAATACATTACCCTTCATCCTTTGTGTTTCCCCACAACACTGTGAGATGTTTGGGGGTTGAAGTGTCTTCGGTTTTTGGGTCAAGACGCTTCATCCCCAAACCCCGCTGAAGATGTTACTTAATGAAACATCTGGGACCTAAACAGCAAGCTTGGAGAACAGACCACCACCCCCACCCCTCCCCAGCCAAAACTTACAACCTGAGCTATGAATATTCTCAGCAATTTCTAATCTGACCTAGGTTGGGCAAAGAGCAAGCGACTGGCCCAAAGACACGCAAGACATTTGTGTAGTTGAAGATGGATCAACATTTGGGTCTTCCTGCTTTTTTTAGTCCACTATACCACACTGTCTCATTGACAGGAATTCTTTTGAGTGGTGCTTCTAATGCAGGGTTATTGTTTTTATTTTAATGTTTTCTGAGAAGTAGATGCTATGTTTTTTAAAAAATTATAATTCCATTCATCCAATTAGCTATTCAAAGTTGCGTTTAGGATTAACGCTGATTCCTCGACATTTTTAGTGCTGTAGTTTCACTGAAGTACAGCAGGTGGCTCTGCTGTTTACACAATTCCTTCTTTTTCTGTACGACACACACACACACACACAGACACCACACCACACCACACCACACACACACACAAGGTATTGCTGTGTATCCTTATAAAAATAATTGTAAGTTTTAACAACGTCTACCCAGAGGGAAATCTTAAATTCCTCCCCCCCCCCTAAATAATGTAACTTTAAATAGAAGAGTCCCTTAAGGTTTGCTGAGAGGATGGTAACAACGCAAATCAGATCACCTCTTTGTCTTCAGATGTTTTGAGGGACTAAATTGTGTTGAATCACTCTGTCTTCTGAGATCAAAGACCATGAGAATTATGGGTTTTCTAATTCGTGTTTAAAAATTAAGTTCATAATACTGGTTTTGGGTTCAGTGAAAGTATAGAAGCAGTGTTCAGGCCATGACTGATACTTAAAATGATTGATATTTAATCTTGACACATGTGTTTCATTCATTACTGCTTACTACAGAAGTTGCTATCTTTCCAAAGCCCCTGCCACCAGTGTTATGTGTGTGTGGGGGGGAGGGGCTATTTGACTTTATAAGCTAAGATGCAAATCTGTCCTGATATCTCAGCTATTTTATTTTATATTCTTCTTTTTTTTAAAAAAACGTATGTTTGTTTATTGTGAATTCAGGCAGCATCATACAAGCAGGTTCCAGGTAGTTTGGCATTTTGTGTTGTTCGTTCCCAATTTGAAGAATTGCATGCAAATATGCCATGCCTTCCTGGATATTGGTAGGTGGGGAATGAGGAAAGTCTATTTCCTTCCTTCCTTCCTTCCTTCCTTCCTTCCTTCCTTCCTTCCTTCCTTCCTTCCTTCCTTCCTCCCTCCCTCCCTCCCTCCCTCCCTCCCTCCCTCCCTCCCTCCCTCCCATTGATTGATATGGTGCTAATCTCCCCTATAAGGCAGTTGTGAGCGGCTTGCACATCATAACAATATAAATAGAAAAAGAATTAAAAATGTAAAAATACGCAAAAAAACTGAACTCAGTAGATGAGCATGTGGGATGAGGTCGTTTCAACCCATTAACAACCTCAGGCTCCCAAGCCTGCCTGCCTGTCCCCCCTCCTCCCCGCTTGTTCTCAACTTTTTATTATTATTATTATATTATTATTATATTTAATGCTTCTAGACCGCCCCCTCTCCCGAAAGGGACTCGGGGCGGTGTACAGTTCATACAAAATATAACAGGATACAATAAAAATTAAATATGTACAGTTGACAGTTGACATGGAGGAGGTTAAAATGCAATTAAAAGAACTGTACAAAGCTAATATAAATATAAGTTTAAACCCCTAAAACAGATACAGTAAATTAAAAAACCCCTAAAATAACCAGATATAATACATTTGCCAGGAGGGACAGTTGTAATTATGCCAGGCCTGCTAATCGGAACAGATGGGTCTTCAATTTTTGCCGGAAGGAGCGGAGGTCAGAAGTGGTTCTAATGTCGGGGGGGGGGGTCATTCCAGAGGGTTGGGCCCATCACAGAGAAGGCCCTACTCCTCGGTGTCGCCCGTTGGCATTGCCTAGTGGACGGCACCAGGAGAAGTCCCTCCCTGTGTGAGCGAATTATATATATATATATAACAAAAGGGCCCTTAGTTTTAGTGGCATAGCAGGAGAAGACTTCCAAAAGTTAGCAGGGCCGAAGTATGAGTAAGTATAACGAATGAAATTTGATGTAATCTAAATAAAACTAAATAAATAAATATTAATATAATGTATTTGTATATCTATCAATATTTCACTACATGCTGGGATTTTATTTCCACTCCTGGATATTTTAAGGGTAGTTTCAATTATATCCACATGGTGATGGTTCAGTAGAAGTTGTAAGCCTCATGCTGATAAGGCTGCTCCCTATATAAGACCTTCATTTATCTGATCCTGAAGGCATTTCTGGGTAGGCATTGTGATTTCTACTTCATGTTACTTCTTTCAGACAAAGACTCAAAAATATCTTCCCAAGTCTGCCACTTTTGTGCTACCATCTGTATAATACACCACACCATTAATGAAGTTTGGAACTTCGTATAATACTATTTTTATTCTGTTTTAGTTTGTTATATTTGTTCTTAGTTATTTTTGAGATTCTATTCTACTTATTGTTTTCAATTGTTTTCATATATCTTATTCTCTCTCTCTATCTCTCTGTGTGTGTATACACAAACATACATGCACACACACACACATATACAAATACATATACATATATACATGCACTCCAGGGACGTGGTGGCTCAGTGGCTAAGATGCTGAGCTTGTTGATCAGAAAGGTCAGCAGTTCAGTGGTTCGAATCCCTAGCGCCGCGTAACGGAGTGAGCTCCCATTACTCGTCCCAGCTTCTGCCAACCTAGCAGTTTGAAAGCATGTGAATTGCAAGTAGAAAAATAGGAACCACCTTTGGTGGGAAGGTAACAGTGTTCCGTGCTCCTTCAGCGTTTAGTCATGCCGGCCACATGACCACGGAGATGTTTTCAGACAGTGCTGGCTCTTTGGCTTTGAAACGGAGTTGAGCACCGCCCCCTAGAGTCGGGAACAACTAGCACATATGTGCAAGGGGAACCTTTACCTTATTCTCTCTCTCTCTCTCTCTCTCTCTCTCTCTCTCTCTCTCTCTCTCACACACACACACACACACACACACACACAATAAGATATATGAAAACAATAAGTAGAATTCACTAATTTCAAGATCTCTCTATCTAGCTATCTATATACATACAGAGAGAGGCTGAGACGTATCTCTCTCTCTCTCTCTATCCATCCATCCATCCATCCATCCATCCATCTATCTATCTATCTATCTATCTATCTTCAGAACTGAAGAAGCATCTTGGATGAGAAGCGAAACATCTTCAAGGAAAAACAAAGTCTAGTTGCCTTTTCAAAAAGTCCCTTTGGGTGATTGGGTTAGAAAGTACTGCTGGGTGAGCCTGAGCCACCAAAGCATTTTGTGTTCATTTAAATTCACTGGTGAATAATTTAAAGGATCCTGTTTACTTTTTAATACAAGGGAGAGATATAAATTGTCTTTGTGTGGGTATTGTTACATACAGCTGCCAGTGAACAGATGCTTGGAGTTCTTAAATAGATATTTTAGTCTACCAGAAGTTACAGGAGTGAAAATCAAAACTTTTTTCTCCCTTTCATTTACACTCCCACCCATTCTTTTAAAATTGATTTTCTGACATGATTAACACTAAGCCTGTCTCGCTATTTTTATATAGTTCACACACGTACGAGAATTTCTTATAAACACTTTAATTTACTTTGTGCTTTTGGGAGGGGGGGGAGTTTTGGGAGGGCAGAGACTGAATTTTCATGTTGATGATGATAGACTATTTTAATATATAGCTCTTAATTAAATCTTCATTTATTCTTCTGAGCCCAACACATGCCAGCATGCATTCCTCTATTAATACTGTATATTAATACAGTTATTACCCAAACAATCTAAAACATTAACCGGCGTAACATCAAACCTATATTCCCTGCAATTTATTAGGTAAGATGTATCAAATCAAAAGTAATATTTAAAACAAGGTTAAATGCACCTTTCTTTATATCTTGCTTTCACCAGAACAACACAAAATTTAGCTACTGCTACTATTTTAGTGTGGGAGCAAAAGTCCCACTCAACAACCCACAAGTCATTGTTTGGCTACTGTGAGGTCATTGGTGCTCTTCTTCGAGCTTGTTTTCTTGCAAGCGTTTCATTGTCACACTTGGTAACATCATCAGTGCACTGATGATGTTGCTGTCAGGTTTCCAAGGGATGAAACTCATTCAAAGAAGAAATGTGCAAAGCCCATCTTCGAAAACAAATTTCTTTTATTTAGGTAGACATCAAATTGGCAATTCCCGATCTGACGCAAACCAGAATTACACCACATAATATTGTAAGTTGGAAACATCCCTCCAAAGTCACCTTCTCCAATAAACACTCCATCCACATTGCCCGGTGTCTTCAAACTCCACCTTCCATTCTCAGCCTCTGTTCC
The DNA here is from genome assembly GCF_964273705.1 of Natrix helvetica. NCBI lineage: Eukaryota > Metazoa > Chordata > Lepidosauria > Squamata > Natricidae > Natrix > Natrix helvetica. The sequence continues at coordinate 12,345,821 of NC_138553.1, read as the reverse complement.
CACGGGAAAGAAGGTCACCTAGCCAAAACAATCCTCACTATCTATTCGCTTCTTCCCCCTCACCTTAAGAATGTGGTGAACCCCCCCCCCCAAAACCCCTTACATAGTAAGGAGAAAGAAAAGGAACGAGTGAGTATAATAGAGAGCTAAATAAAATGGGTACACATATGTCAAATTTGGGCTCAACAATTACCTCTTCAAGAAAGCAACTAAGCTGAGAGAGCACCACAGTGGTGGGTTCCGGATCCCGTTGCAAACAGTACGGTGCAATGGAGTTGGGCATCCACCACATGCACGGCCACACCACCCGCGATGGTCCACGATGCTCCAGCTGCTCGGCGAGCGTCGCACAGGTGACGTACGCTCCATGCGCATAAGCCTCGATCGGCTCAGGTAAGGAGGGCAGGTGGGCCCTCCAGAGCACCGTACCGGAACGGTACCTGGTGCTCCCAGCAGGCACCGGTATGCCCGTACCAGGGCGTACTGGTTGTATCCCACCACTGGAGCACCAAGGACCCCCCCCCCAGTGCAACCCTGAGCTATACATATTCTCTTCGATTTTTCACTACCCTGATAAAACATGCTCTATAAACATGCACATTTTTATTCACATGCTCAGACCAAACAGGGAGAAAAAAGGCTGCCTTTCCCCCCCTGAGCTGGATGAAAAGGATTTGGAAGATTTCAAGGAGCTCTTGATGGGAGAACTTTAGCTCTTCCAATGCCATGCCTCCATTTTTTTTTTTTTTTTTTTTTGCAGATACGAAATACAGAATAACAGAGTTGGAAGGAACCTTGTAGGTCTTCTAGTCCAACCCCCTGCTCACGCAGGAGATCCTATACCCGGGAACCTATGGGGAACCTATGGCACGCTGTTCTGTCCCGTGATTACAATGAATATGTAGACCCAGGCTTGGCTGTCTGCCACGACTAATTACATAGATAAAGTCACCCCTTGGCTGGGAGCCTAGAAAGTTCTCTTCACAAACACAAGATAACACTTACAGAAGGCTTTCGCAACGGCTTGAATATGGACTGTTGTCTCCTGCAAAGATTCCCCTCCCTTCGCTCCTCTTAAAAACTCTTTGGGAGGGGCCACACCCTTAACCAGCTGTCCCTACTTCCTTCTATGACGTCTTCTCCACAGCTGTTCCTGTTTCCTATCAATTCGACATCTACGCACATCAGGGACAACCTCCTTCTGTTCCTCCTCACTGCTCCCTGACTCAGATGCCACCTGGTGGCCAGCAGGCTTCTCTAGTTCCTGCTCTGACTCCAAACACCCTCCAAAGTCTTCCTCATCCTCCAGAGCAGTCCCATAATGGTCTGAGCTGTCAGAGTCCACCAACAACTCAGCCGGCCGCTGCTGGACCACAACACACGTTTGCCACAGGTGGCACGTAGAGAGCCCTTTCTTCGGGCACACGAGCCGTCGCGCCCCAGATCAGTTCCACCACGCATGCGCTGATTTTCTGGTCTCTGCTGTGTATGGGCGGGGGGGGGGACATCCCCCCACGGCCCATTTTTGCTCCCAGGAGGCTGCAGGGACACCTACTAGGCCCAAAACGGGGGTGTGGGGGTGGGGGTGTCGTGCATACATGAGTAGGGGCAGTGGGAGCACGGGGGGGTCATGTGCATGTGCAGGGGGGTGCTTTGCGCACACATACACATGCTTTTGGCACACTGACAAAAAGTTTAGCCATCACTGCCCTATGCCCTTTCTGACAGATGGCTGCCCAGTCTCTTCTTGAAAGCTTCCAGCGATAAAGCACCCAAAAGTTCTAAAGGCAACTTCTGTTCCATTGATTGATGTTTCTCACTATCAGAAAACCTCTCCTTATTTCCAGGTTGAATCTCTTCTTGATCAGTTTCCATCCGTTATTCCTTCTCTGGCCTTCGGGTGCTTTGGAAAATAGCTTGCCCCCCTCCTCTCTGTGGCAGCCCCTCAAATATTGGAAGACTGCAATCATGTCTCCCCTGGTCCTTCTCTTCCCTAGACCAGCCATGCTCAGTTCCTGCAACAATTCTTCATATGTTTCAGTCTCCATTCCCCTCATCATCCTGGTTGCTCTTCTCTGCACTCTTTGTAGACCATTGTGTCTGTGCTGATTCTCACAAATTTTCACTCTTGATTTTGGCGTTTCAAATGTCTGACGTTTGGGCCTCCCTCTCTCTCAGCCTAACTCACCTCAGAGGACTGTTGTGGGGAAAAATAGGAGAAGAAGGTGTATTAGGTATATTCACTGCCATGGGTTACTTATAAAGTAATAAAGGTGGGATTTAAAAAACAACAACAACCAAACAATGGGAGTGAGAGAGAATAGAATAGAGAATAGAATAAAGATTGAGTAATTTATAGGTATTTCACATTGTAGTGGCAAGGATTCGGTTGCTGTTGCTTGGCATCTTATATAAACCTTTTTCTACCTTTCTGACTTATTAGTGAATCAGCCCCAATCTTATTTGAATAGGCTGGTTTGACTTAGATCAGTGATGGCTAACCTTTTTCTCCTCACGTGCCGAAAGCATGGGTGTGTGCGTGACAGCATGGGCGCATGGTCCCACGCCCATAAGGCAATGTGTGCTCGACATCACCAACCCCCGTGCACCGTTTTGGGCCTAGCAGGCCTCTCTGCAGCCTCCTGGGGCCAAAAATGGGCCTACCAGGCCTCCCTGAAGCCTACTGGGGGCCAAAAATGGGCCTACCAGGCCTCCCTGAAGCCTCCTGGGACCAAAAATGCGCCTAGCAGGCCTCCCTGAAGCCTCCTGGGGCCAAATCGGGCCTAGCAGGCCTCCCTGAAGCCTCCTGGGACCAAAAACGCGCCTAGCAGGCCTCCCTGAAGCCTCCTGGGGCCAAAAACGGGCCTAGCAGGCCTTCCTGAAGCCACCTGGGGCCAAAAACGGGCCTACCAGGCCTCCCTGAAGCCTCCTGGGGGCCAAAAACGGGCCTACTAGGCCTCCCTGAAGCCTCCTGGGACCAAAAATGGGCCTAGCAGGCCTCCCTGGAGCCTCCTGCCCCACCCCCACCCCACACTCTAGCCCGCCTCCCCGCAAATGCACCCACATCTCCCGCATGCACGGCAGAGACCCAAAAATTAGCTGCCTGGTGGGAGGTGCGTGCGCATGCATGGTGGAACTGAGCTGGGCGATGGCTCATGTGCATGCAAAGAAGGCTCTGCGTGCCACCTGTGGTACGCGTGTCATAGGTTTGCCATCACGGACTTAGATAGTTGGTGTGATTCAGTGATTGAAATTGATTCAGAAAATAGAATTGCAATCATTTCCGTCTTCCAAATCACCAAGCATTTGATTCAGCTTTTTGATTTAGAGGACTGATTCTTTTGAAATTGAGTGTACGAATTGAGAACTTAAAAGAGTTTGAACAAGCTGGTGGATTCAGTGCTGTTTCTTGGCTTCTGCTTTCTGTTCTTCTGTTTGATGGTTGTTGGTTTTATGTATTTGTTTTATTTTTAGTAAAATCTCAGTTGTACGAATCCCCATTCAGCAGTCTGCAGGGTGTAAGGGACAAAAATCTGAATTTGCCAAGTGCATCTCCTATTGTTTTCAGTTTTGTGCTCTGCACATTGCAGAATTATACCAATATTTATTCACCAAATAGAATAGCAGCAGTAGAAGCCACAATGATGTAAAAAAACATGAAAATGGCAGGAATTACTTATTTGATACTTAGCTGGTTTGATGTGTGACTTGTGTTATTTATGTGGTAACTTCATCACACACACACACACACACACACACACACACACACACAGTGTCTTGCTCTCCCCTGCAGATACCCAAGTAGTCATGCTCTTAGATTCCACCTCTGAAATTAGATCGCCAAAATTCTTCTCCTCTTTTTCTATTTTTGTGGGAAATAAGCCTTCACGGCTGTTTTCCTTAAATTTCTTCATTTTCCCCAAATTGGGGAGGAAACAGCCACAACCTGCATATTCCCTAGAAACCAAACAAATAACCAAAGCAGTAATGAAAACAAACATGTGGTCTCTGGCCTCATAAAGTTTGTTCATTTTTGGTGTAAATCAGGAATGTGAAATCTTGCAAGAACGTGACTTCATGTTATATGTTTGCATGTGTGCTTTTGCAATCCTATATGCTCTTACATTTGTAAAGATGATGGACAGAAAAACACAAACAGGCGATAAAGAAATAAACATTGTCTGGTGATCATAGTAAAAGTCTTGTTAAGCTGAATTAGGGAAGTGATGTTCAAAACAATCCTCAGTCTTTGGTGATGCTATGGCCCGCTAGCAACCCGCGGAGGCTCTGATGAGGGCTCTGGGTCAGAGGCAGAGAGGGGGACAGAGCCATATGCCAGTTATCAGCTGCCTTCAGGGTCAGACATCAGTGAGGCAGACAAACAGCTGGAGCCTGTTCCCAGTGTGCGCATGCGCAGAGCTGCCAGGAAAAGGGAACAGTTAAGGAACAAGGGCAGACTCGGGAGTAAGGCCCCAGGTGGACGGTGAATGGCCCCTCCCATAGGGAATAAAGAGGAGCGAAAGGGGAGTGGAGTTTGCAGGAGACAATTAGTTTGTTTAATTAGTGTGAAGTTTTGTTCGACTCTCGGAGACTCCTTGCCAAGTATTTTCTTGTACAGCGTTGCGTTTGGAAGATATTGGCCTGGCAGCTCTCCAAGCCTGATAAGGTCTGTGGTTGCAAATTCACCCTTGAAAGACTGTTTGCCGGGACTTCGCTGGATGGGAATGGGAATTTAGCTTAATAAAAAGGGGTTTTGTCAGGACAAGGAGTCTGCTTCGTGATTTTGTGAAGCCTAGGTCAGAACAGGGGAAACTATTGTGGTACCGAAAATGAAAAACGTGGTAGATTGTGGTTTATAGTTTTAAGCACTGTCTATAATTGTAAGCACTGTTCCAATATTTGAGGGGCTCCTACAAAGACGGGGGGGGGCTTACAAACTATTTTCAAAAGCATCAAAGAGCAAGACAAGAAGCAATGGTTGGAAACTAACCAAGGAGAGAAGCAAGGAGAAATTTGCTAACTATGAGAGCAATTGACCACTGGAATAGTTTGTCTTCAGACGTTGTGGGTACTCCATCACCAAAGGTTTTCAACAAGAGACTGGACAACCATTTGTCTGAAATGATATCAAGTCTTTTTCTCAAGCAGTGGGTTGGACTAGAAGACCTTCGAGGTCCCTTCCAACTATTGTTCTATGTTCTAAGTGTGGCCTCTGCATTGCTAGAAAGTGTAAACCTCCAAATATCACTCAGATTCCCACCTTTAAAACCCATCTTATCTAAAATTTAGAAATGGGGACTAAGAGCAAACATATGCCTCATAGCCCATAGTCATTAATCTCCCCACATCTCAGTTACAAAAATATACCTATTTGGAACTATTCTCTATTGCTGTTGTAGCCTGCCAGTGACCCTCAGAGCTGGCAGCAGATTCGGACAGTGAGGAGGTTGGGGAGGAACATGGGCCAGTCCTGGAGTCTGAGGAAGGCTCTGATGAGGGCTCTGCATCGGAGGCAGAGAGAGGGCCAGAGCTGTATGCCAGTTATCAGCTGCCTTCGGAGTCAGACATCAGTGAGGCAGATGAACAGCTGGAGCCTGTTCCCAGTGTGCGCATGCGCAGAGTGGCCAGACGAAGGGAACAGCTAAAGAACAGGGGTCAACTTGTTAGTAAGGCCAGACAATGAATGGCCCCTCCCAGAGGGAATAAAAGAGGAGCGAAGGGGGAGTGGAGTTTGCAGGACACAGTTAGTTTGCTTAATTGGTTCGTGACTCTACGAGTGTCCTTGCCAAGTTCTGCAGTTATCGGCCTGGTAGTTCTCCAAGCCAGATAAGGTCTGTGACCGTAAATCCTCCTTTGAAAGACTTTGCTGGCTGTTAATGAGCAGAATTCACAGGAAATTAATAAAAGGGGTCTTTGCCAGGACAAGGAGTTTGTTTCATGCTCTTGGGAAGTCTCGGTCAGAACATTAGCTGTGTGAACCCGTAACAGAGCGAGTGTGCTGAAGGCTCTATTAGAATAAGTCACAGGGACATAACATTTCCTTTTAAAGCTTGATTGTTTATTCTGAGCAAAAAAGAGAGAGCCTTTTTGGTGGAGGCTTTGAAGTTGGACACAGAAGTGTTTGGGCATTCAAACTTTAAAGCCGAAAGGTTCAAATCCGAATATATTTCTGCCTTCCTTTAAGGCGCGTTCTTTTATTACAGTTCAAGTGCTTTTATTGGGATCCATTGAAAAAAAATACACTGAAGTTGACATTGAAGTGTGATGATCTTGGTTGTGTGTGCGTGTGTGGTTTTTTTTTTATATCCGCCTTTTAGAAAAAGTTAACGCTTAAAATTCACAGCACTTTCAAAGGCTGATAAAGGACTCTAATTTTCCTGCTGGCTTTGTTCAGTGTAATATATTTTTTTTCTCAATCCATTTCGAGCAGCTTGTTTTTTTTCCATTTCAGCAACTTTCCTGCAAGTTTGGTAGACAATAGGGTTTTTTTTTAATTAATAAAATTAGCTAACAACTTATTGCTGACACCGAAAAGTAGCAAAGTTAAATTGGGTTTCTGGAAATATCTGTATCTTATATGATATTGCTTGGGGTGGGGGGGGGGGAGATTTGAAAACATTTGAGGCTGCAGTTTTGACAAAACTAAGCATTGGTGTATTTTGTTCAAAATAAAAAATCGGTGCTTTGATAGGAGGCCAACAGAAATCATATTTACTGGATTGGAGAAAGAGGTGTTTCACTACAAAACAAGTTGCAAAATAGGCAAATGCTGACTATTTATTTAATACATATACTTTAATCATTGGGACGCGGTGGCTCAGTGGCTAAGACGCTGACTTTATCGATCAGAAAGGTCGGCGGTTCAAATCCCTAGCACCGCGTAACGGAGTGAGATTCCGTTACTTGTCACAGCTTCTGCCAACTTAGCAGTTTGAAAGAAATGTAAAAATGCAAATAGAAAAATAGGAACCACCTTTGGTGGGAAGGTAACAGTGTTCCATGCGCCTTTGGCATTTAGTCATGCCGGCCACATGACCACTGAGACGTCTTTGGACAGCGCTGTGGCTCCTCAGCTTTGAGATGAGCACCGCCACCTAGAGTCGGGAACGACTAGCACATATGTGGGAGGGGAACTTTTGCCTTTTTATACTGTAATAATAATAATATTTTTTTCTGTCATTGCTTTCATCTTTTAAATTACATTGATGTGTAGGGGATATTTATAATGACAATAACAGTGTTTTTTGTGAGCTGGATTTAAGAGATATCTTCACCGTTCTTCTGTGAAAAAGTGCCCAAAATGGTTTTCATAAAAACTATAAAAACGACTCTGCATGCGAACAACTTTAAAAAGCAGGACACTGAAAAGAAAAGAAAAAGTTTGAGGGAAACGGAGCCACCAATTTTGAAAGGTGTACAGGTAGTCCTTAACCATTTAGTGACCGTTCAGAGTTTCCTTGGCTCTGAAAAAAGGATTTACGAATGTTTTCCACATGACCAATGCAGCGTCCTCGTGGTCATGTGATCCAAATTTAGATGCTTGGCAACTGGCATGTACTTATGACAGTTGGAAGTTTTCCGAGGTCATGTGACCCCTTTTGTGACTTTCTGACAAGCAAAGTCAGCGGGGAAGCCTAGTTCACTTAACACCCGTGTGACTAACTTAACAACTGCAGAGATTCGCTTAACAACCGTGGCAAGAAAGGTCGTAAAATGGACCCAAATTCACTTGACAACTGTCTTGCTCAGCAACAGAGAGTTTGGCCTCAATTGTGGTCGCCTGTGGAGGACTACCTGAAGACTTTGCCCCATACATCCCTTCGGCCGATCCGCTCACACAGAGAGGGACTCCTCCGGGTGCCGTCCACTAGGCTGTGCCAGCGGGCGACGCCCAGGGGAAGGGCCTTCTCGGTGATGGGCCCGACCCTCTGGAATGACCTTCCCCCTGATATTAGAACAACCACGGACCTCCGCTCCTTCCGTAAGAAGCTTAAAACCCACCTGTTCAATTTAGCCAGCCTGGCCTAATCCCAGCTCTCCCACCTCAGTCTGTATTTTTAAATTTTACGGGTTGGTTTTAGGCCGAGTTTTAATTTTTATAAATTTGTACAGGGGTTAAGGTTTAATTTGATTTTAATGGTATTTATTCTTATGTGTATGGTTTTTTAATTTGGTGCCTGTACACCGCCCCGAGTCCCTTTGGGGAGAGGGGGCGGTCTAGAAATCAAACAAATTGAATTGAATTGACTTGCTATCTTTTCAATACCTAAAAAAAAAAAAAGATTTAAATTTTGGAACCGCTGAAAATGGCGACCTCCACTTTAGCACTCGTCCTTCCTTTTGTTTTATTTGAGTGACATGCTCCTTTCTTCCTCCGCGATAGGCCCAAAAGGAATCCTTTCCTTCTCATAGGAAAAGGCAGGGTACAGGGGGTGGCATCCTGTTTTCACCTGAGAGTGGACAGGTGAGATGGTTTTGGCTCAACGTTGGGCCCACCGAATTTGGGTTTTCCTTAGAGAAACCGGAAGAGATGCCAAGGTGATAACATCCGGCTGGTCGCTCTGCATTATTTTCAATTGCAGACTGGGTTCTTACTCTTTATTAAGAGTAAAGCAACGTTAAGCAATCTGAGATTATTGGGAGATAATGGCATCCCGAGGGGGTTTAGAGCATAACTGAAACATAAAGATTGCGATTACGGCATGATTGCTATGCTGTTTATTATTCTTTACTGCTTAATAATGGCTCTCTAATATTGTTCTTGTCTGTTGCTAGCTAAATACGTTGCTCCAGTTTTAATCACATAAATGGTTGCCATTTACATGTTCCAGAAATGCTTTTTTTTGTCCCCCCCCCTTCCCCCCCCTTATTGTGCTGGCAGTGAAAGGGAGTGGTAACATGGAGCAAACACTCATATGGATTTTATTAATAGATGTTGCCTATCAGCATTTTTCTTTTCTGTTGTTATTTCTGGTCCACTGATTTCTAAAATCCACTGATTTCCAAAAAAGCAACTCCGCTTTGGTTGTACAGTATTCAGAAGTAGCAAATAATGTGCATTTACTTCTGATCTTTCCTATCGGATGTTCTGGCAGCTTTTATCACTTGATCTAGGAATGTCGTTATATTGTTAAGGCACCGGGCTAGAAAATGGGAGACCGTGAATTCTAGTCCAGCCATGGCCATAAAAACAAGCCGGGTGACTTTGGGCCAATCCCCCCCCCTCTCTCTCTTTCAGTCCAACTCACCTCACAGGGTTGTTGTTTAGAAAATAGAAGGAGGAAGAATTGTTGGGTATGTTCACCGCCTTGAGTTATTTCTAAAAGTGCTCATGACAGCTGCTTCCCACACTGAAATCAAACTTCGAGCCTTTCTTCTTTGCCTGAACTTTGTTCTTTTTTTTTGTCTTACCGATCTGAGAAAAAAAAAGGGGGGGGGAAACATGGGCATGTGAATTATACAGCCAGAAACATCTTCATTAAAGAGAGATTTGGCTACTTCTTCCCATCTCACTTTAGAATAGAATAGAATAGAATAGAATAGAATAGAATAGAATAGAATAGAATAGAATAGCAGAGTTGGAAGGGACCTTGGAGGTCTTCTAGTCCAACCCCCTGCCTAGGCAGGAAACCCTATACCGTTTCAGACAAATGGCTATCCAACATTTTCTTAAAAACTTCCAGTGTGGGGCATTCACAACTTCTAGAGGTAAGCTGTTCCACTGATTAATTGTTCTAACTGTCAGGAAATTTCTCTTTAGTTCTAGGTTACTTCTCTCCTTGATTAGTTTCCACCCATTGCTTCTTGTTCTACCTTCAGGTGCTTTGGAGAATAGTTTGACTCCCTCTTCTTTGTGGCAGCCCCTGAGATATTGGAACACTGCTATCATGTCTCCCCTAGTCCTTCTTTTCATTAAATTAGACATACCCAGTTCCTGCAATCATTCTTCATATGTTTTAGCCTCCAGTCCCCTATTCATCTTTGTTGCTCTTCTCTGCACTTTTTCTAGAGTCCCAACATCTTTCTTACATCGTGGTGGTCAAAACTGAATGCAGTAAAAGTACCTTATTTATAAAGGTAATATGAAATATGTTTAAGAGCCTCCATTTTAAGAGCGAAGCTTCCGTTTCTCTCCCTGTTTTCATTAGAGAAATATAAAATGTTAATAATACCTTTACATTGTAAAGCTCCATGCCCGCATCCATCTTCTGAGTTCTTTATAGCATCCTGCTAGCAAACTCTCTCCTGAATCATAAATAGAATTTGTCCATAAAGTAAAATAGTGCATTGTTTTCATTGTTAGAAGATGCTGCTAAATTGGCTGTATTTTGATAATCACATCCGAAGCCGATTATTCTGTTAATAGCCTTAAGATATTATTTTATTTTTTAAAATAAGTGTTTCACTTTAATCCTAATACTACTATTAAAAAAAAAACCTTTCTTGTTTCCGCAAAGTCTGAAAGAGTTTTTCAAAATTGAATAATAATTTGATCCGTTAATCTTTTGAAGCTAGTAATTTTATTTTCCCCTCTTTGCGGTCTCCGAGGCTTGCAAATGAATAGAGCTTCATTACTGGAGCCTGCATTTAATAACCATTATCCATTATCTTGTAATTAAGACCCCTTGTAACGAATCATGAGGACAATGCAAAAATACATAGTACATTTCTTTAATGAACTGGAAAATGTTCATCTTGTTCTATTTAGTAATGAGTTGCTGAATAGTCGTTAAATCCACTGGAGAATACAGCGAGATGGATTTTGAAGACTATCTTGAGTTTGCGGTTAATCTATTAGAATTAAAATTTCATCTTCTATTTTTATCAACAGCCAATTAGAAGCCCTTCTGTTTGACCAAATTGATTATGAGACCCTATGCAAGGGCAGATGTTGTTTAATGAAAGTTTTTAATGAAACCATACCATTGAGATTTCTAATTATCAGACTTATAAAAGCTTTGACTTACCTTAGTCCGATAGGAGGAAATGGGAGATAGGGGTGGAAGACTTAAACAAAAGGGCTTAAACTCTGTGATTTTTTTAAAAAAAAATGAGGGGAGGGAGAACATATGAGTTGATGCAAATAAGTTTGCTTTTTTTTTCTTTCTAAAGAGGGAACATTCTCGTCTCATTAAGAAATGCTCTGTGGAGCAGGCAGCGTAGTGAAGAGACAAAGGACATATGTAGTAGCACATGAAGTCTGCATCCAGATCAGTGTTTTCCATGCTGCCTGGGAATTGGAATGGAGTGGAGTGGAATAGAATAGAATAAATAGAATAATAACCTTTTTGTCACTTTGAATGTACACTAATCGACATACATTAAAGTGAAAAGTGAACTTGTTCTTCTACCTCTAAATGTTTTGAATATAGGTAGTCCTTGCTTAATGACTGACTCATTTAGGAACCATTTGCAATTACAAGTGTTCAAAGAATAACTTTGCCACCAGTCCTTGCATTTATAACCTTCAAAGTTTGTTATTTAGAATAGAATAGAATAACAGAGTTGGAAGGGATCTTGGAGGTCTTCTAGTCCAACCCCCTGCTTAGGCAGGAAACCCTACACCACTTCAGACAAATGGTTGTCCAATCTCTTCTTTAAAAACTCCCAGTGTTGGAGCATTTACAACTTCTGGAGGCAAGTTGTTCCACTGATTAATTGTTCTCACTGTCAGGAAATTTCTCCTTAGTTCTAAGTTGCTTCTGTCCTTAATTAGTTTCCACCCATTGCTTCTTGTTCTACCCTCAGGTGCTTTGGAGAATAGTTTGACTCCCTCTTCTTTGTGGCAACCCCTGAGATATCAGAACACTGCTAATCATGTCTCCCCTAGTCCTTCTTTTCATCAGACTAGGTATATCCAGTTCCAGCAACCATTTTCTATAGGAAGTCCACATATTTTCAAGTTGCCAAGTTTGTCTGTCTCGTCTCTTGAAGTTTTTTTCTGGGCAACGATCTTGATGGTTTATTCTCAGTTCCCTGGGACATTAATTGAGGGATTTGCCTATGCTTGGGTCTTAAACAGAGACAAAAATAGGTGGAGTGTACCTGGCAGGTAGGGGTACTGAGCACAGTATCATCTCTTCATAGAGGGAGATGAGTCCAACGGTAAAGCAGAGTGGAAAGATAGGAGGAAGAGTAATGTTTTGTATAAATAAAAATATCTGGCATAACCATGCAAAATAAGTACAGGTTGTTGTTAGTTGCGAAGTCGTGTCCAACCCATCGTGACCCCACAGACAACGTTCCTCCAGGCCTTCCTATCCTCTACCATCCCCTGAGGTCCATTTAAACTCATGCCTACTGCTTCAATGACTCCCTCCAGCCACCTCATTCTCTGTCGTCCCTTTCTTCTTTTGCCCTCCATCTTTCCCAGCATGAGGCTCTTCTCCAGGGAGTCTTTCTCTCTCATTAGGTGACCAAAGTATTTGAGTTTCTTCTTCAGGATCTGGCCTTCTAAAGAGCAGTCAGGGTTGGTCTCCTCTCGGACTGACCAGTTGGATGGCCTTGCAGTCCAAGGGACTCGCAGGAGTCTTCTCCAGAAGTACAGGTAGTCCTCAACTTAAAACAGTTAATTTAGTGGCCATTCCAAGTTACAGTGGCACTGAAAAAAGCGACTTATGTCCATTTTCCACACTTGTGACTGTTGTGGCATCCCTCTGGTTACATGATCAAAATTCAGATGCTTGGCAACCGACTCATATTTATGACAGTTGCAGTATCCCGGGATCATGTGGTCACCTTTTGCGACCTTCTGACAAGCAAAGTCAATGGGGAAACCCAGTTCACTTAATAACCATGTTACCAATTTAGCAACTGCAGTGATTCATTTAACAACTGTGGCAAGAAAGGTTGTAAAATGGGGTAAAACTCACTTTTAGGTCTCACCTAACAGCAGACATTTTGGGCTCAGTTGTGGTCATAAATCGAGGACTGCCTGAATTTCAGATGTTAGTGATGTGAGAGGTCTTACTGGTCTAGAAAATATTGGGATAGAATCTAATCTGGTAATCTACGGCATTCTTAGGAAAGTTGTCGAGATCATTTAGCTGTCAGAATGTTGGCTGAATAATTTCTGAAAGTATAACAACGGACAATACACAAAGACTTAGAAGATCTCCCAGGTCCCTTTCCACTCAGTGGTGGGATTCAATTTTTTTTTTTACTACCAGTTCTGTGGGCGTGGCTTGGTGGGTGTGACAAGGGAAGGTTACTGCAAAATCCCCATTCCCTCCCGATCAGCTGGGGCTCGGGAGGCAGAGAATAGATGGTGGTATTTACCAGTTCTCTGAACTTCTCAAAATTTCTGCTATCAGTTCTCCAGTTCTAGTCAGAACCTGCTGAAGACCGCCTCTGTTTCAACACTGCTATTCAGTTACTCATCACCCAGAGTTCCTTGTCTGAGACAGGTTGCTATAATAAATAAATAAATGCTGACTTTTGAAAAATAAATTAAAACTCAGTGAGGAACGGAGTAGAGAAAGACTGTTGGCTGGACCGAATTCTGAACCGAAGTGGTTTTCCATCACAACTTTTGTTTCAAAACCCCATTATTTCCTCATATTGAAAAGAGGGGGGATCAGTATTGACAAAGAATCTTAAATCTAGGAGTTCTGATATTGTATTTTGCTGATGTAGAGTTTTTCTCTTCCCTTCTCTTCCCAAGGGTCTGATTTTATCAAGACGTCTACCGGAAAAGAATCGGTGAATGCTACTTTCCCAGTGGGGCTGGTCATGGTGAGAGCTATTAGAGACTACTACTGGAAAACTGGCTATAAGGTAACATGATAGCTCAACTGTCAGAGTTCCAAGTAATAGAACCATAGCAAGCAAAACTACGAAGCAGGTAGATTCCTCAAAGAATAGCTTTATTGGATATATCATATTGGCACAGATCTGGTGAAAACCCAACTCTGAAGGTTTCCGCGGATTTCACTTAATTAAAAATAAAACATTTTCCCCTTTCCCCAAACAATCCAGTGGTGGGTTGCCAATTTTTCTACTACTGGTTTGGGTGCGCTCCCATGTACTCCTGTGTGTGTGCGCGCGCCGTTTCTGTGCATGCGCAGAAGCGTTCGGGCTGATGGGCGGAGCCTCCCGCTGCTGCTACTACTGGTTCACCCTATCTGGGCTGAACCGGGAGCAACCCACCTCTGAAACAATCAGTCACATGGTCTAATTGAGGCGCTGTCTGGTTGCCGGGTAACATCACTCCTCCTCTCTCTGATCAGGTGTGAGAATGACCTTGGTTCCCAAGAGAAAGTATTTTGTTTTGGCTACAAAACCCCTAGCATCTCTATTCACCCCTCCCTGTCCCTCAGCTCCAGTGTGGCAACAATGAAACGGCAAAATGGCCTCTGTCAGGTCAGCTTCAGGGTTTCACATCATCCTTTTTTGGAAAAAAATATTCTCAAAAAGAAAAAGAAAAAAGGTGAAATGTTCAGGGCTTTTATAAGACTTTTTAATAAGAATTTTGTTGATAATACTTTTGGTCCTTTCCCCCTCTTCTAACTTTCAGAAGGTTCTTACTCCTGCATTTTAGCCTCAGAATGCGTATCTTAGGCTGGAAGACAATGGGGGAGGAGACAAAATAAAATAGAAGATTTTGGGGAAAAAGTATTTTTCTGTATTGTGTACCTCTTTCCCATGTTTATCTCATGTTCATACTGGCAATCTTTGACTTGCAACAGTTCATTGAGTTACTGTTCAAAGTTACAACGGCATTGAAAAAAACCTGACTTGTGACGGTTTTTTCACACAACTGTTGCAGCATCCCCGTGGTCAGGTGATCAAAATCCAGATGCTTCAGCAAATGACTCATATTTATGACAATTGCAGTGTCCCAGTGTCACGGGATCGCCTTTCGCGACCTTCTGACAAGCAAAGTCCATGGGGAAGCCAGATTCCTTCAATAACCACGTTGCTAACTTAACAACTGCAGTGATTCACTTACCGTATTTTTTGGAGTATAAGACGTACCTTTTTCCCCCAAAAAAGAGGGTGAAAATCTGGGTGCGTCTTATACACTGAATACAGCATTTTTGGACTCCCGAAACCTTGGACGTGCAGAAGGAGGCCTCCTGGGGAGGGTAAAAACGAGTGAAAAATGGACTAGTTTTTGCTTGTTTCCCCCCCCTCCCCCAGTCTCTAGGAGCACTCTACAGGCCTCCTAAAGGCTATGCATGCCCTTTTTTTGACAAAAAACAAGCCACTTTTTGCAAAAAATGGGCCGTTTTTTCCTCATTTTTGACACCCCCCCCCCAGCCCCTAGGAGCACTTTGCAAGACTCTCAAACTCTCTGCATGTCCCGTTTGGGAGGTCTGCAGAGTGCAAAAACTTTTTTTAATTTACCTCTCCAAAATCTTGGTGCGTCTTATACTCTGGAAAATGCGGTAACTCTGGAGTGGTGCTGGTCTTCAGCACGAGTCTAAAAACTCAGAAGACTAAACCTCTGGTCCTGGTGACCCACCCAAATTGGATCCTGCAGCATTACCCTGGGACACCTATATTGGCCTTCATTCGTAACTAAATAGAATTGTTGAATTGTCCCATAGCAAGTTGCCCTGTGGTGTTGATTATGGCAAGTTGGCCTGCAGTGAATTGGCTGCGGCAAGTTGTCCCGTTCTGAAAATAGATGGTTTCTAGGAAGCAAACTGCTTTTCCAGTCCTTCACTACTTCGCAAAACAAAGCAATTGTGCCACGGAAAGTAAGCCATTTTCTTGCCAAGATTTCAGTGGTGGGTTGCAGGCGGTATGCAAGTACCGATGCTGGAAGCAGCAGACACTGTACCGGAACGATGCTTTGGAGGGCCCGCCCGGCCACCCTCGTTCCTTACCTGTATTTGAAGGAAACGGGCCAACTTTGCATGCACGCGCAGCGTACGGCGCCTGTACGACACTCTGCCAAGCAGCTGGCGGTGGGTGCGCCCGGCTCCCATTGCAGCGTACCAGTTGCAACAAAAGCCGAAACCCACCACTGCAAGGTTTGCTAACATATCTTGACGTGCTGGAAAGCTCCTCAGGGCGTCACGGCATAGAAGAGGAGAAAGCCTTTTCTACATGCATGTAACGTAGTTTTCTTAAAGAGGCCGGGCAAACAGTCCTTCCTTGTGAAACAAGAAAGAGACACAAATAGTCTAGGACTGTGATGACAAACCTATGACACGCGAGCCAGAGGTGGCACACAGAGCCATTTGTTAGGGCATGCGAGGCGTTGCCCTGTCAGCTCCAGCGCGCATGCCTGCGCTGGCCAGCTGACTTCGGCCTTCATTTTCGGCCATTTTTCCCTGAAGCCTCTGGAGGGAGAAAAACAACCCAATGCGCAAACCAGAAGTTCAGAAACGGAGTTCTGGATTGCCCGTATGGCCGTTTTCACCCTCCCCAGGTTCCTAGAAAGCCTTAAAAACGGGTCCATCATGAGCCAAAAGCGGAGGGAGATTGGGAGTTGCGCGCATAAGGGGGTCGCGTGCACATGTGTGTGTAGGGGAGGTTGCGCGCATAGAATTATTGGTGTGGGCATCCCTGCGCATGACCCCCCCTGCACTCCCCTTGCTTTTGGCACGCAACGGCAAAAAGGTTAGCCTTCACAGATCTAGGACAAGGGTTTCCAACCTTGGCGTTTTTAAGACTTGTGGACTTCAACTCCCAGAATTCAAAGCTGGCTGAGGAATTGTGGGAGTTGAAGTCCACAAGTTTTAAAGTTGCCAAGGTTGGAGACCTCGGGTTTAGGAGGCTCTAGGTCAGTGATGGCTTTTTGTTGTTGGGTGCCAAAAATGCGAGGGGACGCACACAATAGCCCACGTGCGTGCCGGCACCCATAATGCAAAGCTCACCCCCACATGCGCATATGTGCACCCACACATGCTCCCCCCCACATGCGTCGCACTGCTCGCCTCCAAGCTGAGCTTGGTATTTCCGCCAGGGAGGCCGTTTTTGCCCTCCCCAGGCTCGAGGAAAGCCTCCGGAGCCCGGGGAAGGCATAAAACGGGCCCAACGGGCCAACCGGAAGTTCAGAAATGAATAGAAAATGGCCTCCTTCAGCCCTCCAGAAGGCCAAAAATCAGCTGCCCAGCCCGCGGATGCGCGCTAGAGCTGACGACTCATGTGCCAACAAATATGGCTCCACATGCCACCTGTGGCACGTGTGCCATAGGTTTGCCATCATGGCTCTAGGTGTTGGCTGCCAACTTTCTGCTGGACCATGTGCCTCATGATGTTAACTTCTCCTCCAGACATACTTATAGATTGTCTTCCCAGCCCCCAAATTGCATGAATGTGATCACTCCTGAGCCAAATGGTAGCAGACGTTGTTTCCCACTAGCTTCCTTTGAGCCAGCCTTGGACTCATGATATCTCTGTTAGGACTTCACATCGTTCTCCAGATCTCAGCAACCAGTGCATTTCAAGATAAAAGCACCTGACCCAATGACATAAATGATTCAACAGAAGATTTTTAAGCATTTCTCTTCCTAGAATCTTTGGCTTCAAAATGGACTGTTTCCAAGAAAAATAAAACAACACACACACACCCCACACACAATAAACATGACAGTTTTGAAGGATTAATCACTTACAGGAATACATATTTCCTGATCAAAGGAGTGAAGCTAGACACACAGCCATTTTTCATTCATTTCGTTCATGCATTTTTCATCCAGAATCAAATTGAGAAAGCTTTTACAATTTTGGCCTAGTTGGTTTTAAAAATCACTTAGATTGCCTATTGGATATGTGAACAAATGAAACCTGGGGGGGCCAAACTGAACGGCGTCCATTATCAGCCGCAATTACGTCAAAAGGTCTTGTGTGACAGGTCACTGCATAAACGCCATCATATCGTGCACAAAATCCATGACAAAAAAAACACAAACAACATAAATAACATAAAGAATAATCCCAAAGCAAGTAGTTAGGAAAAAGAAAAAAAGAAAGAAAAAGAAACGTTTCTGTGTGTGATTTTGGTTGTGTTTAAGAGTCTGACAGCCCAAGGATAGAAACTACTGTATTTTTCAGAGTATAAGACGCACCAAGATTTTGAAGAAGCAAATTTTAAAAAAAAAGGGTTTTGCACTCTGCAGACCTCCCAAAAACGGGGCTGTTTTTTTTTGTCAAAAAAGAGCAGGCATAGCCTTTAGGAGGCTTGTAGAGTGCTCCTGGGGGCTGGGTGACCCCCCAAAACAAGCAAAAAAACGACCAGCTCACAGGAGCAGTCTATAAGCCTCCTAAAGGCTCTGCACAGCCATTTTGCAAAGGGGGCGGGGTTTCAGGAGGCAAAAAATGCTGTATTCAGTGTATAAGACGCACCCAGATTTTCACCCTCTTATGTAAGGGGAAAGTGCATCTTATACTTATACACAGAGCCTTCATCAGAGCCTTCCCCAGACTCCAGGACTGGCCCATGTTCCTCCCCAACCTCCTCACTGTCTGAATCTTCTGCCAGCTCCGCTGTCTGCTGGCGGGCCACAACATAACCAAAAGAATCCAGTGCATGTGCTCACTCTGGAAACAATAATAATGAAAAACACGTGTAAACCGAGTCTATATCTTTTTATTAGACATGTCAACTCCCCGTATTGACATTCCACACATACCGTCAGCGGAGCTGGATCTCAGATTACAGTAGCTGGTTTGAGATGGGTGTATTTATTGGGCAACGTGATTTATGACACAGAGTGAGGGGCAAAGTTCAGAAGCAGATAGACAAAGCAAAAGAAATGGTTGCGAATAAGAATTGCCTAATGAAGAATGCCCAATGAAGCTGTTAATAAATCACTGGTTTTTGTATTACAATATTGGGTCACTTATTATGAATCAGGCATCTTGGGAAACTTTACAACAAAGACCATTTTTATCATTGACAGGAGATTTCTAAATGCTTTCTTCAACAAACCAATTTCGACTCCCACACAGATGCTTTTCTGCTAACGCATTGGCTAGTAAAAACAGGTTAATGCAGAAATTAAACCTCTCCCAAGGATGGAAGGGGGCTGCAGACTAACATTTATTGAATGATAAGCTGTCACGGCAATATAAAAAGTATTTGACATAATAGGAAATGAACTTCTTTTTTTGTACCTGTGAATAGCGAAGGACACATACAAATTGGTTTTTCTGTTGGGGCATTCCTAGCCCAGAGAAACTTATTACTTCTAATAATACAAGGTGATGAGGGGAAAAAAAGTCTGAGAGATGAACTTATTAAACACAATAATGAAATGCTGTAAAACAGCATGGGAATAGTAGCCAAATCTTTTATGGTTCTCGGACAAAAATATTCCACTATGGATAATGGCTTGTTTGGGGAAAGGAGAAATGGAATTATTTGTGGGGATGTAAATGCTTCAGGTGGAGAAAGGAATTGAGGTCAAATTCCAAGCCCTTACTAGTTGAGTTGCTACATACTGTATATAATATAGATCTAATGTACTATTAGAACAATTAATCAGTGGAACAACTTGCCTCCCGAAGTTGTGAATGCTCCAACACTGGATGTTTTAAAGAAGATGTTGGATAACCATTTGTCTGAAGCGGTATAGGGTTTCCTGCCTAAGCAGGGGGTTGGACTAGAAGACCTCCAAGGTCCCTTCCGACTCTGTTATTCTCCTGAGGGTGAGATATTCATCAGACCTTCCTAAAATAGTATGGACTCGTGGTGACTGCATGGACAATTTCCTACAACTTTCTTGGTGAGATTAATAGAAGTGATTTGCCATTGCCTTCTTCCTAAGGCTGAGAGGAAGTGACTGGCCCAAGGTTACACAGCTGGCTTCATGCTTAATGGGGGACTAGACTCACAGGGTTCTGGGTTCTAGCCTGCTACCTTAATCACTGAACTGGCTCTCTGAATTGAATTGATTGGATCACTAGCCTACTAGTGATCAGTGTAGCTATCAGAAGATGGACATAACTCCACTCTAATGGGTTTTCATCAGTGGTGAGTTCTGGGAGGTACAGCCCGGTACGGCCGTACTGGTGATAGCTGGGAACAGCAGCCACCGTACTGGAATGGTGGCTCGTTTGGCCCACCCCCCTGCCCGTGTTCCTTACCTGTTTTTAAGGCAAGCGGGCCAATAGCGCATGCACGCATAGCATGCAGCACCTGCCTGACCTCTGACAAGCAGCTGGTCATCTTGGGGCGGTGGAATGCGCATTCGTGCACAGTGCACATCCGGCGCATGCCCGAACAGATTATGCGCAGTGTACCGTAACAAAGGTAAGAGCAACCCACCACTGGTTTTCATGTTTATCAATCACACTTGGCCAATTCCATTCTATTCTATTCAACTAAGATCAGTTTAGTGCACCACCCAAACAAAATTTATGAAAAGAGGGAATGGGGTAAGGTGAGAATCTGGGGATGTGCACTTCCATAGCCCGGTTCTGAAAGGATCATGGCCCATTAGTGGGCCATGACCCAGAGGTTGGTGTCCCCTACCTTAAATGTCTACAGTGAACATTCACCTCTTCCCCAGGTGTGAATGCTGAGAGTGAGTTTTATTCACACTGTTTCCCTCATTTTTAATATATAAAAAGATAAAGGTTCCCCTTGCACATATGTGCCAGTTGTTCCTGACTCTAGGGGGCGGTGCTCATCTGTTTCAAAGCCGAAGAGCCAGCGTTGTTCGAAGACGTCTCTGTGGTCATGTGGCCGGCATGACTAAATGCCGAAGGCGCCCGGAACACTGTTACCATCCCACCAATGGTGGTTCCTATTTTTCTACTTGCATTTTCACATGCTTTCAAACTGCTAGGATGGCAGAAGCTGGGACAAGTAATGGGATCTCACTCCGTTACATGGCGCTAGGGATTCGAACTGCCGAACTATTGACATTTAGCCACTGAGCCACCACATCCTGGTATATTTTAATATATAGTTCATTCCAAATCTTTTAAATTTACCACAGCTTTATTTGTTGCATTTAAATACCTCTTCTCAGCTAGCCTGCTATGCCAATTTTTCAAGATTTGTAATATTAGAAAGATATTTCTTCTTTAAAAGTAAGCTCTCCGGTTTCCCCAAATTGGCTTTGAGGCTTTTAGTGCTCGTATAATACATGCAATATCTCTCCCTCACCAGATGTCTGGGGCTCCATGGTTTTCAAGTTCTGCTCTATGCTTCCATTTATATTTTTAGTGATTTTCTTCTATTTAGCAGTGTGTTTCTTATTGTCATTATACTGTATTTTTATTACCCTATATAAGCCACTTTGTGCACCTGCATTTGGGAGAGGGAAGGCAGGAAAAATAATCCTTCTCTAAATTAGACACACACACACACACACACACCACACAGAGTCTAGATAGATGTATGCATTTATATGCAAATTCCTATTTGCTGTGCATCTGCAACGACTTCTTTGGAGCCTAACATCATAGTCCTTTCTTTTTTAATTTTTTTTCTTTCCTAAGGTTGGTTTCAAACCTGCAGGAGGCATTCGCAAAGCCAAGGAGGCGTTGATCTGGCTTTCCCTGATGAAGGAGGAATTGGGAGAGGAATGGCTGAAGCCGGAACTCTTTCGCTTGGGTGCCAGTACTTTGCTGGGAGACATTGAAAAACAGGTGAGATTCGAAGCGCTGCCTTTCAGCAGGAAGGTTCAACTTGCTTCAGTACACTTAACCCTGGATCTGGGCTAACACAGCACTATTGTTGGGTGAATAGAAGAACGTATTTGCTCGGATTAATAAAGCAGTCCAGAAATGGAGAGGGTTTCAGCGGTCCAAGGCCCCAGTACTGCCTCTCGACTTCTAGGGAGGAAGCAATACCGGTAGTCCTTGATTTATGACCGTAGTAGAGCCTGGAATTTTGGTCATTAAGTTATTAGGGTCCATAGGATTGTCTGGGACGCTGCACATCCTCTTTCATGACTTTCGTGTGTGTGTGTGTGCGCGCGCATGTATGGGTGTGTATGTTTACAAATATATGTGTGTGTGAATATGTATATATTTATATATGTGTGTTTGTGTATGGGTGTGTTTGTGTATGCATGCGTAGAGCATCCTTGATGATGGGTGGGCGGAGCCTGCCGCTGCTACCGCTACTGGTTCACTCTGTGTGTGTTTCTGTCTGTCTGTTTGTGTATGGGTGCCGACTTTTCTCATCGACAAGCTCAGCGTCTTAGCCACTGAGCCATCTAGTCAAGGATTACTTCTATGGAAATCCAACAGTTTCTCCTCTTCCCACCCTAAATCTCCCCAAACCCTGGAACGGCCTGCTTTGGGTTTGCAAATATAGGGAACCCATTTAGGAAGCGGAACAAAAAAACCCACCCCTCAAATTCAGACATTTGCTACCAAACTTCAAAGGAGAAGAGGTGGATGGCCGTGCAAATGGTTTTGATCAGGAATGTGACCCTACTATAAGGGTGCTTTAGATCTCGTGGCGAGACGAATGGCAAACAAATTAAATAAATAAATGCTTTAACCCAGTGTTTTTCAACCATGACCGTTTTAAGATGTGTGGACTTCAACCGACTGGGACATTCTGGGAGTCCCCATATCTTAAAATTGCCAAGGTGGAAAAAAACACTAGTTTAGGTCAAAACAGAAATCTTGGAGATTCTGCTGAAAATAGAAGGAAAAAAAGCTGGACTTGGCTGGCCGTCAGTGCAAGAAGTGCCCCTTAGATAAGGCTCAAAGTCAAGTGGCAAGCTCTGCTTTACTCCCAGCCCGATTGGTGTAGACCAGGGGTGTCCAAACTTGGGAACTTTAAGACTTGTGGACTTCAACTCCCAGAATTCCCCAGCCAGGCTGGGGAATTCTGGGAGTTGAAGTCCACAAGTCTTAAAGTTCCCAAGTTTGGACACCCCTGGTGTAGACATTAAGTCGCTGGTTTGGCATCAGGGAAACCAACCTTAAAATATCAGTCGAAGGAATTCCCAACCAGCACAACGGATGAGAGTGAGGGGGCTTGTAAATCATTACATCTTCAGAACCTCAGGTTGGGGTAAGCTACTGTATTTTTCGAAGTATAAGACGTACCTTTTTCCCTCACAAGAGGCTGAAAATCTGGGTGCGTCTTATACACTGAATACAGCATTTTTTGCCTCCCGAAACCCCGTCCCCTTCACCAAAATGGCTGTGTGTAGCTTTTAGGAGGCTTTCAGAGTGCTCTTGGGGGCTGGGGAGGGCAGAAATGAGCAAAAACCGGCCCATTTTTTGCTCAATTCTGTCCCCCAGTCCCTAGGAGCACTTTATAAGCCTCCTAAAGGCTATCCATGCCCTTTTTGTGAAAAGAAAATGGGCCCGTTTTCATGAAAAAAGGGCTGTTTTTGGGAGGTTTGCAGAGTGCAAAAACCTTTTTAAAAAATTTGCCTCTTTAAGACCTTAATGCGTCTTATACTCCGGTGCGTCTTGTACTCTGAAAAATACGGTAATCTCACTTTAGTGGGCTCAATGGCTCAGTGGTTAAAGGGTTAAACTTGTCGGCTGGAAAGATGACCACCTGGGTTTGAGACTTGAGAACCGCGTGATGGGGTGAGCTCCCATTACTTGCCCCAGTTCCTGCCCATGTAGCAGTTCAAAAACACGCAAGTGCAAGTATAAATAGGTATCATTTCAGTGGGAACGTAACAGCGTTCAGTGTGGCTTGTTGTGTAGTTATGCCGGCCACAGGACCAGTGTCTTCAGACAACTCTTGACTCCCTCAGCTTTGAAACCGAGAAGAGAACTGTCCTCTAGAGTTGGACACAACTGGACAGGGAAAAATTGTACCTTTTGCCTTTACTTTTAGTCTGACTATACATGATTGTTGTAAATTGAAGTGAGTCCTGTATATCTCATTTTCCGTGGAGACAGACAGAAAATTGCCGGAGAAATGTAAGATGGAATACAGCAGGTGAAACAAATAGTATCAGCCCATATTCCCCATTTAAAGAAGAATGGCTTTAGATAAGGCATGCTCTTAATCAGTGTGAATAATTAAGTGTCTATCCTCTGGGTCCATCTTTGCATTAACCTACCCATAATTTGCCAGTTTTATTATCCGGGTTTTAATTTCTGCTTTTTTGTTTCCATCGCACAGATTTATTATCATGTGACCGGTAGATACCCAGCTTCCTATGACCTGCCCATGGCTTAAACCAGTGACGGAGTCATGCTGTGAAAGAGAGAAAGAATTAAACCAACAATGTTGTGGATTATTCCTCCCCCATCGGCCCCCGAAACCACATCCTTACTAAGTGCTTTACAAAACGGATTAAAACTGTGGTGCCTCCATTTCACAGTTTCAGTGTTCTTAGAATGGCCCAGGTGAATCAATGGAGAAAATCTTTGAATGCTGAAAATTTCTAGTGTTAATTTTTTTTTGTAATGGCACCCATTGACTTCAGCCTGGATTTCAGGAAACAACCAGCAAAATGGTTATTTTAGGGTGGATTTTGTACTTGAAATTAAGCATTTGTGAATTGTCGTGTGTGTGTGTGTGTGTGTGTGTGTTCGTTCTGACCCCCCCTCCATGCCTGTGAATAAACCAGAACACAGGCTTGGCTGTTTACCACTGTTTAATTACTGAGATAACGAATCCTTTGGCTGAGGGCCTAGACAACTCACGTTCAATGGAGCAACCCAGATAATTCAAAATGAAGCAACGCAGATAGTCCAAACGAACAGACACGGCTAGAATACACAGATAGATTTTCTTAACTACTAATTCGAACGGTTGTTTCCTGCAAATGTCCGTTCCAAACGCCTCACCTATAATCTCTCTTGGGAGGGGCCAATCCACAACCACCTGTGCTTAATCATCTTCTGTGAGTCTGCCTACGTAATTGCTGCTTCCGTTTCTCAGCTCTTCTCAAACTAGCATCAGGGACAAACTGCCTTTGATCCTCCCCACTGCTCCATGCCTCAGGCGCCTCCTGGTGGCCAACCAGCCTCTATGGCCCCTGCTCTGAGTCTGAACCCTGCACAGGGTCCTCCACATCGTCCAGGGCAGCCATTGCCCCAGTCCAGCTCTACCACACATGTGCATGTGCCTCCCACTGGCTACCTGGTCTTCGGGTCTCTGCTGTGCATGTGGGAGGGTGGGGCCTTCCCCGATCTCTGCAGTTCTCCCGCTCTCAACGTGCCGTACCTTTCTCTCCCCCTCCCCAGCGCGGCCTAATTTTGTCCTCCAATCCTGTCTTCCCTGATCTCCGCAGTTTCTCCCCCCCCCCCCAGCACGCCCTAGATCTCTCCTTCATTCTTGCCTCCTGGTCCTGTTTCCGGCCTTCCGGAACATCCAGAGGCCCGTTTTCCCCCCTCCCCAAGCCTCCGCACGGGCCCTCCACTTACCTCGCATCCAAAATGGGCCATGTGGAGATTCCTAAAAGGGGTGGGATGGGAGGGGCAGGGTGGGGTGGGTGGGGCCAGCTAGGGGTGGAATTTGGAGGTTCTCCAAACCAGCCATAATGTTAGCTACAGGTTCTCCTGAACCCGGGCAAACCCATAGCAGCCCACACCTGAAAGTAATTGTGTCCTCTGGATGTGGCTTGTTACTGGAAATAAGCTTGAGGTTGAATTGCAAGGATTTTTTTTTAACTAAACAAAAAAACTTATCCCCAAAGTACAGGTAATCCTTGATTTACAACAATTCCTTTAGTGAACAAAGTTACAGCACCAGTAAAAAATTACTTATGACCATTTTTCACACAGTTTTTGCCAGGAAGGTTGGGGGGGGGGGGGGTTATGGCCTTTTTATTGTTTTCATATTGAGAGTGAGTTGGATGGCCATTTAAGTTTTGTTAAATAAACAAATAAACTCATGTTTGGACTACAAGCTTTATCGTGGGTCAGCCAACATGTCCACCCATACTCACTATATAATAATGGGCGCTTATCGTCTAGCTCAGGAGTGTCAAACTCAAGGCCTGGGGGCCTGATATGGCCCACGGGCTGCTTAGATCTGGCCCACAGGGCAGCCCTGGAAATAGCGAAGGATCGGCCCGTGGTGCCTCTGCCAGTGAAAACGGAGCTCAGGAGGGCCGCACGCTGATAGAGGGCTGCAGGAGGATCAGACCACAGGTGCCCCCTGACACGAGGGATGTCAAGCTGGCCATGGCCACCATAGCCATGACCACCCAAGTCATGCCCATCCAGCCCCCCAAGGTCAAACACAACCCTATGCAGCCCTCAGTGAAATCGAGTTTAACACCCTTGGTCTAGCTGCTGTAGCCAAACTTGGGTGGGGCAGTGGTGGGATTCAAGTAACTTAACAACTGGTTCTCTGCCCTAATGACCAGCTGGGTAGGTGTGGCTCGGTGGTCATGTGACTGTGGGCATGGCCAACTCAATGTCACTCATGTCGATGGGCGCTTTTACCTTAGCTGTTACAATGTAACAAGGGTTAACCGGAGAGGCAGTTTCTGTAAGCAGGGCAATAAAGATTAGGCTAGAAACAACACCAGAATGTTTCCTTCCTGCCTTCCTTACAGGATTAGCCCTGTAAAGTGGGGAAAAACCAAAATGAGATCTCTTCCAACAACCGGTTCTCCGAACTGCTGAGAAAGTTAGCAACCGGTTCTCCAGAATAGGTGCGTTTTGATATGTAATAGAATTTTAAAGACTTCTGAAATTTAAGCAAAATGATTTTGCACAAATGAATAGGAAACAGAATTGTTTGAACCAGACGTATATATTATAGTCCAGAAAGTTCGTTGTCAAAACTGAAGAGGAGTTTTGAATTGGAAACACCACACACACACACACATACACACACACACTTCAAGTTGGACTGCCCTATTTCGCTGCAAACAGCTGTTTTTGAGTGTGAAAAAAATTTCTCAAAGCAGCTTGTTTTGCTTTGCGAGCAGCTGTTGTACATTGAAAACGGGGCATTTCACACTTCCAATTGGAATGTTTTGAATTACACATGATTGAGTTGCGACTATTTTATAGATCCTGACTTTTCAAAAAAAAAATTGACTTCTTTGGGGAGAAGAGGTGGGGGGAGATAACAACCTCTTGAGTGGAACTACAAGCAAACAGCTTGGATCTGGGCCTCTTTATCGCTTGCCAAAACCAGAAAAGGGCTCCTTGGTGAATTTTTGTTACAGCCCCCCATGTTGTAAAATCAATGGCTTGACATTTTAAGAACATATGTTTAAATAAAAGAATAATCTGTGCAAGGGTGGTTCTCCCATTTCACTTGAGGTTAATTACTGCCTGCAACAAAAAATAATATTTGAATCATTACCTTCCTAAAGATCAGGCCACCCGGAGCTCCATGCCTGATTTTGTCATGCTGTCTGCGAAGGAATTGTTTTTCCTTTCTAGAAGGCCACCATCACATAGAACAAGTAATTCCTAGGAGAACGAACGTTTATTATAGTCATAACATAAAATAATGGTGTGATTTTGTTTTAGGGAAGAAGGATGCACATTGTCAGGACAATCTCCTAACGTTAAGATGTCTGGCATTGGGCAGAAATTATTCAGGCATAATGGAAAAGCACCGAATGCTTTCAAAGTAATTATGGGTGGGCTCCAGGGGTGGGTTCCTGCCAGTTCTAACCTCTTCTGTAGAAGAGGTTCCACAAATCTACCCTGCCGTTTAGAACCGGTTCCAGCTCCCTCCCCCCGCATAATAGATGTATTCGTATGTGATCATAAGGAAAAATATTTTAGATATTCATTGTCAACATTCCTATCCAAAATGATATTGATGCAGATGAAGGTAATCTAGAAAAAAAACATTGATAATGTAGTAATAATCTCTCTCTATATGTAGATGGCTGTGTATATATGTTCCAGCATAACTCTGGAATGCCTCAAGCAATTTCAACCAAACTTGGTACACAGATGACTTACTCTCTGGAAACAAATACTGTGGGGCTAAGACACCCCTAACGTCCCTCGGGGTATATGTTCTGTTAAGATACAGCCTGTTGTGCCTTAAAATGGCTTCCACTGTACAGCGCAGTGGAGTTGCCATGGTAATGGCTTCACAGAGTCCCTTTTGGGAGAGGGGGCGGTCTAGAAGTGCGAAGAAATAAATAATAATAATAAATACAGTGCTCCACAAGGGGGCTCCCTCTGGTAAGGGGGAAAATCCAACATTAGAAATCCTATCTAATGCAGGATTTAGGATAAATAAATACCCAGACAATGCGGGTTAACAGCTAGTTAATAATAGAGACCAGATCTGTGTAAATGCATCCTTCTTTGTAGGGTTTCCCAAGGTCTTTTTCTGTCATTATTTTAAGGCAGAGCAATTCCTTTCAATTTTGAGTACCGCTAATGTTTTGAAAGGTGTTCCTTGGGAGGGGGAGGGGTTGTGTATTGTGCCAAAAGAAATTCTGGTAGTTAAAAAAAAGTAATTGAATAAATGGATTATGTTACATTGGTTTATATGCCTTAGGACAGGGGTGTCCAAACTTGGCAATTTTAAGACTTGTGGACTTCAACTCCCAGAATTCCCCAGCCTGGGGAATTCTGGGAGTTGAAGTCCACAAGTCTTAAAGTTGCCAAGTTTGGACACCCCTGCCTTAGGAAATACAGTAATAAGAGGCTTCATGGTAAAAGAGTTGGTTGGGGGTTTTTCCCCCTCCTTATCTCTTCAGACGTTTAACCAAAAGGAGATTGCCAGCAATGTGCATCAGTTTATTTATCACTCTATCATCATAATTTATAATGTTATCAGATTGTTACGTTTGAATTATATTCCTGGACAGTTCCTAACTACCGTATTTGCTGAAATCCCAAAGGTTAGGGGCAGGGGTACAATCCTACCGTTTTAACAACCGGTTCACTGAGCGTGTGAGTGCGCAGTTTACAGAGAAATCACGTTCCCCATTACTGCTGGGAAGGAAAACAGCTGAGGTGCTGCAATCCACTCTGCTGCACCTATCAGCTGGGCCACAGAAAAGGGAATATACTGTATTTTTCGGAGTATAAGACGTACCTTTCTCCCAAAAAAAGAGGGAGAAAATCTGGGTGCGTCTTATACACTCAATACAGCATTTTTGGCCTCCCGAAAATCCGCCCCCTTCACAAGAATGGACATGCAGAGGGTTGGGCGGCCTGCAAAATACTCCTGGGGGCTGGGGAGGGCAAAAATGAGCGAAAAATGGGGTGGTTTTTGCTCGTTTTTGCCCCCCCCCCCAACTCCCAGGAGCATCTACAAGCCTCCCAAAGCCTATGCATGCCCCCCCCTTTTTTTTGCAAAAACAGGCTGAATTTTGCTCATTTTTGCCCCCACCTCCACCCCCCAGGAGAACTTTGCAGGCCTCTCAACCTCTCTGCATGCCCCGTTTTTCACAAAAAATGAGGCGTGCAGAGGGTTTGGGAGGCCTGCAGAGTGCAAACACTTAAAAAAAAAATTACCTCTTCAAAATCTTGGTGCGTCTTATACTCCAGTGCCTCTTATACTCAAAAAAATACGGTAGGTAAGTATAGCACAGGGGTGGTTGGGCAGGCCCAGCTGACCGGTAGAATCCCACCCCTGGTTGCACGGGTGTGTGTGTGGAGGGGGGGTGGGTTCAAAAGGCAACTGGACTTCCTTTGTTTTTCCTTGAAGACGTTTCATTTCTCATCTAAGAAGCTTCTTCAGTTCTGAACTGTCCCGTTGCCTTTTTGAAAAAGCATTTTTGGGACAACCATGAACCTGGATGACTGAGAATCTCCATAGACAGATACTTGCTCTAGTGGACTGCCACAGAATTTTGGTGGGAATTTTATCCAATTTAGATTCCAGATTTGAACTTTGGAAGGAATCTTGAACCCTTGAAGACAGAGGGGTGGGCTGCTGGGGCTTTGCAGGGGTTCGGGAGATTCTAGCTAAGATTCTGTGCGGTTCAGAGAATCCCCAAATCCTACTTCTGGCTGTCCCCCCTTCCCTCCCAGGAGTTCCGACGTGGCCTGTTTTGGATGCAGATATGTGCAGGGCGCACGCAGAGGCTCAGCGAGGGCACAAAATGGGCCTACCGGAAGTTTGGGAAGGCTGGAAACGGCCCATTTCTGGCCTCCAGAGGGCCTCCGGAGCCTGTGGAGGCCATTTTTGCCCTCCCAGAGGCTCAAGGAAAGCCTTCCGAGCCCAGGGAGAGCAAAAATGTCCCCCCCCGGTGGTGCCGGGGGCTGACTAGGCCACGCCCACCACCTGTGAAGTTCCTAAAAGATGACCTAATTAATTTACAATCCTCGAGACAAAGTTCAAAAGAAATCCAGTCATTTATTAGGATCAACATTTTGGCATGTTCTTCTGTGGAGCCAAAACTGATTTCCGGTTAATGGTCTTTGCACTTTACCCCTAACTCTCCCCTCCCTCAGTCTGTGTCATAAATCATATCCACCAACGAGGTTGTAGAAATACGAGATCCGACTCTGGCCGAAGGTATGCCTGGAATCCTCCCTCCAATGGCAACTTGATAATAGTCAGGATAACGCTTTACAAGTTGACACCATGGCCAAGCAACCACGCAGAGAAGCCCTTGCTAAAAAAAATTAAGACCACCCCTGCCCCTAAGATACACTACTTTGCTTAGGATTGGATTCTTGGTGATGTCAATAACGGCCCTATGTGTTTTTCTTGGCAATTATTATGGATGGATTTGTGTTGCTTTCTTCCAGAACATTTTTCTGGTTTCACAGTCTAGCAACCCTGATTCTTCTGGGTAGACTCTCGTCCCAATGCTTAATGAGGTCCGACCTCACTTAGCTTTTTGAGATTGGTTAGCTGCTTCTTCCTGCCAATGCCATCCTTAATATTAATTGTGAGCTATCGTCGGTGTCAACTCTTAGTGACCGCATAGATAGATTTTTTCCAGGAAGCTTAATATAACACGGATGAGGTTCGCGTCTTATTAGATGAAATCATTGTTAGATCTTTATGGCTTTTGGAAAGGATTCAGAAGTGTTTTCGATCTTGTATAAGAGCTATTCATTAAAATCGCCTGGCTTTTTTTAGACTATGGTGTGGGGGACAAAATGTGCATTAAGAGCTTTTCTTCAGGCTCATGTGGAGTGGAGGCTACGTTAATGAATAGCAAAAAGGAGTTGTCCTTGCCTAATGTACAAAGCAACCCTGAATCATTTTCAGACTATCCTTAATATTGCACATCCTACCTACACTACACATCCTACCTACACTAAAAAGGGCTAAACTGGAGAAACCCAGATGATTTTCAAAGGGATGGTTGAATTTGAATTCATCTAGCATAGGTAATCCTTCAGTTACCATAATTCAACCCCAAATTTCCATTGCTAAGCAAGACGTTGTTAAGTGAGCTTCACCCACTTTTTTTGGCTTTTCTTGCCACAGCTGTTAAGTGAATCACTGCAGTTGTTAAGTTAGTCACACAGTCGTGGGATCCTCCTGGTTTAACAACCGGTTCGTTGATCGGGCAAGCTGTGCGTGTGTGTGCAGTTTGAAGAAATCTTCACTTCCGGGTTTCTTCAGAGGAGTAACACAGCTGATTCGCGCGGCAATCTGCTTGGCCGCACGAATCAGCTGAGAAGATAAAGGTAGGAAAATAGCGCAGGTGGGCCCATCTGATTGTCGGGGTGAACCAGTTCGCTCCCAGCTGATCGTCGGAGCTACCAGTTCGTCTGAACTGGTCTGAACTGGTAGAATCCCACCCCTGCACACAGTTGTACAATTATACAATAGTACAGTTGGAAGGGACTTTGGAGGTCTTCTAGTCCAACCCTCTGCCTAGGCAGGAAACCCTATATACCATTTCAGACAGATGGCTATCCAACATCTTCTTAAAGACTTCCAGTGTTGGAGCATTCACAACTTCTGGAGGCAAGCTGTTCCATTGATTAATTGTTCTAACTGTCAGGAAGTTTCTCCTCTGTTCTAAGTTGCTTCTCTCCTTGATTAGTTTCCACCTATTGCTTCTTGTTCTACCCTCAGGTGCCTTGGAGAATAGTTTGACTCCCTCTTCTTTGTGGCAACCCCTGAGATATTGGAAGACTGCTATTATGTCTCCCTTAGTCCTTCTTTTCATTAAACTAGACATACCCAGTTCCTGCAACCGTTCTTCATATGTTTTAGTCTCCAGTCTCCTAATCATCTTTGTTGCTCTTCTGTGAATCTGGTTTTCCCATTAACTCTGCTTGTCGGAACATCATGAAAGGCGATCACATGATCCCAGGACAGAGGAATCGTCATAAATATGAACCTGTTGCCAAGTAGCCAAATTTTGATCACGTGACCATGGAGATGCTGCAACTAAATGATTGATTTTAAGACAAGGACTACCTGTATTGAGTTGGTCCTTACCGCCCTTCCTTGCAAAATAAATTCAACAGTAAAATGGGTTTCCATCAAGGATTACCCTTATCCGATCCAACTAACCATCTTCTCATTCCTGGTCCTGAACATTTAAATGCTTAAAAAGCAAACGATCCACAAATGGAGAAAGATAAATTTTGGGAGCCAAAATTGTTTCCACCTTTGATATAAATTTAAATCAGGGTTTGGAATAGTAAATTTTAATTCCTGAAGGTTGGGGAGGAATGGAGTTGTTGTTGTTAGTTGCGAAGTCGTGTCTGACCCTTCGCAACCCCATGGACAATGTTCCTCCATCCTTCCTGTCCTCTACCATCCTCTGGAGTCCATTTAAGCTCATGCCGACTGCTTCGGTGACTCCACCCAGCCACCTCCTTCTCTGTTGTCCCTTTCTTCTTTTGCCCTCAATCTTTCCCAGCACTAGGCTCTTCTCCAGTGAGTCCTTCCTTCTCATTAGGTGGCCAAAGTACTTGAGTTTCATCTTCAGGATCCGGCCTTCTAAAGAGCAGTCAGGGTTGATCTCCTCTAGGACTGACTTATTTGATTGCCTTGCAGTCCAAGGAGCTTGCAGGAGTCTTCTCCAGCACCAGGAACGGTACTTCAACATAGAATATCAGAGCAGGGATGGTCAACTGAAAGACACAGTGCAGAAGATCCATTGAAGTGGTCCAAAAAATAAAAATGATGTCTATTCATACAAAATGTATTCAGAACCCAAAGCTTTGGATATGGCTTTTAAAACTGGCCTTACTCAGATTGAACCTCACCAATTATGGATAGAGGTTCTCTGCAGAAGAAAAGCCCTGGAGAATTCCACATTCACACACACACAGAGGGATATTGTGCTGGTGGTTATTACAGGCAGCCCTCGGCTTACATCCATTCATTTAGTGACAGTCCTTAAATGAAAGTACTGAAGTTGTTGCGTTAGTAAGACAGTTGTTAAGTGAATCTGGCTTCCCCACTGAATTTGCTTGTCAGAAGTCTCAAAAAGTGACCCCATGACCCTGGGATGCTGCAACTGTCATAAATATGAATCAATAGCCAAGCGTCTGAATTTTGATCTCACATGAGCATGGAGATTCTGCAACGGTCGTAAATGTGAAAAACAGCCATAAGCAGGGGTGAAATTCCGCAGGTTCTGACAATGCGGCCAATACGCTCACACAGGGAGGGACTTCTCCTGGTGCCGTCCACTGGACAATGCCGGCGGGCGACACCGAGGAGTAGGGCCTTCTCTGTGATGGGCCCAACCCTCTGGAATGACCTCCCCCCCGACATTAGAACCACTTCTGACCTCCGCTCCTTCCGGCAAAAACTGAAGACCCACCTGTTCCGATTAGCAGGCCTGGCATAATTCAACTGTCCCTCCTGGCAAACGCACTATATCTGGTTATTTTAGGGGTTTTTTAATTCACTGTATTTGTTTTTAGGGGTTTGAATTTATTTTAATCTGCTTTGTACAGTTCTTTTAATGTCATTCTTACCTCCTCCATGTCAGCTGTCAACTGTACATACTTAATTTTATTGTATCTGATATATTTTGTATGAACTGTACACCGCCCCGAGTCCCTTTCGGGAGAGGGGGCGGTCTAGAAGCATTAAATTAAATTAAAAATTAAATTAAAATTAAAGTTCTAGAGAACTGGTAGCGGAAATTTTGAGTAGTTCGGAGAACTGGCAAATACCTCCTCTGGCTGGCCCCAGAGTTGGGTGGGTGGGAATGGAGATTTTGCAGTATCCTTCCCCCAGGAGTTGGGAGGGAATGGGGATTTTGCAGTATCCTTCCCTTGCCACGCCCAACAAGCCACACCCACAGAACTGGTAGTAAAAGAATTCTGAATTTCATCATTGGCCAAAAGTCACTCTTTTCAGTAACGGTCCCTAAATGTTGTAAGTCGAGGACTACCTCGTACTCAGGATCTCCAGGTGAAAGTGTACAGTTCCAACGAGGCTTCCAGATTTTCAAATCCAGCTTGAGATTCAGCTGGGATGTTTCTGAAGATGTAAACAAGGCAGGTGATTTTTCTTGGCTACCAAATAAAAGTGATTTGCTGTTGGTTTTTAAGCTTTTCCAGTCAAGCTTATTGTCTGAGGTGTGAATTTCTTCATCACCCTTTGAGCCATTCTCTCTGCTCAGGATTACACAGAGCCATTTTCTGTACTTTCCGAAAGGAAAACAAGCTATCCATGCTTTTAAAAGACTAAACACCTTGGGGGCCAGCAAATTATGTTGATTTCCAGCCAATGGCTGATTCTATACGGGTAGCCCTTGACTTAGTTCACTTAGTAACCACTCAAAGTTACAACAGCTTTGAAAAAAAGTGACTTATGACCTCTTTTCACATTTACAACCATTGCAACATCCCCATGATCAGGTGATCAAAATCCAGACACTTGGCAACTGATTCATATTCATGATAGTTGTGATGTCCCGGGGACATGCGATCAAGTTTTGCGACTGTCTGACAAGCAAAGTCAATGGGGAAGCCAGATTCACTGAACAACGGTCCTATTAACTTAATAGCTGCAGGGATTCACTTAACAGCTGTTGCAAGAAAGGGTGTAAAATGAGGGCAGAACTCACTTAACAGCTATCTCTGCAACACAAATGTTGGGCTCAACCGTAGTCATAAGTTGGAGTTTATTTATTTATTTAGTTTGTCAAACATGTACAAGATAGCAGGTATAAGTATAAACATGGACATGAACAAAGGAAATGAGTACATATAAATGGGGACCGTAGGACAGGGATGGTAGGCACGCTGGTGCGCTTATGCACGCCCCCTTTACAGACCTCTTAGGAATGGGGTGAGGTCCATGGGAGACAGTTTGAAGTTGAAGCTGTGGGGGTTTGATGAAGTAACAATGGAGTCGGGTGGAGCATTCCAGGCATTGACCACTCTGTTGCTGAAGTCGTATTTTCTGCAATTGATTTTGGAGCAATTTACCTTGAGTTTGTATCAATTGTTTGCCCATGTCTTATTGAATTTGAAGCTGAAGTAGTCGTTGACAGGTAGGATGTTATAGCAGACAATTTTGTGTACTACACCTAGGTCAGACTGTAGGTGGTGTAGTTCCAGATTCAGTTTCAGACTGAGTTCTACCTATATTATTTTGCAACGGTTTACCTGGAAGGTGTAGAAAATAATACTTATCTGGATATCAGCGCAGACCAATTCCAGTTCATATTTGCATCTCCCCATGCATCACATCTAGATAGCTTCTAATCCTAGGAACCTGAGAACAGTTTTATTGGGGCTGGTAAGAGAATTAGCTTAGCAGATGGAGCTTAATTTTGCCTGATGGATGTTCTTCCTGCCCAAAACTTTATCCTGAGTATTAATGTTCCTCTCCCCCAACATAATAAAGCTTCCTAAGTATTGATCCTCCCCTAACACTTGTCAAATCAATATGGTGGAAGAGATGACTGATAAAAGTCCAGGACTCAGAAACTGCTCATGATGGACAGGAATTCCACCCTCCCTTGGCAACCTTTCCATATCTTGATTTGTTCATTTATAACTTTGGTTCCTTGTTTTCCTAAGAAGAATAGCCTTAAGTTTTATCCTGCTGATCTTGTGAAGATCAGAGCTAACATCTGGATAAGAGATAAAATGTCATGGGTAGGATTAAAAGGGAGAATAATTTTTAATTAAATGCAACCTGTGCAGGAAGACAAGATTAAGGCGGGGGATGAGAGTGTTTGAAATATCTCCATCTGGTCAGTTGTTTTAATAGGGCAGGCAGTAACCAAGGTATATTAATTCGCCAAGCACGCTGCTTTAAATGCCTAATGGCCATTGGAATTAACACCCTGGCTATTCTAAATTCACAGGCCAGTCTGTCTGTCTGTCGACACGTATTCTGCTCTTGTTCTCTACGTGAATTATTAGCATAGATTTCAGTTTAGAAGGTGGAAGCATTTTTTAAAAAGAAACTATGGACAGTGTGATTAAGAAACAGTTTAAAAACAAAATTCATAGTATTGTGCTGATTTTGTGTAATTCCATGATGCATATTGGAAATGCTTCCATGAATATAATTTTGGGTTCTCCGTGCAAAACAAGTGTTAGAAAGCTGGGAAAGTTTCAACAAAGTACTGGTAGATCAAGAATTGTTACAAGCATCTTGAGACGAGATGCCATTTAGCCATCTTCCATAGTGTTAT
The DNA here is from genome assembly GCF_964273705.1 of Natrix helvetica. NCBI lineage: Eukaryota > Metazoa > Chordata > Lepidosauria > Squamata > Natricidae > Natrix > Natrix helvetica. The sequence goes on along the minus strand of NC_138553.1, from coordinate 12,309,447 downwards.
TCTCTTACAGCAAGGGCCCCAACTCCTGGGGCATGAATCAGTACCTGTCTATAGCTCATTACGAACATGGGTTCTGTTATGCCAGTTTGCTCAGGGATGTGCTTCGTGCACGCACGCATGCGCAGTAGTAAAAAATTTGCTTCTGCGCAGCAAAAAACAAGATGGCGGCACCTTACTATCTACTTGGCCAAACCAGTCCGAACCAGTAGGAACCCATCTCTGATTACAAACCCTCATCTATATAGGCATGGGATCGAGACAGTGCACAACGCATACACAAACACACACACACACAAGGGGCCTGGCCTGTTAATTTTATCTAATTTTTAAAATGTTAGTGTTATATTAATTGGGTTTGTTTTTTGGATTGTTTTTAATCTCCTTTTAACTTTTGTAATATGTGTTTTTTAATGCTGTATGCTGCCCTGAGTTCTTTGGGAGAAGGGCGGTATATAAATCCAATAAAACAAACAAACAAATACACACACACACACACACGTCCGTGGAAAGCTTGTTTTCCACATAAGCGGTCCCTGGTGCCCTAAATGTTGAGGATTGCTGTCCTTCAGTATGCCTTTATGTTTATCCTGAACAGCTTCAGGATATAAATCTCTGTCTTGACCTATATGCTTTACTTATTCATAGCTAACCAGGATGTACTGAATTAAACCTCTTGTGAGGTGTGGTTCGATGAGGAAACTGTATCATTTATATTCTCATCCTCCTCCTCTTTTAACGACCCCCCCTAATCCCTTGCGGGGTGGAGTCTGGTCAACTGAATGGAGCTAGCAGAGTGTTTACTGGCCACATGCCCTTCCTGTCGCCAATGCGGAGTTTTGTTTAGCAGCTATATCCTCATTGTGCCCAGAGAGAGAAATATTTGCCTCTACCGAGGATCAAACTCACAGGCTCCTTATTGTCAGGTGAGAGCTCCACCTCTAGGCCACCCCACCCCTTCGATCTATGTTCTCAGAATACACTGGAATAAAATGTGGCTGAGTAATTTATAGGCCTGGGTCTTATGAATACAGTAATAGAGGCTCCTACGTTTGCCCATTTCATCTTCAAATCACTTATGTTCCCTCCAGGCGTGCTACTTACTTACCGTAGTTCCCCATCAGTGGTTGGACAGGGCCTGTTTATTCTGAGAACTTCAAAGTTCTGGATGTGATTCCTTTAAGCCTTTTAAAAATTTCCACCAAACTAACAGTATAAATCTGTTAATATCATTATATTTTAAGTGATTATATAATATAGAGTATACTAGAGAATATAGAATTAGAGCTTATGTAAATACGAATGATATCAATGATAGATAAATGGACTCGCTGTAATGAGTGGAAATTTGTGTTTTTAAAAATATTTAAATAAGCTTAATAAAAATTATGTTAAAACAACAACAACAATAACAACAACAACAACAACAATAATATTTCAACCAAATTACATTTTTGATCTGGTTGAAAGTGAGACATAATTATTTAATATTGGAAATAAGCAGTATAATTCTCTTTATTAAGAGTTTTTTAAAAGGTCACATTAACTTTTGTTTGGCCCCATTTACTTTGTAGGGTGAATCTCTTGACATAATCCCAGATTGGTTGTGGGTTGTGATAGGAAAGAGGAGGGCAACCTACTTCTCACTTTTGCAGAATGTTTGCTTTGATGCTAGATATTTAATTTGAATTGACTTTGGCATCAATTATCCTCCATTCAGAAGTATTTCTTCTCCCAAGTAGCTAATGCACAAGGTTTAAATCTGGAGCATGAACCATCTCCCTAGGTACAATTCTCTCTCTCTCTCCTTTATCATCTATCTCTATCATTATATCTCTCTTTCATCTCTCTCTCTCTCTCTCTCTTTTCTCTATCTATCTATTTCTATCTACGCCTGCCCTACTAAATATAGTAGGATGGGTAGATGTCCTTAAGAGGATATGGTCCTGAAGATAAGATGGCCCTGTGCCACAAAGGACTTTAAAGGGGATAACCAGTACTTCGAATTGCACCCAGAACGAAATTAGGAGCCAGTGCAGCTCATACAACAGAGGTGTCGCATGGGTAAACCTAGGTGCGCCCATCACTGCACATGCCGCCACATTCTGAATCAGTTGTAGCTTCTGGGTGGTCTTCAAGGACAGCCCCATGTACAACGAAACGAAGTAACCCAAATGGGAAGGGACCAAGACATGGCCTCCTCCAAGCAAGTTGATAAAAGTGCATGAGTCGATAGTCTAGGACAGGGAAGAGAAAACTGCGGCTCTGGAGCCCCGTGTGGCTCTTTCATCCCTCCGCTGCGGCTCCCTGTCGTTCAAAATATGTGCCACAATTGCCAATATGCGACACCCACCAGAACGTGATTTATTGAGCTCTTTGACCCCGGAAGGCCAACCATGGATAAATCCAAGAAAAGAAAAGTTTCAGAAGAAAACAGAACGTTTAATTCAACTACATATGCTAGTTTTGTGACTGCTCAGGAAATAGTCAAGCACGGGAAGTGTTTTGTGACTCCCTGTGTTTTATTTTCTGTGGGAAACAGGTCCGAATGGATCTTTGAATGTTTAAGGTTGCCGACCCCTGGTCTAGGATGGCAATCAGATTCAAAAGCAAGTAGGTTGTGGGCAGTGGTGGGTTTCAAAAATTTTTAGATTTGAAAAACCCATGCGACACCTCTGTTGTATGAGCTGCACTGGCTCCTAATTTCGTTCTGTAGGTGTGGCCTGCTTAATGGGAGTGGCTTGCTGGCCATGTGACCAGGTGGGAGTGGCTTGCCAGCCATGTGACTGAGTGGGCGTGGCCAACTTGTAAAATGTGGTGAATCTCACTTAACAATGCTCTTGCTTAGCAACCAAAATGTGGGCTCAGAAACTCTGGCATTTAAAGCGTGCAAGTCTTATAGCTGTCAAGTTACAAGACCCTTGCACTCCTAACCCTTTAGAAAAAAAAAACCCCAGAGGTGTTCAAACTTGACAGCTTTAAGACTTGTGGACTTCAACTCCCAGAATTCCTCCTCTCGCTCTTCATCTTGATGATGTGCGGACGGGCGGGGGGAGGGAGCTGGAACCGGTTCTAAACGGCACTGGAGATTTGTGGAACCTCTTCTATAGAAGAGGTTAGAACTGGCAGGAACCCACCCCTGGTTGAGGGACAGTAATAGTTTTCTCTTACCTTTGCTACCGGTTTGGAATTGGAAGTGCGTTTGTGTGTGCGCTTGTTTCGCTCACACGTGGCACTTCTGCGCATGCGCAGAGCATCCGTGATGATGTCTGGGTGGATGGGCAGAGCCTCCCGCTGCCGCTACTGGTTCTCCCGAACCAGGGTGAACTGGCAGAATGCCACTTCTGTTGAGGGACCTTGGCAAAGGGTTGGCGCTTGGAAAACCGTGGATGAGTTGAGTCAAAGGGGAATGAAAGAAAGCAGGAAAGATCCCAAGGATTTGACTGGGCAAAGACGGGAAATGGGCACAGAAGAGAAATGGAAGAGAGGCTGCCATCCATGTGCTGATGTGGAATAATAATCAAGTCGTCCCGCTGTACAACAGAACCACAAAATGAAACTGGCTTCCATCCATTTGGGCAATATACATGGTGAGAGTGCTTTTATCGTGCCATTTTTAAACTCTGAACTAATGGGTACTTTGGCAACTGCTTCCAAGCCTGAAATCATTATTAATTCCTTTAGTACTGTAATAACGTTGATGGAGACGAACTCTTATAACATTGAAATAGTATAGTATTTAGCAGTAATTAACGTCCTCTAATTAGGAAATGTTGCCAAGTAGTTTTTCTCTGCTGGCTCCACGAGTAGTTAAGTGCAGCTGGATGAAAATTAACCACAAAGGGAACAGCTTGTGTTTTATGTGAAGTTTGCCTTCGATTCCAAAAAAGGTATTTGTTAATATCTCTTCATTATCAGAAAGGGGACACACGGAAGTATTCATGTTAGAAAGAGCAACGAGCACCCGATGCCCTCCCATACAATAGGCTAACTTGAGGAGGCTAGAAAATCCATCGACTGGTCTTACTACCTGGTTACTCTTCCAATCCTAGGAGAATTGGACCATAATAGAGCTGCTGCTATAGGAATGGAAACGGCTGACCAACGAATTTGGAGAAAGAAGTTAAGGCTTTCATATGCAGTGAAATGAAAGCAGGAGTGGGCTGCTACAGGTTCACCTGGGTTCGGGAGAACCTGTAGCTAATGCTATGGCCGGTTCAAAGAACCTCCGAATGCCACCCTTATGGCCGCGCCCACCCTGCCCCTCCCCTCCCACCCCTCCCAGGAGTCTCCATGCGGCCCGTTCATCATGCCAGGTAAGTGCAGGGCCCACATGGAGGCTGGGGAGGGGGAAATGGGCCTTCTTGAGGTTTCGGAAGTCCAGAAATGGGCCTGTTTCTAGCCTCCAGAAGGCCTCTGGAGCTGGGAGGAAGGGGTTTTCTCCCTCCCCTTGAGGAAAGCCTAGGGGACCTGGGGAAGGCAAAAATGCCCCTCTCGCTGCCACCTTGGTGCAGGAAGCCAACTAGGCCACGCCCACCATGGCCCCGCCCACTGAGTAACCAGGCAGAGAATCCGCTGCTGGAATTTTTAAAGCCTACCCCTGAATGAAAGGCCTTGGGTTGGATGGGAGACGGAGACAGTCGATGCTAGATTGCCATTTTGGGATTGGATGGCATTCACACAGTCACACAAGCCAATCACAATTGCCCTTGTCTTTTCCAGTGTGTCAAAAAGTCATGCTGTCAACAGGCTGGAGGAGACATTAAAATAGCAGCTACTATAATAGGCTCCGGCATCGAAACAGCTGTACAGGTGATTCTCGACTTACAACCATTCGTTTTAGTGGCCGTTCGAAGTTACAACAGCCCTGAAAAAAGCGATTTATGTCTATTTTCCACACTTACAACCGTTGCAACATCCCCGTGGTCACATGGTCAAAATTCGGACGCTTGGCAACTGGCAGGTAGTTGTGCAAGTTGCGGTGTCATGTTGTAGGATCATGCGATCAGCTTTTGTGAACTTTTGACAATGGGGAAGCTGGATTCATTTAACAACCATGTTACTAGCTGAACAACTGCAGTGATTCACTTAACAACTGTGGCAAGAAAGATCGTAGAAGGGAGCAAAACTCACTGGACAACAGAATGTCTAGGCTCAATTTTGGTCATAAATTGAAGAATACCTGTATACGCAATACCTGAGACGGGGAAAAACGCATTATAGCAAACCAAGCAAATTGACAGCAGTATGCACATTGGCCTATGTATATTAGAAAGATTGCTATATTTAGCATTTCCATCAATTCAATAATAATTATTATCCCAAATATCAAAACAAGCCAAGATGAGCTTGCAGAAGGCATAAATCCACACACACCCCCATTTTAAAAAAGAATGGCTATTTAACATCACCAGGGTTTATTTCGATCTCTGCACCTTTTAAATATTCACAGCCAAGGCTCTAAAATGCTTTTTTTTTTAATTTAAAAAGAAACCCTGCAATTTAACCTTGGATATATTTCAACAGCAGGCTGTTGGATCTTGCTAAATCTTCTCGTCATCCCCTTCCCTTAAAATCGTTGTCCCCTTACTTAATGGCACCCCCGTGGTGTTGTGTAGGCCAGGTGTGGTTTTACAATGAGCAGCCAAGGCTGAAATCTTTGGGAATTTCCAACGCTGTCTGGAACAGTCTTCTGGGTTCATTGTGAAACTTCAGAGCATATGGTGCTTCTGCTGGTAGGTGTTATTTCAAAAGTTTTCAAATCACACTACGAGAGAGAGAGAGTCCCTCTGGTGAGTGATTGGAACGCTTAGCAACTGTGAATTGGAAGTGACAGGATAGAGAAAGAGGGACTATTAAAAAAAAAAAAAAACGAGCCGCCGATACGTTCTGTTTCCAAGAAAAAGAGTACAAAATAAATCTATAAATCGAGACAGCTTTACAAGGCTAAAAGAGAGGCCGACATTCCAAACCGGGAGGGGTGCGTGTGCGGGAGGGATCTCCCCTCCCTGCAAAAGCCATCTAAATGTTAAAATAAAAATATGGTCACTTTCTCGTGCTGACATGATGCTGTGACGTGTAAATTCAAACAACTGGCGGATTAAAATATGGAGTCGCTTAAGATAGCTCTCTCAAAGGGCCAAGTGGCTTTTTTGTGGGATGAGAGGGGGGGGGGGGAAACCGTCTTTCCGTTCAGTTTGATCCGGCAGAAAAATCTTTGCTCGGATCATTTTTTCCCACGTGCAAAAATCAGAATGGAGTCTGGGGGCCTCTTTTCAGTACTGATGGTTTTTATTCTGTGGGGAGAAATGTCCCTCTGGGTTCAGTTCCAAGTGGGGGGAAAAGACACTGGAAACATGGAGGCTGCTTGGAAAGATGGTTAACCCATGGACCACATGGGTTGAGCTCCTGAACAGAAAAGGGGGATCATGGGCTTCCAGATGTTGGGCGAAGAGGAAAAAGAGAACAAGATGCTGAAAGTCCCTGGTTTCATGCCCTCTCTGGCCTTTGATGCTGATCTTGGTTTCTGATTGGTTGTCAGACTCCCATGGGGCCATGCAACTCTCTTGACTGTGTGTTGAGTCCAGGTTTGGTTGAGCATTGCTTCTTCCCAGGTGCCCTGTGGTGAGATGGGTAAAGGGCTAATACTATCATGCCTTAATCCCATCGCCCTAGAGCTGAAGGGGGAGACCTTTGTTATGCAGAACAGACTGGCCCAGGCTTTTTTAATGGCCCATTGCCACAGGTGGGGGCTATTAAGAGTGAGTCTGTGTCCTGCCCAAAAACATTTCTGATCCAGGGAAATATAATATTCTGCCTTTTCAATATTTCCCAGGATATTTCATTTTTTCTAGGAGAGGGGGGGAGGTTAACTTCCGGCAATTCAAAGGTATAGGGCTTACAGGTGCTACAGATCCCTTCATTGGGTGCTTGGGTGAAAGGGGACTTTCACCTTAGCACTTGGCCCCATCCGGTATCTTTGGGAAGGGAAGGGCAGCCAGGAATCCACCATTTGGATTGAATTGGGTAAAGCCAGTCTAGAGAAAAGAAGGACTAGGGGTGACATGAAGAGAAGTGAAGCGTTACCAAGCGGTACAAGAAACCACCCCTGATCATCACCCAGCATCTCCCAAGCTTGGGACTCAGGACAGCCTACAGAGTTTCTCCTGCATGACCCATTAGACTCTGACAACCCATCAGAACACAAGCTCAAATTCAAAAGCCCAGGGAAAGTATAAACACTCTCAGCATCTCTTCCCTTTCTCTCCCAGGACCTCATGGTGGCCCTATCAATAATCAATAAACCTTCTTTCCAAGCAACTTCCATGAATCCAGTGTCTTTTTCCCCACTTGGAACTTGCTTATGGATTTGCTTATGAATAGAGCTAGCTATCTCTTTATCTCTTAAATACTGACATCTGCTGAGGGCTATTAAAAAAGGTGGGGGCTGCTTTCCAAGAGCATGTTTCTCCATTTCTCCCTTTAGGGAAATATAATATCCTGCTTTTTAATATTTCCTAAAACATTTCATTCTTCTAGGAGAGGGGTGGGTGCTAACTTTCCACAACATCAAAAGAGATGTTAGGTCACTCTTAACACCCATAGAGATACTCAGAGACAGGCAGAAGACTTTGGACCTGGAAGGCAATTCACCATTTTGCACACATGCACCTCTATTTAATCTCCATTAGCACTGCACACTGTAAGCTTTTAAGGGGGGGAAAAATCTAAATTAGCTTGCTACACTTTCCTTTTTATAAAGCTAATTTGCAGTCAATTCTCATGCAATAATTAAATTTTCAAGTTAAAATGGAGCTGAAAGTCGAAAACAAAACAAAATAACTTGATTGGAATGAAAGCACCCAGACAGAATTTTTTTTAAAAAGAGTCATTCAACATGTAGTAGTGGCAAAACACATCAACAGCTAATTCCAGAAAGTAGGCATCTAATCTAGTCTTTTCTGGAGAAGAGCTTTGGAGCTACAACCAATAGGAGACAGATTTCTCAATATACCGTATATTCCGCCGTATCAGGCGACTGGGCGTATATTTTATTTATTTATTTTATTTTATTTATTTTATTCGATTTATCAGTCGCGCCCTCTCCACGAAGGGACTCGGGGCGACGTACAATCAAATAAATAGGCGTGTGGCATGGAGGAGGTAGATACATCAACATTTAACAATTCAAATAGAAATAAAAGCCACAAAATTAAGATAAATAACAGTAAAATTACAACAATTAAAACTATTAAAATACCCAAAAGATTTAAATTTACAGTTTAAAATTGCCAGGGAGGTTAGAGAGTTTTAATTAAGCCAGGCCAGCTAGTTGGAACAGGTGGGTCTTGAGTTTCCGGCGGAAGGAGCGGAGGTCCGTAGTCGTTCTAATGTCAGGGGGAAGGTCATTCCAGAGGGTCGGGCCCAGTGGTGGGTTCCTGCCGGATCGCACCGGATCGCGCGCGCTCCCTTTCAGCGCTCCACCTGGCTCGCACGCTCCCTTTCAGCGCTCCACCTGGCTCGCGCGCTCCCTTTCAGCGCTCCACCTGGCTCGCGTGCTCCCTTCCGGCGCTAAAACCGGAAGTACAGTCTTGCCCCGCCCCTGGCGAAGCAACGACGCCTGCCTGCGCTCCACCAGCTCGGCTGGGAACGGAGATGTTTCCTCAGCGGAGCGGAGCGCTCCGCTCCGCTGAGGAAACATCTCCGTTCCCAGCCGAGCTGGTGGAGCGCAGGCAGGCGTCATTGCTTCGCCAGGGGCGGGGCAAGACTGTACTTCCGGTTTTAGCGCCGGAAGGGAGCGCGCGAGCCAGGTGGAGCGCTGAAAGGGAGCGCGCGCGATCCGGTGCGATCCAGCAGGAACCCACCACTGGTCGGGCCCATCACAGAGAAGGCCCTACTCCTGGGCGCCGCCCTCTGGCACTGCCTAGTGGACGGCACCCAGAGGAGACCCTCTCTGTGAGAGCGGATTGGTCGCAGGGATGTATGGGGCAGGATGCGATCCCGCAAATAACTAGGCCCTGTGCCATGGAGCGCTTTAAAGATGGTGATTAACACCTTGAAGCGCACCCGGTAGACCACAGGGAGCCAGTGCAGCTCGTGCAGGAGAGGTGTTACATGGGTGAACCTCGTTCTCCCCATAATTGCCCGCGCGGCCGCATTCTGGACCAGCTGTAGTCTCCGGGTGTATAAGACAACCCCCTACTTTCAGGCGCCTGCAAGCCAGCCGAAGGCCTCCGCGCTGCTGGCCTTTTGAAGTTTGAGCTCAGCGCTTTCCTCCTCCAGGAGGAAGTATAAGACGACCCCCGATTTTTGAAATAATTTTTTGGGGTTAAAAAGTTGTCTTCTACGCCGGAAAATAAGGTAATCAGCATATTGTTGCTATTCGTATTTTTAACAGTCCTATTCAGGGGTGGGCTGCTGTGAGTTTGCACAGGTTCGGGCAATCCTCTAGCTAAGGAAGTGCCCAGTTCGGTGAACCCGCAAATCCCATCCCTGGCTGGCCCCGCCCACCCCTCCCTTCCCGGGAGTCTCCACGCGGCCTGTTTGGGATATCAGGTAAGTGCAGGGCCCACGCATCGGTTCAGGGAGGGCGAAAAATGGGCATCCCGGAAGTTCTGGAAGGCTGGAAATGGGCCCGGTTAGAAATAGAACACAGAACCAAATCAGATCTGGAGTAGATCTTTTAGAAATGCCTTAACAGGTCAGGGGTTCAGGTGAGACTTTGGAATAACCATATAAGTCCCTCTCTGGTTTGCCTTCTTTATAAAACTTCTTCTGCATCCATCTCACCTCCTTTGTGCCTTCATTCCAGAAAATGGAGCTTTGATGGCAGCTGTGCCATTTTAAAGTTTTATCTCTACTGTAATTAAGAAATGGAATATTCAGCAATAGTTAAATTTTCACATAGGCCAGCTGTATCTACAAAGGAATTGCTATTTCAGAAGCACAGGTCCTCCTCCCACCCCCATGTCTGCAAAAATCTGATGATTGCTTCAGATTTATTTCTTCAGTTTTTAGTAAAGGTAAGCTTGTCTGTTCCCGTATGTAATTTGTAGTCCTTGATTTTTTTTTAAAAAAAATCATTACTAAATGGAATGTCAGTTTTCTCTTATACTATTCAGTTGAGCAACTGTTAGAACATAGAATAATAGAGTTGGAAAGATCCTCGGAGATCTTCTAGTGACGGTCATAAGTCACTTATTTCAGTTCACTAATTAAACAGTTCCATGACAAGTACCCCGATAAGCCAAAGGGTCCCCCTGTGGGGTGGGTGGGGGGAAGAGGTGGTTATGTGTATGAAGTTAACCCCCTGTGTTATTCTCGTTATGCTCTTCTGTTGAGGGGGGAAGCCTGTCAGGCCTGGAAGCCATCTTATACATTCAAGCCTGCCACATATTCTACTGTGGGAAGCTGGAAGGGGGGGGATTGTATGGCGCATGGGAGATATGTAGTCAAAATAACATTCTTTTGCAGAGAGTCAAGGTCATCTTGCCCCTGCACCTGGACTGACGTGGATGGGAGGAATCTTCCTTCGTGGCACTGACTGATTGGAACACGTGATGGACTTGGGGGTGTTGGGGCAGGGTCTTTAACTTTTAGTTGGGTGGGGAAAAACTGGAAGCTTTCAGATTCGGGTTTTCCCAGATGTTCCAACATGGCTTCTCTAATAAATTTGAACTTTGAGGAATCTCTAGCCTTGGGCTCTTATTTGATGGAGGATGCTATTTGGAAGCCTGACAGCTGTTGTGACTTCAAACGGTCACTAAAATGAACTGTTGTAAATTGAGGACTACCTGTATACTAATGTGAGACTGATTGGTGGCTCATCGAGTGAGAACTCTGCATGGATTTGTTTTCTTCGCTATTCATGCTATTCTTTCATGCTTTTCGTACTTTTCCAACACTCCCAAATGTCAGTACTTCAAAAGTGTCAGTATTCTTTGCTGATTCTTTATAGTCCAGCGATGGCGAACCTTTTTTGGCTCGCGTGCCACAAGTGGGGGGAGCACAGGGGGGTCGTGTGTGGGCGTGCCACACCCATAATGCAACGCGCGACCCCCCCAGTGCGCATGCGTGCACAACACGCAACCCCCCCCATTTTTGCATGCTTTTTTCGCCCTCCCCAGGCTCCTGAGGCTTTATAGGAGCCTGGGGAGGGCGAAAAGAGCCTCCCCCACCCCCCCGGAGGCCCTCCGGAGACTTCAGGGACCGTCCAGAGGCTTCCCAGAAGCCTTCGGAACGCTTAAAACCACCCTCCGAGCAAATGCTGACAGCGCCTTGCATGCCCTGACAAATGGCTCCGCATGCCACTTGTGGCACGCGTGCCATAGGTTCGCCATCACTGTTATAGTCCAAAAATGAAATCACTTGCCTCCTTAATGATCTTTGCATTTTCCTGAATATCTCAAAAGTGAGCATTTTGGGCCACACTTTCATATTTTCTTGAATACAGGTCGTCCTTCTTGAATAAAAGGTCATCGGCCTGGAACCCACACTATATATCGGACATTAACACAATTGAACGGGTCTATAGGTACAGCATTTCACAAGAAGACTCCTCCACTCCTCTGCTCTCAATAGAATCCCTTATCCCGCCAGGCTTGAAATTTTGGGTTTGGTCAATCTGGAACTGCGCCGCCTACGGTTCAATCTAAGCATGGTGCACAAAACTGTCTGCTATAACGTCTTGCCTGTCAATGACTTCTTCAGCTCCAACCACAATAATACACAGATAAACCATCGATACAAACTCAAGGTAAACCGCTACAAACGCGATTGCAGAAAATACAACTTCAGCAATAGAGTGGTCAACGCCTGGAATGCTCTACCTGACTCCTTTGTTACAGCTTCAAACCCTCACAGCTTCAAAAGCAAACTGTCTACCGTGGACCTCACCCCATTCCTAAGAAGTCCGTAAAGTGCACCAGTGTGTCCCACTCTCCCCATTTATTTGTATTTACTTCCTTTGTTTATGTTTATGTTCATACCTATACTTGTTATCTTGTATATGTTTGACAAACAAACACAATAAATAAAGAGCATTGCAACATTGTGGTTTGTTTGACTGTGACTTAGCAGGTAGCCTAAATCTCACCATTGTGTTTTTAGATCTTGGCTTGCATCTTTGTGCATGATATGAACCAGGGGTGGGTTGCTCCCGGCATTACTGCCGGTTCGTTTTGTATGTGTGCTCGCCGTGCATTGCTTGCACATACGCTGTTACTTGTAAATTCTTCTGCGCATGCACAGAACATTATAAAATGAGTAAAAAACATGCCGGCAACAGCATGGGCGACCTGGGAACCGGTTCAGGGGCATGGCCAGCCTGCCATCCCTACCAGTTCAGCGACCTAGTCCCAATTTCCACTACCAGTTCTCCCGGTAGCAACCCGCCTCTGGTGTGAACATAGTCAAATGTGGCTCATTCAACACATCAAGGGGTGATGTGCAGATCCAAACCAATAGACTCCTACCTCTTTAGAATTTAGCTGTTCCTTGATAATTATGTTTCTTATTTCTGGGGACTAACGTGCCTCCCTTAAGTGAAGAGAAGAGTGGACACAGGAGAGCTAAAATGTACTTTCTTCTACTTTTCTATTCCACAGATCAAGAAATGGGTTGAGATATATGGGCTTTGTTTTTTTTTTTTTGTTTTTTTTAAATAAAATCATTGGGGTCTTGGTAACCAAGGCAACCTTTTTGGGGTGGGGGCTGCCTCGAGCCACATTTTTGGATGCCTGTCTATTGCAATGCCAGTAATTGTAGATGAAGAGGTTGCTCGTTATGAAAGGCAATTAGCACTTGAAAGAAAGGAACAGATTTAAATAAATGGGGGGGGGAGAAGAGAGTGGTCTGCTACTAAAAAATGAACTAGGTACATTTTGGGGGGCGGGTGGAGAGAAAGGAAAACAGATGCGATGGTTTTACTGTTGACTTCCAATGAGTCAAATTTCAGCTAAATATAATTTGACTCCGAAGAAACAAGCCTAGGATAAATCTAGGGCAGAGCAAAGCAATAGGGTAAAGGGAGAGAATCTCTGGAAGAGCAACTATGACATGCAAATCTCTACTAACTGGGTAAAGCAGGGGCCAAAGGGTCCTTTTTTATTTTTATTATTCTATTTTTCTTTTTATTAAATTTGAATATCACCCATTCCCAGGGGTGGGCTTCAAAAATTGCAGCATCGGTTTTGCTGCCCCATTGCTGGGTGGGCATGGCCATGGTGGGCATGGCCTAGTCAGCCTCCTGCACCATGACGGGGAAGGTTCGCCCAGCCCAGGCTCCGGAGGCTTTCCTTGAGCCTCTGGGAAGGTGCAAACTGTTTGTCCCAGGTTCTGGAGGCCCTCCGGAGGCAGAAAACAGGCCCGTTTTCAGACTTCCGGAATCTCTGGTAGCCTCCGCGCGGGCCCTGCACTTACCTGGCATGATGAACAGGCTGCATGGAGACTCCTGGGAGAGGCGGGGTGGGCGTGGCCAGCCAGGGGTGGCATTTGGGGGTTCGCCGAACTGGGCAGAGTCCTAGGTAGAGGATCGTCCATACCCATGCGAACCCCCAGCAGCCGACCCCTACCCATTCCCCCTGTTCAGCAACTCTGGACAGCTTACACATCTTAGAAGCACAATATAATATAATGAAAGGATTAAAAACATTTAAAAATACTGTCGAGCACAAGGGAAATCAGGAAACCCATGTAGTTCAAATGGGTATAAAGATGTATTTCAAGCTTAAGCTCTCTACAAGAATCTGACTTACTAATGTTCAAGGCAAATTGGTGGTAGATACGAGTCGAAGGAATTTCAAGGTGGGCTGGACTTAGATCTCCTGTGAGCGCGAAGGGATCTCCTGTGAGCGCGAAGGGACTCATGACTGATGTTTGACCTTTCCTTCAGACTCAGCCTGCTCATTTCCTACAATTACAATTAAAACATTAAAGATTAGCAAGGTTAGATGACTGCTAGCTGCAGTTCGGCAGATCGAATCTCACCAGGCTCAAGGTTGACTCAGCTTTCCATCCTTCTGCGGTGGGTAACCAGATTGTTGGGGGCCATAGGCTGACTCTGTAAACTGCTTAGAGAGGGCTGTAAAAGCAGTATTAAGCGGTATATAAGTCTAACTGCTATTGCTATTGCTATCTGCTTTATCTCCTTTTCTCTCATCGGCCACAATAGCAGGAGATTAATATCCAAAGTTGGCCTATTCCTAAAGCAGAGATATCAAACTCGGGACCCACGGGCTGGACGCGTCACATGCTGGAGACGTCCACCCCTGGTTTAGCAAAGGGGGAAAATGTCACGATAAGTCACATGACACCCCTGTCCTAAAGCATCTTGAAAATTAACATACAATTCATTCCATTGGGGTTAGGTAGAACTTCCATTACATTTTCACTACCTGAATTTTAATTTTGACCTTACACTGTGGAGCTCCCTGCTCAACATACCAAGAGTCCACATCATGTCCCAGTTGTGTAGTGTCCTTTCCCACCGCTGATATATATGTTATATTTATATTTATTTAGTTTGTCACTCATGTATAAGATAACAGGAATAAGAATAAACTTGAATAAAAACACAGGAAATGGGCACAAATAAATGGGGACAGAAGGACAGGGATGGAAGGCACCCTGGTGCACTTATGCATGCCCCCTTTACGGACCTCTTAGGAATGGGGTGAGGTCCACGGTAGACAGTTTAAGGTTAAAGTTATGGGGGGTTTGAGGATGTAACAACGGAGTCAGGTAGAGCATTCCAGGCATTGGCCACTGTTGCTGAAGTCATATTTTCTGCAATCGAGTTTGGAGCGGTTTACCTTGGCCCTGTATCAATTGTTTGCTCGTGTATTGTGTGCTCTTGAAAATTAACATGAAATTCATACCTTCGGGGTTAGATAGAACTTCTATTACATTATCACTACCAGAATCCTAACATTTACCTTACACTGTGGAGCCCCCTGCTCAGCGTAACATGGGCCCATGTCATGTTCCAGTTGTGTAGTGTTCTTTCCCACCACTGATATCCCTCCAATGCCAACAGAACACCACTGGCAAGTCAGCAGCAGTGGCATTTGGGGTTTTCTACTCAAGGCTAAAGACCACATCCGGCTGAGAACTCTCTGGGAATCTCAGGGCTGTAATCTAGTTTGGGAACTGGAGGAAATCTTCTGGAAGAAGGCAATGGCCACATACTTCCATGTTCTTCACAAGAAAGTCATGCTGGAGGAGTGCATGTAGTCTACAGAAATCCAATTTAGGCTAAGGGAATTTTTACTTGGGAGAAAAACATTAGTGGGATCTTTTCCTTAGAGCTCCCTTATAATGCAGCGTTTCTCAAACTTGGCAACTTTAAAATGGGCAGTGGACTCCTTCAATGGTGGGCTGGGGAATTCTGGGAGTTGAAGTCCACACATCTCAAAAAAGTTGCTACTGCAACTTTTAATAAGCACCTGCCCAAGCAAGATGCCTAGGATACTTCTGTGAATGGAATCAATTCAGCCAAACCCAATATTTGCCTTTCCTCTTAAGCACTCATAGATCATCATAACTCATTGTAACAAATTGTTTTATAGATGTAGGTCAGATCAGAACAGCTTTATTTTTGTATGATTCCAAAAGGAACAAAAAGAGAGAGCTCTTTTGAAGGGAAGTCTAGAAATCCTTTTGGATTATATATAAAGGTTAATGATAATAATAACAATAAAAAAGAATTAAATTAGACACAGTTAAGTTTTGATTATTAGGGGGAAAATGTTATGATATAGGATATAGTCAAATAAAGAAAGGATAATGATAATAATTCATATATATGTATGGGTATAATATAAGGAAACTGGATGCAAATTGTAAATAGTGATTTTGAAAGGAGAATTAGAAAATTTTGTTATTAAATATTATGGATGTTTAGCTAGAATAGGGCATAAGGATTCAATGTTATTGGAGGATTTTAGATAAAGTAAATGAAATGCCAGTATGTCCTTAGGTACTAAATTTTGGTATATTTTATGATGAAGGACGTTTAAATAATTATAGTCAAATAAAAGTGGAGGTATGATGATGGTAACATGTATAAACACTTGAGATAAAATACTAGAGTTAATATGAACTAAAGTTGATGACGGTGGAAGAGATGCACGAAAGCTTTTTGTAACCAACGGATACACTTTCTACAGCATGTAAAGAAGAAAGTTCTTTATGTTTGTTTTGAAAATTAAAAATAAAAAAAAATTGTGGCAAAAAAGAGAGAGAGAGAGAGAGAGCTGGAGCCACAGAGGCAAACGGAATGGGGTTGGGCAGGATGCCATTTTCCTGCTTCCTCCCTTCTATCTAACCATCCTTCCATCTTCTCCGAAATAGTATATAGTTGTGGAATCCTGCTGAAGGAGTTAGAAGAAATATGGATATAATCAGAATAACCGGAATAATAGAATTGACTATCGGGATCTTGCATGGTACCAGAACTAGTTTGGTCCAGTGCTTAAGGCGCCAGGCTAGAAACCAGGAGACCGTGAGTTCTAGTCCCACCTTAGCAGAGGTGGGTTGCTCCCGGTTCGGCCCGGTTCCGCCGAACCAGTAGTAGAATTCAGGCCTGGGTCACAGAACCAGCAGCGACCCAGGCCTTCCACGCCCCAGAACCGCTTCCCGTGACATCGCTGGGCCGCCGCCATTTTGGTTTTTAATGACTGCGCGTGTGCAGCTCACTGTAAATAGTTCTGCACATGCGTGAAGAACAATTGAACAGTGCACATGTGCACAGCCCCCACACATCTGGCACGCACACGGGTTGTGAACCGGTAGTAAAACTGGCAGCAACACCCTCCCCTTGCACCTTAGGCATGAAAGCCACTGGTTGACTTTGGGGCAATCACAAGGAGATTACGAGTATGGTCTCATTTAGTCCCATTTTAGGCATGAAAACTGGCTGGATGACTTTGGGCCATTCCGTTTCTCAGCCCAATCCACCTCACGGGAGTTCTTGTTATGGGGAAAATAGGAGGAAGTAGAAGAATAGAATAGAATAACAGAGTTGGAAGGGACCTTGGAGGTCTTCTAGTCCAACCCCCTGCTCAAGCAGGAAACTCTATACCCATGGTGATGAACCTATGGCCCGTGTGCTGGAGGTGGCACACAGAGCTCTCTCTGTGGGCACGTGTGCCATCACCAGCTGCTCTTCATGCAACCCAGCCAACTGGTCTTCACAGCCTGAAAACGGCCCCCAAAATGGCCATTTCCTGGGGTTTTTTTTCAGGCTGTTTTCAAGCTGCTTTTGGGGGCGTTTTGGGTTCAAATATGGCCTGAAAAGGGCCCATAAATGCCCAAAAAATAAGCTTGCGCACACCGGTCAGCTGGTCTTTGGGTTTCCTGCACTCTGGTGTGGGCCCATGCATACAGGTTCCGATTTGGGAAAAGCCATCACTGCCCTATACCATTTCAGACAAATGACTGTCCAATCCAGTGACGTGTGGTGAGGTTTATGGCTGGTGAGGCTGATGACGTCATCAGGAAGGTGGGGAATGGGACCATGTGTGCAGGAGGCTGAGGCAGCCTCAGCCTCCTGCACACGTGGTCCCATTCCCCGTCTTCCTGAGTCAACATGAAGGGGACCAAGGAGCGTGAGCCGGCGGAGCTCGCTCTGCGGTCCCCTTCATGTTGACTCAGGAAGGCAGGGAATCGGACCATGTGTGCCTTTTCCCTTCCCCCCCCCCTTTTTTTTTCTTTTCATGATGAGAGCGGTGAGGCTCTGCCTCCCCTTCCTCCCCTGACCGCACATCCCTGGTCCAATCTCTTCTTACAAACCTCCAGTGTTGGGACACCCACAACTTCTGGAGCTGTTCCACTGATTAATTGTTCTCACTGTCAGGGAATTTCTCCTTAATTCTAGGTTGGATTTCTCTTTGAAAAGTTCCCATCCATTACTTCTTGTCCTGCCTCTGGGAACTTTGGAGGACACGTTGATCTTGTCTTCTTTGTGTCTCAACTATTCTTTGTCGAAGAGTAGCTACAAGACTCCCTCATCTTTGTGGCAGCCCCTGAGATATCGGAACGCTGCTATCATGTCATCCCCAATCCTTCTTTTCATTAAACTAGACATGCCCAGTTCCTGCAACCGTTCATGATAGGCTTCAGCCTCTGGCCCCTAATCATCTTTCTTGCTCTTCTCTGCACACTCTTGAAAAGCTACCTCAGCTGATTACAGCAGAAATACACCGTAAAGTGTCTCAACATTATTTCTGTGTCATGGTGATCAGAACTGGACTGAGTCCAAGTATTGCCTTAAATCTTTATTTATGAATCTTTGTAAATCAAGCAAACCATCTTCCCTGTGTGGTGTTCCAGTCATGGAACTTTGCTTTGCTTGAAGGTCCTTTTCTGTGTCTTCAGAGCATTCTGGACTTTGTCTTCTCCTTCCTTTGCTGCCACAATCTCTGAGGGTTTTATTTATGCTCACTTCACCGGATGAAAGAAAGCTAGCTGCGAAGAAGAATTGCTTTCAGGTACATAATTCTGCTGACTCTCCTTTTGTTTCCAGGGATAAATAAGCTGCTTCAATTGGTTACAGCACCGAGCCAATCTTTTTTGGCTTTAGAAAGCTAAGTGGAGCTTGGCTGGTGTTTGGATGGAATTCTTCTTCAAAATTCCAAGGTCATTGGTGAGGTTGGGTCGTCAAAAGAAGCCTGAAAGTCACTGCAAACTACTTCCATGTTCCTGCCAAGAGAACTGCACAGATGTGCCCGTATGCTCATCAGGACTTATCCTTGACTTAAAAGAGACTTTTTAAAGGTTATCCTCAGCATAATTGTAAACCATAATTAGTTTAGGCTGCCTTCTCCCCACGTAAACTACCTGCCTATTGTGGTAATCTCTGGAGGCTCTTTTATGCGTATCCAAGCCTGTGAGATACAGTCTAGTTGGAATAACAGAAAAGGCTGTTTCAATGGGATGCAAAACTGGAGGCAAGGGAACATGTGTTGCCAGATGTTAATAAACTACAAGATTGAGATGTTCTTGGTGGATTTCTTTGCCTATGGTTAGAGACAGGGGTGGTATTCACTTACTTTCCGTACCAGTTTGAAAATGTGAGCGTGAGAGCATCCACACATGTGCTCAGCCTTCCACGCATGCACTTTGATCACGCACACGGCTTGCACGCATGCTGGCTTACACGGCTTGAAAATGTGCCTAAATCGGATGGCATAGAGCTGGAGCAGGTGTCAACTTTCCGTGTTGACCTTCCACGCATACCATCGGTGGAGCCGAATCTCAGATTACAGTAGCTGGGTTGAGATGGGTGTATCCATTGGGTAATCCAGTGGTGGGTTCCAGATCCCATTACAACCGGTACGGTTGCAACGGGCCCGGCGTCCTCCACATGAAGGTGCACAGCGCGAGCATTCGCCTTACCTTTCAGTGACGCCTCCGCGATGCTCCAGCTGCTCGGCAGAGCATCACGCAGGCGCTGTATGCACTGTGCATGTGCCCGGAAGTGCCAAAGAGTTTGAAGACAGATAAGGATGACGGGCGGGTGGATGGGCCCTCCAGAGCACCCTACCGGAACAGTACCCGGTGCTCCGGGCAGGCTCTGGTACGCCCATACTGGAGTGTACTGTCTGCAACCCACCACTGGGGTAACGTGATTTATGACACAGACTGAGAGAAGGAAAGGAACAGGGGCAAAGTTCAGAAGCAGATAAAGAAAGCAAAGAAATGGCTGCGAATAAGAATTGCCTAATGAAGAATGCCTAAGGAAGCTGTGAATAAATCACTGGTTTTTGTATTACAATATTGGCTCGCTTATTATGAATCAGGCATCGTTAGGAAACTTTACAGCAATTGGGTGGGTGGGTGAGTGGGGTGCCCCACCCACGATTTCCATTACTGGTTCGGGTGAATTGGTCCGAACTGGCTGAATACCACCTCTGGTTAGGGATATAGGAACTTACGATTCAGTAACACTCGGAAAAGTCATGTTTCCTACCTTCAGGCTAAGCTTTGGGTGGGATCATTTTTAAAAAAAAGATACCTTCATTAATTATATGTTAAAAGTTAAAAGTGAGTGAAGAATAGATCAAACCAAAAGGATATTTTTAGGAAGAGACTGACTATGTAAGCTTAATTTATAGTTGTATCCTCATTGTATTCTGCAATTTCAGTTGCTCTTGTGGCATTGTATCCACAAGATACAATATACAGTATAAAATATACAGTATAAAATTACTAGTGGTGCTATTAATGATTAAATTATGAATTGAACTCTGTTGGAAGAAATGCCCATCTGAGTTCAGTTCCAAGTAGGGGAGAAAGACACTGGAAGCATGGAGGCTGATTGGAAAGATGGTTTATTGATGAACAGGACCGCATAGGTTTTAGATCCTGGGCAGCTGACCACATGAAGTGGAGAGTGAGTGTTATTTATACCCTTTCTTGGGCCTTGCCTTTGAGCTTCCTGTTCCTGTGGCAAGGACATGTATTCTATTGGTTGCTTTCAGACTCCCATGGGGCTATGCAGTGGTCATAGCTAACTTTGTATATTTTCCGAGTCAAGGTTGGTTGAAACTTTGGCTGATGCGATGCAGTTCCTATTGTGGCTGAAATGGCTTCGCCCTGAACAATAACCCCATCATCCTGGAGCTGAAGGCCTTTTGTCTTGTAGATAGGTTGCCCCAGTCCTGCTGGGGCTATTAAGAAAGGTGGGGGCTGCTTTCCAAGAGCATATTTCTCCCTTAGGGAAATATAATATTCTGCCTTTTATAATATTTCCCAAAATATTTCATTCTTCTAGGAGAGGGGTGGGTGCAGAGGTGGTATTCAGCCGGTTCTGACAGGTGCTGGAGAACCGGTAGCAGAAATTTTGAGTAGTTCAGAGAACTGGCAAATAGGCTGGCCCCGCCCCTGCTGTCTCCCAGCCTCCCAGCTGATCTTCTTTTATTACCCGGAACAGGAAAATGGAGCTGAAAAGCAGGTTAGTGGGGTGGGGAGGAAATGGGGATTTTGCAGTATCCTTCCCCTGGAGTGGGGAGGAAATGGAGATTTTACAGTATCCTTCCCCTGGAGTGGGGAGGAAATGGAGATTTTGCAGTATCCTTCCCCTGGAGTGGGGAGGAAATGGAGATTTTGCAGTATCCTTCCCCTGGAGTGGGGAGGAAATGGAGATTTTGCAGTATCCTTCCCCTGGAGTGGGGAGGAAATGGAGATTTTGCAGTATCCTTCCCCTGGAGTGGGGAGGGAATGGGGATTTTGCAGTATCCTTCCCCTGGAGTGGGGAGGGAATGGGGATTTTGCAGTATCCTTCCCCTGGAGTGGGGAGGAAATGGAGATTTTGCAGTATCCTTCCCCTGGAGTGGGGAGGAAATGGAGATTTTGCAGTATCCTTCCCCTGGAGTGGGGAGGGAATGGGGATTTTGCAGTATCCTTCCCCTGGAGTGGGGAGGAAATGGAGATTTTGCAGTATCCTTCCCCTGGAGTGGGGAGGAAATGGAGATTTTGCAGTATCCTTCCCCTGGAGTGGGGAGGGAATGGGGATTTTGCAGTATCCTTCCCCTGGAGTGGGGAGGGAATGGAGATTTTGCAGTATCCTTCCCCTGGAGTAGGGATGGAATGGGGATTTTGCAGTATCCTTCCCCTGGAGTGGGGAGGGAATGGGGATTTTGCAGTATCCTTCCCCTGGAGTGGGGAGGGAATGGAGATTTTGCAGTATCCTTCCCCTGGAGTGGGGAGGGAATGGGGATTTTGCAGTATCCTTCCCCTGGAGTGGGGAGGGAATGGAGATTTTGCAGTATCCTTCCCCTGGAGTAGGGATGGAATGGGGATTTTGCAGTATCCTTCCCCTGGAGTGGGGAGGGAATGGGGATTTTGCAGTATCCTTCCCCTGGAGTGGGGAGGGAATGGAGATTTTGCAGTATCCTTCCCCTGGAGTGGGGAGGGAATGGGGATTTTGCAGTATCCTTCCCCTGGAGTGGGGAGGGAATGGAGATTTTGCAGTATCCTTCCCCTGGAGTGGGGAGGAAATGGAGATTTTGCAGTATCCTTCCCCTGGAGTAGGGATGGAATGGGGATTTTGCAGTATCCTTCCCCTGGAGTGGGGAGGGAATGGGGATTTTGCAGTATCCTTCCCCTGGCATGCCCACAAAGCCACCCCCACAGAACTGGTGGTAAAAAAAATGAATAGTGGGTGCTAACTTTCTAAAACTCTGAGCTGCAAGCAGGGAACACATTTTTTTTCTGCATTAAAAATCCGGGTTAGAGTCCCACTTCTCCTGAAACCCTTCCAGTTCAGGATGCTTCTGCTACCAAGTCTCACCTGAACTACACTGTACACCTTTAGTAGACTTTCCCCTCTTATTTATTGTTAGACTTTCCATCTCTGGTTGGTTTAAGAACCATTATGGTTTTAGAGCCACGATGTCTGTGCTGTCAGAGTTGGTTCTTCCTTCAAATGCTTTCCTCGCTGATGCTCAGTGGGTGCGAGTTGCATTAATAGCTTCCCAGAATAGAGCTAATGTTTGTAAGTTTCCACTTTTGTGTGCCTACCGCTAATCGTGGTACCTAGCAGATGTTGCTTGTGTGTTTCCTAATGCAATGACTCGTATCAGTGCAGTTGTCATAATTAAATAATGGCTCCCTACACCCACTCGAGGAACAACAGTCCAGAGATGTGATTCTGAAGGAAGTGAAAATGAATATTTCTTGTGCTTGTCCTAGGAATCTAACACACCGAAGAAATATCCCATACAAATGAACAGAACCTCATCTCTTTCTTATTTGTTTGCGTCTTTGGTTATGCGGAAAGTTAGCACCCATTCTTCTCCTAGAAGAATGAAATATTTTGAGAAATATTAAAAAGGCAGCCCCCACCTTTCTTAATAGCCCTCAGTAGATGTCATCACTTAAGAGGTAAAGAGATAGCTAGCTCTAAAAGGTAAAGATTCCCCTCGCACATATGTACTAGTTGTTCCCGACTCTAAGGATGGTGCCCATCTGCGTTTCAAAGCCGAAGAGCCAGCGCTGTCCGAAGATGTCTCCGTGGTCATGTGGCCGGCATGACTAAATGCTGAAGGTGCACCAAACACTGTTACCTTCCCACCAAAGGTGGTTACTATTTTTCTGCTTGCATTTTTACATGCTTTCGAACTGCTAGGTTGGCAGAAGCTGGGACGAGTAACGGGAGCTCACTCCATTACGCGGCAGTAGGAATTCGAACAACTGAACTGCCGACCTTCTGATCAACAAGCTCAGCATCTTAGCTACTGAGCCACCGGGTCCCTTAGCTAACTCTATTTATGAGCAAATTCCCTGCAGCAAGGTCTGAACAAAGATAGGATAAACTCTCAGCCACAATAGGAATTGCCCAACACTCCTTCAGAACATAAGCTCCTTCACTGCAGTTGCACTCCCCCCCGCAGCAAACTTCAATCAAACGTATCTCAGACAACCTACAGAGGCAGCTATGACCCCTACAATAGCCAATAGAACATGTGTTCTTGCACAGGAACAGGAAGCTCAAGTTCAAAGCCCAAGAGAAGGTCTAAAAACCCCTCAGTCTCAACTCCATGTGGTCAATTGCCCAAGATCATCCATGTGGTTCTGCTTCAACATTAAACCAACTTTCTAATCAGCCTCCAGCCTCCATTTTGTCTCAGTGCCTTTCTCCTGGCTCGGAAATGAACCAGGTAGATATTTCTTCCAACAGTTAAATGGAACAAATATATGCAATCGACAACATCCAGTCAACATTTTATATTTAGGGGTTGCCACAAAGAAGAGGGAGTCAAACTATTCTCCAAGGCACCTGAAGGTAGAACAAGAAGCAATGGGTGGAAACTAATCAAGGAGAGAAGCAACGTAGAACTGAGGAGAAATTTCCTGAATTGCCTCCAGAAGTTGTGAATGCCCCAACACTGGAAGTCTTTAAGAAGATGTTGGATAGCCATTTGTCTGAAACGGTATAGGGTTTCCTGCCTAGGCAGGGGGTTGGACTAGAAGACCTCCAAGGTCCCTTCCAACTCTGCTATTGTATTATTGTATTATATATGGTAGAACTGGACACAGATGGCATCTTGGCTACTTCTGTGGACAGAAAAGGACCGGAGTACATGACTTCTCTGAAGATCTCAAAGGAAAATGGAATTCTTTCATACTTTTTCAGGGGTAAGATTCCTTCTAGTGCTGATGATAGATCCATATGTTAGATCCATATGAAGGACTAGGGGAGACATGATAGCATTGTTCCAATATCTCAGGGGTTGCCACAAAGAAGAGGGAGTCAAGCTATTCTCCAAGGCACCTGAAGGCAGGACAAGAAGCAATGGGTGGAAACTAATCAAGGAGAGAAGCAAGTTAGAACTAAGGAGAAATTTCCTGACCGTTAGAACAATTAATCAGTGGAACAGCTTCCCTCCAGACAAGTCCCAGGCTTGTCCAGAAAGGAGAATTTGAGGAGATATGATATGGCTTTCACTTTTCATCCGCAGATCTCTAAAATGAACTTTATTTCAGCTTTACAAACCAACTGACATATGTGTATTTATTAAGCATCTGTGTGGTTGGTTTGGCTTAAAGCTTAAACTCAGCATGGCTGTGAAATATCTCCCCCTCCTTCCCTAATTTAGGCTCTTTCCCATGTGGTAATTGCAGCTATTACTCAATAACTTGAGGATGTATAACTGCTATCATGCCTCGTTTATCACTTGATCATTGTCTCTCAACCCATTAGGCAATTATCAAACAATAGGATACAAGCTGGAACATGATCAGCTCTTTATTTTAACTGAACCTGTTCTGACAGCCATTGAACTTTCTTTCCTGATATTCGTTACAATCTAGAGCAGTGTTTCTCAACCTTGACAACTTGAAGATGTCCTGACTTCAACTCCCAGAATTCCCCAGCCAGCTGGCTGGGGAATTCTGGGAGTTGAAGTCAGGACATCTTCAAGTTGCCAAGGTTGAGAATCACTGATCTAGAGGGTTTGTTGGGGTTTGTTGGTTTTTTTGGGGGGGTGTCATCTTTCCTTCTTTCCCCTGACTCCTTTTAAGTTGTTAACATTTGGCTTGAACAAGGGAGCTAGAATATACTATGCCTGTGATGGAGAACTTACGGCACGTATGCCACGCAGAGCCCTCTCTTCGGCATGCTCAGCCCAGCTCCATTACATATGCACACGTGCCTCCTGCCAGCCACCCGGTCTTCGGGTTGGGAGACCCATGCGGGGGACGTGTGCATGCATACATGGGGGCACATGTGCAGGGGGTGCTTGCATGGCATTTTGGGGCCTCACGCAGTGCCCACGTGCCCCCTTTTGTCTTCCAGGTTAATGCAGGATGCATTCCAAGCCCAAAACAGGGCATGGAGGGGGGACGACGACGTACGAGGTCCCAAAATGCAATGTGAGCACCTGCGCATGCGTGGCAGAGACTCAAACACTAGCTGGCTGGTGGGAGGTGTGCGTGCATGTGCTGTAAAGCTGGGCTGGGCCTGGGAGGCCTCCTGCACCAACTTAGAAGCCAAAATGGGGTGTGTGGAGGGGCGCTTGCATGGGGGGGGGAACATGGGGGGGCCATGTATGCATGCACAGGGAGTTGGGGTGCGGGTGCACACGAGAGCTGTCATGCACGCACATATGCACTTTCAGCACACAACGACAAAAAGGCTAGCCATCCCTGCACTATGCCTTCAGCTTTGTTTTTCCAATGCTGAAAGAAATAAGGGTCAGTTTTCTTCTTTCAGGAAATTTAAACTAAGGTTCGGGCATTTTGAGTAATTACCGCCTAGATGGCTTATCTCAAAGCAGGGACAGAAGTCACAGGGGAGCCACTGATTTAACCCAACATGAAATCACTAGGAATGGAAGATTAACCTCACAGCCACCCTGAAAGTAGTCTTGGCTTTTTCAGTTGTTCTAAATAGTTTTTCTATTTTTCCCCGGGAGCTTTGAAATGTATTTTTGCAGCATGAGGAGGAAGCCATTGGGATTTTTCTTTCAGCATAAGCCAGTAAGCGATGCCTCAATTTAGGAATTCTGGTGTGCATTATGGGTGCGGCATGCCCGCACACGACCCCCCCTGCACTCCCCCCACTTATGGCACGCGAGCCAAAAAAGGTTCGCCATCGCTGCCCTATCCTCCTATCCTAATTCCTATTCCTATCCACCTGAGGGTAGAACAAGAAGCAATGGGTGAAAACTAATCAAGGAGAGAAGGAACTTAGAACTGAGGAGAAACTTCCTGACAGTTAGAACAATTAATCAGTGGAACAACTTGCCTCCAGAAGTTGTGAATGCCCCAACACTGGAAGTCTTTAAGAAGATGTTGGATAGCCATCTGTCTGAAATGATATAGGGTTTCCTGCCTAAGCAGGGGGTTGGACTAGAAGACCTCCAAGGCCCCTTCCCACTCTTATCCTATCCTATTCTATTCTATTTTTGTAACAGGAACAATTGTCTGCTTTTTCCCCTAATTGTGCCCGAGACCTAAATGGTATCTTGTTTGATAAATACAGCAGCCCACGAGTGATCTTGTATGCCACTCATGGACACATTCGTCTTTGTATCCGCTGCATCTTCCATATCACCTCCCATGGACCAATTAGGTTCTGACATCAATCCTATCATGCTTTGTTCTCTTCCAAACCCTTTTCCTGCATTTCCACTCCAAAGATCTGTCCACAAGGCAGAGCTATCCGGCAGGGGTCTCGATTTCCCCCATGTCCCGCTGTGCTTCTTTTTTCTCCTTTTTTTTTGCAGGACTTCTTGTGATAAGAACAGCATGGGTAGTTCTTGAAAGAGAATAAGGCATGATGAAAAAATTCTCCAGCTTCAGTCACCAAAAGTGTCTGTGGCATCATGCGCCCTTCCTGATGGATTGAATGAGAAAGCAGAAAGGGGACCCCTCCTCTGTGCCAGGGGTCTGGCTGTGCGACGCTGTTCGTCCTCGGTGGCAGCTGGTGAGTTGCGAAGTCCTCCGTGACGAGTTGTATATGCGAAGGGGGGGGGGGTGTTTGCAGGTATACATCACATACATACATCATCCTGTTTGAAGTTTGTCACTTCACATGTGTGGCTTGAAAGCTTTCTGTCAGAGATCTGTCTTTGCAGATGTTCCCTTCGTTCCCTTCATTTGCCATTTGTTTTAATTATTCCTGCTGGGCTTTTCTTTTTTCCTTCCCCCCCCCCTTTTTTTTGCCGATTGCACAGAACGCCGCAAGCGCCTTCAAAAGTGGAAATAGATAATGCAATTGTCATAACAACAAAGCTTTTCATTACCAAGAAGAACTTTTCGACAGCTTTACTATAATACACATGCACTCCAATTATTTTTTACCAGTCTGATTCATGTTCTTTGTAAACAGATTACAGCCTGCTAGAGAAGTTAGAATAAAATGGTAAGGAGAACGCAGCGCTGCATATTTATGGCAACACGCCAGTCTGGAAAAACAGTCACCAACACCGCCACAGAAAAAGAATCCAACGGTTTATTATTATTTTTTACAGGACATTTTTAACCTTAAAAAAAAACAAAAAACTATTATTGCTTGTGATGTTTTTGGAAGGAAATTCTCAGCCAGAGATCCAGAACGTATTCAGGCTCATAGATTGGGCTCAAAAGAACAACTCTGGCACTCAAAGAATTTCAGACTTGTAAGTGATCTTTGAAAGAGTCAAACTTTCTCCAACCTCACTCTTACAGTTTGGTTATTTGAAAGAATATCTTCTCCCATAGAAACGTATTGTAAGAATAACCAAAGAGACAATTTGGTCTGGTAGTTAAGACACTAGGCTAGAAACCGGGAGACCGGGAGTTCTAGTCCTGCTTTTGGCTTAAAGCCAACTGGGTGACTTTGGGCCAGTCACTCTCTCTTAGCCCAACTCACTTCACAGGGTTGTTGTGGAGAAGGAAGGGGTATTATGTATACAGGGAGTCCTCGACTTACAACTACATTTAAGCCCAAAAGTTCTGTTGCCAAGCGAGACAGTTCTTAAGTGAATTTTGCCCCATTTTACAACCACAGTTCTTAAGGGAAATCAAGTTGTTAAGTTAGTAACACAGTTGTTAAGTGAATCTGGCTTCCCCATTGGCATTGCTTGTCAGAAAGCCTCAAAAAGTGATCACATGACCCCGGGACACTGCGACCGTCATAAATATGAATCAATTTCCAAGCTCCTGAATTTTGATCACATGTCCACGAGGATGCGGCAATGGACATAAGTATGAAAAACAGCCATTTTCATTGCGGTTGTAAATTCAAACGGCCACTGAATGACTTATTGTAAGTCAAGGACTACCTGTATTTGCCACCCTGATTTAATGACAAAAATAATAAAGGCGGGATTTTAAATAAATAAACAATCTACAGTGTCCTTCCCAGCATCCTTTCTAACGTCCCTTGTTAAAACAAGGCCGTTTTAGGGGCAAATCCACCCTGCTTTAAAGCTACACCCTAACCCGCAAGGGATTATGGGGGCTGTTAAAAGATGAGGATGATGCTGGCTAAGGAATTCTGGGAATTGAAGTTTACACATTTAAAGTTGACGACAAACTAGTTGAAACTACAGTTTCAACTACACAGTGGAAGTCCATATCATAAAATTTAGCCATGTTGAGAAACAGAGCTCCATTGGGTTACACACTGAGCTTAGAGACTGAATTAGCAATAGCAATAGCACTTAGACTTATATACCGCTTCATAGTGCTTATTACAGCCTTCTCTAAGCGGTTTACAGAGTCAGCATATTGGCCCCAACAATCTGGGGCCTCATTTTACCCACCTCGGAAGGATGGAGGGCTGAGTCAACCTTGAGCCTGATGAGATTCGAACTACCAAATTTCAGGCAGCCAGCCGTCAACAGTACTGCGTCACCGCAGCTCAAGTTAAGATCTTTAAATGCCCACCTGAATTATGTGTCTCATAATAGCAATAGCACTTAGACTTATATATCACTTCACAGTGCTTTACAGCCATCTCTAAGGGGTTTACAGAGTCAGCCTATAGCCGCCCAACAATCTGGGCCCTCATTTTACCCACCTCGGAAGGATGGAGGGCTGAGTCAACCTTGAGCCTGATGAGATTCGAACTACCAAATTTCAGGCAGCCAGCCGTCAACAGTACTGCGTCACCGCAGCTCAAGTTAAGATCTTTAAATGCCCACCTGAATTATGTGTCTCATAATAGCAATAGCACTTAGACTTATATATCACTTCACAGTGCTTTACAGCCATCTCTAAGGGGTTTACAGAGTCAGCCTATAGCCGCCCAACAATCTGGGCCCTCATTTTACCCACCTCGGAAGGATGGAAGGCTGAGTCAACCTTGAGCCTGGTGAGATTCGATCTGCCAAACTGCTGGCAGCCGGTGATCAGCAGAAGTAGCTTGCAGGACTGCACTCTAACCACTGTGCCACCGCTGCTCGCTTAGATGACTGCTAAGCTTCCATCCAGCTCTGTGGCTCTTTGCTTACATTTCAATATTCTCTGAAATATTGGAGGATAATAGCTGAGCGATAGCTGGATTACATTTCTTCATGCTCAACTATTGACTAGGGAGAATCACGGATGTTTGGCTTCAGTGGACTATCCCGAGCCTGGGAATGAGGATGAATATTTGCAAAACACTGCAAGATTACGGCAGATGTAAATTCCTTTCTTCCTATCAGACAAATGAGTAGCAGCATCTCTGCTGTATCAAGGGGCAGTTGGGAAGAAGATCAAAGGCACCCAAGAGGTCTTTAACATTCTCAATAATAAATAGGGGTTAAAGTACTTGGATCGAGTTCTAAGTATTCTAACCTAACCCCTTTTCTCTTGCAATAAATCTGACTAATAAGACTCAGTACAAATTTATTGATTGGAAGGAGTCATTAGGCACTTGACATTGGTTGTCAGTTCTCCATGAGCTCGGAGCTTGATTGAATCAGAAGAGCTGGGCTCATCTAGAAATGCCAGGATTCACTCAAGGAGCAGATTGTCCTCGAGTTACAACCGCAATGAACAGAATAGAATAGAATGCAATGCAATAGAAAATGGAATGGAGTGGAGTGGAATGGGGTGGGGTGGGGTGGGGTAGGGTAGGGTAGAACAGAACAGAACAGAACAGAATGCAATGCAATAGAGAATGGAATGGAATGGAGTGGAGTGGGGTGGGGGTAGGGTAAGGTAGGATAGAATAGAATAGAACAGAACGCAATGCAGTGGAGTGCAGTACAATACAATACAATGGAGAATGGAATGGAATGGAATGGAGTGGAGTGGAGTAGAGTAGAATAGGTAGGGTAGGGTAGAGTAGAGTAGAGTAGAGTAGAGTAGAATAGAGTAGAATAGAATAGAATAGAATAGAATAGAATAGAATAGAATAGAATGCTATGCTATGCTATGCAATACAATACAATATAATATAGAGAATGGAATGGAGTGGAGTGGAGTAGAATAGAATAGAATTGAATAGAATGCAATGCAATGCAATGCAATACAATACAATACAATACAAAAATACAAAACAATAGAGAATGGAATGGAATGGAGTGGAGTGGGGTGGGGGTAGGGTAAGGTAGGATAGAATAGAATAGAACAGAACGCAATGCAGTGGAGTGCAGTACAATACAATACAATGGAGAATGGAATGGAATGGAATGGAGTGGAGTGGAGTAGAGTAGAATAGGTAGGGTAGGGTAGAGTAGAGTAGAGTAGAGTAGAGTAGAGTAGAATAGAATAGAATAGAATAGAATAGAATAGAATAGAATAGAATAGAATAGAATGCTATGCTATGCAATACAATACAATACAATATAATATAGAGAATGGAATGGAGTGGAGTGGAGTGGAGTAGAATAGAATAGAATTGAATAGAATGCAATTCAATGCAATGCAATGCAATGCAATACAATACAATACAATACAATACAATACATTACAAAAATACAAAACAATAGAGAATGGAGTGGAATGGAGTGGAGTGGAATGGAATGGAATAGACTAGAATTGAATATAATTCTTTATTGGCCAAGTGTGACTGGACACACAAGGAATTTGTCTTTGATGCAAATGCGCTCAGTGTACATAAAAAGACAAGACTGATTAGTCAAGAATCCTAAGGTACAACACTTAATGATTGTCATAGGTTACAAATAAGCAATCAAATCATACTAGGAAACAATCAATATAAATCATAAAGATACAAGCAACAAAGTTACAGTCCTGCAGTCGTAAGTGGGAGGAGATGAGTGATAGGAACTCCTCCCGACCTATGTGGATACTTGCATGCAGAATATTCTCAATAAAAACTTATTGAAACTAAAAACAGTGTACCATCCTATGTATTTTCGGTTTTAAAAATGTGGCTCTCAAAGTAAATTTCAATCGTGGTTTTGGCGAGATTTGGCTCAGTTGAAAAAAAAGGTTGCCCACCACTGGTATAGACGAATGGTTATCCAACATCTTCTTAAAAATGTCCAGTGTTAGAGCATTCACAACTTCTGGAGGCAAGTTGTTCCATTGATTAATTGTTCTGATTGGCAGGAAATTTATCCTTAGTTCTAATTTGTTTCTCTCCTTGACTAGTTTCCACCCATTGCTTCTTGTTCTGCCCTCAGGTGCCTTGGGGAATAGTTTGAGTCCTCTTCTTTGTGGCAACACCTGAGATATTGGAACACTGCTATCATGTCTCCCCTAGTCCTTCTTTCTATTAAATTAGACATACTCAGTTCCTGCAACCGTGAATGTTTTAGCCTCCAGTCCCCTAATCATCTTTGTTGCTCTTCTCTGCACTCTTTCTAGAGTCTCCACATCTTTTTTACATCGTGGCGACCAAAACTGAATGCAGTATTCCAAGTGTGGCCTTACCAAGGCATTATAAAGTGGTATTAACACTTCACTTGATCTTGATTCTATCCCTCTGTTTACGTAGGCAATGAAGCCTGCCCATTATGGCTGTAAATAGTAACCGTAGTAAAATGGGTCAATCACATGACCAACTTGATTTTATGACATGATGACATTTTTTTTGCCCCAGGAATTGTAAAACGAACTCCATGGTTTCTGACCGAACGCCGCGGTCATTAAGCAAACACTGTGGTCCTTAAGCAAACCAGTGGTTTGTTATGGCCATGGTTTTGCTGAAAGCTGGAAGCAAGGGCTGGTTTTCTGCAAAACAAAAACTCCAGGACACTTCAACCGTCGTAAACGTGAGTCAGTTGCCAAGCATCTGAATGAAAGTCACGGGACTGTGGGGATGCTGCAACAGTCTTAAGTGTGAAAAACGGTCCTAAGTCACTTTTGTAACTTTGAACGATCACTAAATGAACGGTCGTAAGTCCAGGACTACCTGTATTTCAGTAGCCATATATATATATGAATGGGTAAAATACACGTTTGGACACTAGATGGTGCTGTAACAGTGTTACAGCCAAGCAAGTAAGTAATAGAGATGGGAAGAGAGATGGGAGAAAGGAAAAAGATCAGAGAAGGTTGTTTGATAATCATGTGCCTTTGAGTTCAAATTAATAGATGGCTTTAGATTTTAGCGCTCTTGTCCAAAGTAGAGATCATCAAGAATTACTTATGAGGATCTCTGCTTCCTTAGCCAGCCATTTCCCATCATGACATCCCTTTGCTGAGAAACAGAGACAGATATTGGAAAAGAGAAATAAAGTACAGTAGCAAAGGATCTGAACCCCCCCCCTCCCCACCCGCAGGAAATAGACATTGCGTTCACAGTTCCTGGAGGTCCGTTTGCAAAAGGATGGCATCTTGACAATTCCTAGGATACAATCCCAAAAAGATTAGCCCATTTTGCTGGCTAACAGGTCTCACCGTACAGGGACTCCTCAACTCAAAGACCACAATTGAGCCCCACATTTATGTTGCTAAGTGAGACATTTGTTAAGTGAGTTATAGCAATAGCACTAAGACTTATATACCGCTTTACAGTGCTTTACAACCCTCTCTAAGCGGTTTACAGAGTCAGCCAATTGCCCCCCCAACAATCAGGGTCCTCATTTTACCCACCTCGGAAGGATGAAAGGCTGAGTCAACCTTGAACCTGGAGAGATTTTGAACTGCCAAATTGCAGTCAGCCGGCAGTCCGCAGAAATAGCCTGCAGTACTGCGTTCTAACCACTACGCCACTGTGGCTCGTAGGCCCCATTTTACAACTTTCCCCGCCACATTTGTTAAGTGAATCACTGCCGTTTTAAATTGGGTAACACGAATTGTTATTGGCTTTGCTTGTCGACAGGTGGCAAAAGGGGATCGATCACATGATCCTGGGACACTGCAACCGCCATAAATGTGAGTCAGTTGTTAAGCATCCAAATGAAAATCCCATGACTGCTGTGGGGAATGCTGCAACGGTCATAAGTGTGAAAAATGGCCACGAGTCACTTTTTTTCAATGCCGTTGTAACTTTGAATGGTCACTAAGTGAACTAAGTCAAAGACTACCCGTATAGAATCAACCATTGGCTGGAAATCAACATAATTTGCTGGAAGAGAATAGCTGTGTGATGGCCCCCGAGGTGTTTAGTCTTTAAAAAGCATGGATAGCTTGTTTTCCTTTCGGAAAGTACAGAAAATGGCTCTGTGTAATCCTGAGCAGAGAGAATGGCTCAAAGGGTGATGAAGAAATTCACAGCCCAGACAATAAGCTTGACTGGAAAAGCTTAAAAATCAACAGCAAATCACTTTTATTTGGTAGCCAAGAAAAATCACCTGCCTTGTTTATATCTTCAGAAACACCCCAGCTGAATCTCAAGCTGGATTTGAAAATCTGGAAGCCTCGTTGGAACTGTACACTTTCACCTGGAGATCCTGAGTACGAGGTAGTCCTCGACTTACAACATTTAGGGACCATTACTGAAAAGAGTGACTTTTGGCCAATGATGAAATTCGGAATTCTTTTACTACCAGTTCTGTGGGTGTGGCTTGTTGGGCGTGGCAAGGGAAAGATACTGCGAAACCCCCATTCCCTCCCAACTCCTGGGGGAAGGATACTGCAAAATCTCTTTTCCCACCCACCCCACTCTGGGGCCAGCCAGAGGAGGTATTTGCCGGTTCTCCGAACTACTCAAAATTTCCGCTACCGGTTCTCTAGAACTTGTCAGAACCTGCGGAATTTCACCCCTGCTTATGGCTGTTTTTCACATTTACGACCGTTGCAGCCTCTCCATGCTCATGTGATCAAAATTCAGACGCTTGGCTATTGATTCATATTTATGACGGTTGCAGCATCCCGGGGTCATGGGGTCACTTTTTGAGACTTCTGACAAGCAAATTGATTCATATTTCTGAGCAGTGGTGGGATCGTATTGGTTTAACAACCGGTTTGGTGATTGCGTGCTTTGCGCACGCTCGATTCATACACGGATGCGCCTGACTCATGTGTGCATGCACAGTTTGGAGAAAATTTACCTCCCGCATTACTGCTGGGTAGGAAAAGAGCTGAGGAGTGGCAGTCTGCTCTGCTGCATGAGTAAGCTGAGATAGGTCAGCACGGGGCGGGCGGGCCCACTTGACCGTCAGAGCAGCCCTCGTTGCTCCCAACTGATCATCGGAACTAGCGGTTCGCCCCAACCGTTCTGAACCAGTAGAATCCCACCCCTGTTTATGACAGCTGCAGCATCCCGGGGTCATGTGATCACTTTTTGAGACCTTCTGACAAGCAAACTTAGTGGGGAAGCCAAATTCACTTAACGACCGTGTTACCAACTTAACAACGTCAGTGATTTCCCTTAAGAACTGCGGCGAGGAAAGTTGTAAAGTGGGGCAAAATTCACTTAGCAAGCCGTCTCGCTTAGCAACAGAACGTTTGGGCTCAAATGTGGTTGTAAGCCAAGGACTCCCTGTATACACAATACTCCTTCCTCCTCCTATTTTCTCCACAAAGTTCAGATGCTTGGTAACCGACTCATGTTTATGACGGTTTGCAGCGTCCCGGGGTCATGTGATCCCCTTTGGTCACCAAAGCAAAAATCAACCGGGAAGGCAGATTCACTTAACAACTGGGTGACTAATTTAACAATTGCAGTGATTCACTTAACAACTGAGGCAAGAAAAGTTGTAAAATGAAGCAGGATCCACTTCGAAGTCTCGTTTAGCAAGAGAAATATTTGATTGTGGTTGTACGTGGAAGGCTGCTGCCTGTAGTAGCTTTCTCAAATTATAGCCCCCTCCCCAATAATGCGTGCATCAGAGGTGGCATTCAGCTGGTTCTGACCAGTTCTGGAGAACTGGTAGCAGGAAGTTTGAGTAGTTTGGAAAACCGGTAAATACCATCTCTGGCGAGCCCCGCCCCATCTATTCTCTGCCTCCCAAGTCCCAGCTGATCGGGAGGGAATGGGGATTTTGCAGTAACCTTCCCCTGGAGTGAGGTGAGAATGGAGATTTACAGTATCCTTCCCAGAGGTGGTCTTCAGCAGGTTCTGACCAATTCTGGAAAACCGGTAGTGGACATTTTGAGTAGTTCGGAGAATCTGTAAATACCACCTCTGACTGGCCCCGCCCCCATCTATTCTCTGCCTCCCAAGTCCCAGCTGATTGGCTGGGTCTTCTTCTGTTACCCTGGAAAGAAATTAGTAGGGTGGGGAGGGAATGGGGATTTTGCAGTATCCTTCCCTTGCCACGCCCACAAAGCCATGCCCACAAAGCCATGCCCACAGAACCGGTAGTAAAACATTTTGAATCCCACCACTGGTGTTCATGCATGCATGGACATACCCCCAAAAGCATATCCCCCCCCCACAGATTTCCCCCCCCCCCCTGCATATGTGAACGCCTTGGCTCCGATTATCTAATCTCCCGGGAGTAACATCCACCAGCGTTCCAGAGGCAGCGCTCGGATCTTCTTCGTCCTTTCCCTTGTAACTGCATTAAAGACAGTTTGTATTCCAAAGGTTAACACTGTTGTGAAACGCTCCAGACTCTGACAGCCTGCTAAGAGGTCTGACACAGCTCTAAATGGGTGTGTTTTTCCTCCTTGCAACTCGCCCCCCTCTCGTACTCCCCTAGGTGTGAGTCAATCTGGAGAGTCTGAAGGGAAGAAAGAACACTTAAAAAGCCAATTAAGAGAGAAAAGAGGTTGGTTCCCCCCCCCCTTCTTCATCAAATCTCTGCTTTACGCCCCAATTGTTTTGTTCCCTTCTTTTTCTCCTGGTCACCTCCAGGGCCGCCATCGTGCTCAACCCTTCTCTAATGGCAGACTAATTACAGAGCTGGGAGGGTCGCGGTTTGGCTTTTCAGGTGAACATTTAATAAGAGTTTTCAGACCGAAAGCCTGCTTGGCCACCTCTATGATAACAAAACAGAATAAGAATTTGTTTTGAAAATATGAAGCAGGGAATGCATCTTGGAAAGGCCCTCTCGACGAGCTTGTAGGAAGTCAGCAGCCACCCCTCTCCTAGAAAAATGAGATATTTTAGGAAATATTAAAAGGGCAGAATATTTCCCCTAAATATTGGCAGAAACCCACCACCCACCCCCCTTTGTCAATGGGCCATTAAGGCCTGGTCCAGTCACATATAACAAAGGTTATTTTGTTATACATAACAAAGTCATACATAACAAAGATTATTTTGATATACATAACAAAGTCATACATAACAAAGATCTACCTCCTGCAAGCAGAGCCATAGTAGGAATTGCCCAAAGCCCTTTCATTACATCATCGCCCAGCAAGAGTCCTACCGCATACATCCCTGCGACCAATTCGCTCTCACAGGGAGGGACTCCTCCGGGTGCCGTCCACCAAGCAATGCCAACGGGCGGCGCCTAGGAGTAGAGCCTTCTCTGTGATGGGCCCAACCCTCTGGAATGACCTCCCCCCCGATATTAGAACTACTACCGACTTCCGCTCCTTCCGACAAAAACTTAAGACTCACCTGTTTCAATTAGCCGGCCTGGCCCATCTATAGTTCCACTCTTACCTCCTGGCGGATATTTTTATTTGGGATAGTTTTTTAGGGTTAATGTTTTAAAATTTTAAAATTTTAATCTAACTTAAACGAAATCTGTACAGTGAACTATTGCTACCTCCTCCAGTCCTATATTTATTTTATTTATCTTATATTTATACCATGTATATTTATTGTTCAATTGTTTTAATATGACTGTACACCGCCCCGAGTCTCTTCTGAGAGAGGGGCAGTCTAGAAATTGAATAAAGTTAAGTTAAAGTCAACCAAGCTTAGGACTCAGGATAGACTACAGAGCTGCCCCGGCATGGCCCCATGGGAATCTGACAATACAAGCTCAAATTCAAAAGCCCAGAGAGGGCATAAAACCAGGGCACTCTGAGCATCTCTGCCCTTTATGCCCAGCATCTCAAGCCATGTGATCCTGTTCATCGATAAACCTTCTTTCCAAGCAACTTCCATGAATCCAGTGTCTTTTTCCCCACTTGGAACTGAACCCAGAAGGACATTTCTTCCAATAGGCTGCCAATGTTGGTTTGTTTGGTCCAAGATGAAAAAAAAAGTAGAACGGGTTCTATGTTCTGAGTTTCAAACCATATTTTTCTGAAGAAGCTCCACTGAGCTGAATTTACGCAGCATGTCAAACCTGACTTCCGTGGTTGAAACCCACAAACCAAACTGCTGTGATTTGTAAGCCATCCTTCGCAGTTTAGTGCCATTTGTGACTATATTCAATATACCACAATTGAAAACAACAGACTATATAATCCATAACCCAGAGCTAAAAGTTCTAGACCAGTGGTTCTCAACCTTCCCAATGCCACGACCCTTTAATACAGTTCCTCATGTTGTGGTGACCCCCAACCATAAAATTGGTGTCTCGGTTCCTAAGACCATCGAAAATATGTGTTTTCCGATGGTCTTAGACGACTCCTATGAAAGGGTCATTCCACCCCCAAAGGGGTCCCGATCCACAGGTTGAGAACTGCTGTTCTAGACCATTGATGGTGAACCATTTTAGCATCAAGTGCCAAAACCAGGAATGCGCACACGTCGGAGCCCTGAAACCCAGAGAAGAGCCGGCTGGCACATATGCGCCTGCCGGCCAGCTGGTCTTCTCATTTCCAGTGCACGCATGCGTGCCAAGCAGCTGGTCTTTGGGTTTCCAGCATGCGCAAAGACTGGCTGGCTGGCACGCATGTATGCACCGGAAACCGGAAGGGCAGCTGGCGAGGGCTCTGTGTGCCACCTCTGGCATGCGTGTCATAGGTTCACCATCACGATTCTAGACCAAGGGTGTCAAACTAGATTTCTTTGAGGGCCGGATCAGCATTGTAGTTCTCCTCTGCGGGCTGGAGGGGAGGGGATGGGTGGAAGATGGCTTCCCCGGCCTTCAGCAGCACTCTGCCACCCAAAAATGGGCTG
Source organism: Natrix helvetica (assembly GCF_964273705.1). NCBI lineage: Eukaryota > Metazoa > Chordata > Lepidosauria > Squamata > Natricidae > Natrix > Natrix helvetica. Next base: position 12,271,145 of record NC_138553.1, on the reverse strand, counting down.
TGCGGAGACCCTGCAAGGCCCCCACATAGCCCATTTTGGCTGGCAGAGGCACTGTGGGCCGGTCATTTGATATTTCCAGGCTGGCCATGCAGGGCAGGTTTAAGCAACCCATGGACCAGATGTGGCCCGTACGTCTTGAGTTTGACACCCCTGTTCTATATCCTTCAAAGCATGTCATGCTTTTGTTATCAAAAACCCAGCAACAAACCCTCAAACCTAGAGTGCATAATTTTCTAACTTCCTGAAGAAATAAGAAACAAAAATGCCTTAAAGCTCAGGTAAGCGTAATATAACATATATGACTGATGTCCTTGCGTGACTCCATATACCTCAATAGCCCTCAGAGACAGGGTGGCGGGGGAGAGGTCAGCTAATATCCTAGCAGGGTTGTTGCCATGCCTCTCAGCTGACATTTCATCCAATCCAGGTTACGAGGAAAAGGAACATGATAGCATTTCAGATCCAACTGGAAAGCACATTTCATCTGTCAGGCTGGAAAGAGTGCAGAGAAGAGCAACAAAGATGATTAAGGGACTGGAGGCCAAAACATATGAAGAATGGTTGCAGGAACTGGGAATGTCTAGTTTAATGAAAAGAAGGACTAGGGGAGACATGATAGCAGTCTTCCAATATCTCAGGGATTGCCACAAAGAAGAGGGAGTCAAGCTATTCTCCAAGGCACCTGAAGGCAGGACAAGAAGCAATGGGTGGAAACTAATCAAGGAGAGAAACAACTTAGAACTGAGGAGAAATTTCCTGACAGTCAGAAGAATTAATAAGTGGAACAACTTGCCTTCAGAAGTGGTGAATTCTCCAACACTGGAAGCTTTTAAGAAGATGCTGGATAACCATTTGTCTATACCAAGTGATGTAGGATTTCCTGCCTAAGCCCAAGGTCCCTTCCAACTCTGTTATTCTATTATTCTAGGCTGATATGATGGCATGGACCACTGAAGCCATTTTAGGCTTCTCAGAGGTTTGCTAGTACTTTCGATTGTCATTTCTCCTTCGCCTCCTGGGTAGCCTGTCACCCTTGCAAACCCATCGTCACCTGCACACTGATACCTATTGTCAAATTTATGGGGAGTGTGCAGAATCCAAAAAATTAGTTGCTCTCTGTTTGTGACAAGAAGGAAGGACCTGTGGAGACCATTAGAAGCTCTTTCTGTGGAGATCCTGTCATCCGGGTCGTAGTTGTCTCAAAGGTGCTTTTTCAAAAGGCAACTGGACTTTGTTTTTTTCTTTGAGGAAGAAGAAGAAAACGTTTCATCAGTTGTGATGACGGGTACTGACAGTTGAACCTATCCTTCCATTCCCTTCCCTCCATCACGGCTAATGACATTACTTGGATGAGAAATGAAACATGTTGTTCTTCTTCCTCAAGAAAACAACAGTCCAGTTTCCTTCAGAGAAAGCACCTTTGAGACAATTAGAAGTTGTTATTCGGCAACTGGCAACTTTGAAGAGAAGACAGTAAAGGGACCATTGGTTGGCTGAAAGCGCTACCTGGGCCCTCAAATCTGAAAGTATGTTTACTCTGTAGAAGATGAGGGGCAGGTAGTTTTGACCTACAACCATTCATTTAGGACCAAAGTTACAATGACACTTACGGCAGATACAACCTCGTAGATGACCCTCACTCTGTCAAGGACCTTGGAGTACTCATCTCAAACGATCTAAGCCCAGGAGCTCACTGTAACAGCATTGCCAAAAAGGCATTAAGTGTTGTGAACCTAATTTTGCAAAGCTTTTTCTCCGGTAACATTGCACTGCAAATTAGGGCATACAAAACCTTTGCCAGACCAATTCTCGAATACAGCTCGTCTGCCTGGAATCCACACTGTATATCGGACATTAATACAATTGAGCGGGTCCAGAGGTATTTCACGAGAAGAGTCCTCCACTCCTCTGCTCACAATAGAATCCCTTATGCCACCCGGCTCAAAATTTTGGGCTTGGATAACCTGGAACTACACCGCCTACGGTCTGTCCTAAGCCTAGTACACAAAATTATCTGCTACAATGTCCTACCTGTCAATGACTACTTCAGCTTCAACTGCAATAATATATGAGCAAACAATAGATACAAATTCAAGGTAAATTGCTCCAAACTTGATTGCAGAAAATATTACTTCAGCAACAGAGAGGTCCACCCCTGGAATGCTCTACCTGACTCTGTTGTTACATCCTCAAAACCCTCACAGCTTCAACCTCAAACTGTCTACCGTGAACCTCACCCCATTTCTAAAAGGTCCATAAAAGGGGCATGCATAAGCACACCAGAGTGACTACCGTCCCTGTCCTACTGTCCCCATTTATTTGTACTCATTTCCTTTGTTCATGTCCCTGTTTATACTTATACCTGCTATCTTATACATGTTTGACAAACTGGTTTTTACACTTCACAATCATTGCACCATGGTTACATGATCAAAATTTGGATGCTTGGCAACTGGTTTATATTTATGACCATTGCAGTGTCCCACAGTTGTGGGACTTGATTCAGTTGTGGCCCTTTTCTACCTATAGAAAAACCACATAATTTTTTTTTTTTAAAGAAATCATGTATTGGAAATAACTTGTAAATGGTGTGATGGAGCGGTGTTCTAAAATTACCTTCTCTTGAATTCATTCTGTGGTTATCGTATTCTCTTTAAATCTTTTCCTCCAAAGCTTGTGCAACTTCTACAATTTTTGTATTATAAGTAAATCCTTCCTGCAGTTGATTATGAACAAGTTTGGACAGTGTAAATCTGTTTTTTTTTTGTCTTTTGCATCCAATATTATAATATAAATCATACATTTTTCAGAGTGGGATCCCCCCCCCCCCCCAATCAGTTTAGTTTCTGGATGTTCTGCATTTTAGCTCCATTCCAAAATTATATATATTTGCAGATATACTAAAACTAAGGAAGCAGGAAGGTAAATAACAATGTCACTAAGTACAGTACCTTATTAAACTTCGAATGTGGTACTAAACCCACAGCTGCTTTTTAAAAACAGATGCTGCCTGGAATAAAGAAAAGTCACATTAGCACACAGCACAGGTGGCGTCTGTGATAATTCTACCCCCCCACACATGACTTGGGGAGCTCTTGATGCATATGTTGCTGTTATTTATAACCCCCTTCTCTGCCTCTCTACTTTATTTAGCACTTGCCTTGATCAAAGCATATAATCACTCTCCTCCCCTGACAGAGGCAGATTTCAGGTTTTGGAAAGGAAAAAAAAAGGTGCTTGACAATGAAGTTTGGTAGTAGGAAAAGATATCCCTTACCTCCCTCTTATTTGCCCTGGCATTGTTCTGACCGAGGCTTCCCAAGAGCACGAAGCAAACTTCTTGTCCCAACAAAAAAAATCCTTTTATTAATTTACTGTGAATTCTGCTCATCCACATCGAGCAAAGTCTTTCAAGGGAGGATTTACAGTCACTGACCTTATCTGGCTTGGAGAACTGCCAGGCTGATATCTGCAAAACTTGGTAAGGAGTCTCAGAGAGTCATGAACCAATTAAGCGAACTAATTGTCTCCTGCAAGCTCCACTCCCCTTTCGCTCCTCTTTCATTTCCCCTGGGAGGGGACATTTATTGTCCACCTGTGGTCTTACTCCCAAGTCGACCCCTGTTCTTTAACTGTTCCCTTTGTTTGGGAACTCTGCACATGCGCACACAATGGGAACAGGCTCCAGCTGTTCGTCTGCCTCACTGATGTCTGACTCTGAAGGCAGCTGATAACTGTCAGGCGGCTCTGGCCCCCTCTCTGCCTCCGACACAGAGCCTTCATCAGAGCCTTCCCCAGCCTCCAGGACTGGCCCATGTTCATCCCCAACCTCCTCACTGTCCGAATCTGCTGCCAGCTTTGCAGGTTGCCTGTGGACCACAACAGAAGTGACGTTGAGCTGGCCATGCCCACCCTGGCCACACCCACCTGGGCCTCATGAGGTCAAACATAATACTGATGCGGCCCTCAATGAAATTAGGTAGATGCTGGATGGACACATAGAGATGTCAGGAGGCAGCTTCCATGTTTGTAAATTCGGCAGAATGCAGCAAAGAAGAAATAACGTCGTACCACTTTCAACTGAGAGAAGGGGAAACCTGCTCTGTATCAAAGCCAAGCTTCATGCCAGGGAGAGGGCTGGGTGATGGTATTTTCCTTCAAATGGACAATTGGACAACCCTTTGTCTTAAACAGGTAGTCCTCGACTTGCAACAGTTTGTTTAGTGACTGTTCAAAGTCACCACAGCACCAAGGGAAAAAAAAGACCTATAGCCATTTTTCACGCTTCAGACGGTTTCAGCATCCCCATCGTTGAGCCATCAAAATTCAGATGCTTGGGAACCTGTTCATATTTATGACAGTTCCAGTGACCCCGTATGGTGCGATTTTCCCTTTTGTGACCTTCTGAGAAGCAAAGTCAATGAGGAAGCCAGATTCACTTCAGAACCGTGTTACTAACTTAAGAAGTGTGGTGATTCACTGAACAACTGTGGAAAGAAAGGTTGTAAAATGGGGCAAAACTCACTTAACAACAGCTTCACTTAGCAACAGACGTTTGGGCTCAATTGTGATTGTAAGTCGAGGGCTACTTGTACAGGGTTTCCTCCTTGAGTAGGCGGTTGGATTAGAAGACCTCCAAGGCCCCTTCTGTTAGTCTGTTCAGTGCTAGTTTCACTTTTTTTTAAAAAATGAGCATTTCTTGTTAGGCGTGTTCCAGACCACTGTTCCACAACCACAGCAACTATCAGAAATGAAGACTTCCAATCTCAGAATTTCCCCATCTATCTGAATTAAGTACAGTGGTGAAATTCAAATTTTTTATTACTGTTTCTGTGGCTTGATGGGTGTGGTAGGGGAAGGGTACTGCAAAATCCCCTTTCCCTCCCCACTCCAGGGGAAGGATACTGCAAAATCTCCATCCCATCCCCATTCCAGGAGAAGGATACTGCAAAATTCCCATTCCCTTCCCACTCCAGGGGAAGGATACTGCAAAATTCCCATTCCCTTTCCACTCCAGGGAAAGGAAACTGCAAAATCTCCATTCCCACCCCACTCCAGGGAAAGGAAACTGCAAAATCTCCATTCCCACCCCACTCCAGGGAAAGGAAACTGCAAAATCTCCATTCCATCCCCACTCCAGGGAAAGGATACTGCAAAATCTCCATTCCCACCCCACTCCAGGGAAAGGAAACTGCAAAATCTCCATTCCCACCCCACTCCAGGGAAAGGAAACTGCAAAATCTCCATTCTCACCCCACTCCAGGGAAAGGAAACTGCAAAATCTCCATTCCCACCCTACTCTGGGGCCAGCCAGAGGTGGCATTTGCTGGTTCTCCGAACTACCCAAAATCTCCACTACCAGTTCTCCAAAACCTGTCAGAACCTGCTGGATTTCACCCCTGATTAAGTGGCTTTTCATTTTAGATACCTATGTTTGCCAAAGGGGGAAGACTGAAAAGCTGGATCTCAGTTTCTTGCTCACCCGCTGCTCTCTTTCAGAGCAGTGCTGGTGTTTATTTAATGGTTTTTCAATTCCTTCTTCAAGGCTATCGCTGTACTCCACTCCACTCTACTCCACTGTTCGGAAGAGTTAGCAGTAAAAGGAAACCAGGCTGCGAAAGAACACAATCAAGGCCGACACCAGACAAAGCATAGAACAACTCAAAGAAATGTTGTGCAAGATCAGAAGATGCGGAGAGACCTGGCCCTTAGAATCACCAAGAGCTGGACATGACTGAATGGATAACATCATCCTCATCCCTGGACACCTCACCGCTGGATAGTCTGCAAACAGCTTTTTCTTGATTTCCTTACGCCATCGACCCTCTAACTTTTGGGCATCAGGGACTGGTTCCGTGGAGAGAAGTTTTTCAGTGGAGCGAAAGGGGCATGGTTCCATGTGCTGCCTGCAATCTGTGGATGTGGCTTCTCTTGTTTGCACCGACTGATTTCTGGCATGCTGCGGACCAGTGCTGGTCCATGGACTGGGGATTGGGGACCTCTGCCCTATGCCTCTTCCAAGTAGGGAAGATTCAGGACAGGCTTAACTGGATAGAGCCATACTCGCAGACGGTCCAGTTGGAAGGCCTGCAAATTAGTCAAAGTCTCAGTTGATCAGTCCCCATCAACCCAGTCAGAGCTGAAGAAGCCTCTTGGATGAGAAGCGAAACGTCTTCAAAGAAAAAACAGAAAGTCCAGTTGCCTCTGGGGAGGAAGGTGTGGGAAGCACCTTTGGGACAATCGTGACGGAGAATCTCCATAGACAGTTGACCATACCATTCCTAAAGGGTGAACATCTGATGCAGTGGTAGGTTTCCATTTTTTTTACTACTGGTTTGTCTTGTGCGCGCAACACTTCTGGGTGGGTGGGTACTTGGAGCCAAGCCGGGAGCAACCCACCTCTGATCTGATGTAGTTGAGAGGACCAAAGCTATGGATTGCGCATGCCACTCCCTGGAGCCCTTGAAACTGGATGCCATGAACTGGGGATGAGAATTAAGTTTTGGCTTCCCCCTCTGTGACATCATATGGTCTACCTAAGAAGAATGGGGAAAGCATCTGATCCTTGGTCTTAATTTTGTTCCTTGCCCTTGGCAGACTTGAAATAAATTATTGAATGGATGCACTGCATTGCATCACGTTGAATTATAACTTGTCCTCCCGGGAACTTCAAAGTGGTTCTAATAGAATTTATTACATTTCTCCCATAAACTTCCTCCAAGGATTGCTCGTACCGTTCTTTACCATCATCTTAACTTCATTTGGATCTTGGGAATAAGTCTCATTGAATTCTGGAGCGTTTATTTCTAAATAGCAGTAATCTACTGCCATTGCACAAACTGTAAGCCAGGTGGCCTCTTGAATTGTGCATCACAAAAAGGCAATTGGCAAGCTGTGATTCAGGAATGGTAGTCATATTGGATTATACGCAGTCCTTGACTTGCAACCATTCATTTAGAGACCATTCAAAATTACAACAGCCCTGGAAACAGTGTCTTATGACCGTTTTCCACGCTTATGACTGTTGCAGCATCTCCATGGCTACAGGATCCAAATCCGGAGGCAATGGCAATTGGTTGCAGTGTCCTGGTGTCATGTGGTCCTCTTTTACAACCTTCTGACAAGCAAAGTCAGATTCACTTAACAGGAGCTGGGATTGTGCAGTGGTTAGAATGCAATATTGCAAGCTGACTCTGCTCACTGTCAGCAGTTTGATCCTGACCAGCTCACGGTTTACCCTTCCATCGCAGTGCCTCAGGAGAACCTCTAGCTAAGATTCTGTGCAGTTCGGAGAACCCCCAAATCCCTCTCCTGGCTGGCCCTGCCCACCCCTCTCCTCCCAGGAGTCCCCACACGGCTCATTTTGAATGCTGGTAAGTGCAGGGCACACATGGAGTCTCAGGGAGGGCAAAAAACAGGCCTACTGCAACTTTGGGAAGACTGGAAATGGGCCCATTTCTGGCCTCCAGAGCCTAGAGAGGCTGTTTTTGCCTTCCCGGGGGCTCAAGGAAAGCCTCCAGAATCCAGGGAGGACAAACAATCCCCCCCCCCGCCAGGAGCTGACTAGGCCACGCCCATCCAGCAACCAGGCAGAGAACCCCTTGCTAAAATTTTTGAACCCCAGCCCTGCTTCCATCCTTCTGAGGTCAGTAAAACGAGGACCCAGATTTTTGGGGACAACATGCTGACTCTGTAAAACACAATGAAGAGACATATATGTATACATGCTATTGCTAACAGCCTTGTTACTGACTTAACAGCTGAAGTGATTCCCTCAACGACTTGGCAAGAAAAGTCGTAAGATGGGGCAAAATTCACTTCACCGCTGTCTTGCTTAGCAACAGCAATTTTGGGCTCAGTGGTGGTCGTTGCCTGGCCTGCAGCCATCTTTTCTTTTGGATCTTTGGCCTGCCACACTTTCTATTATTCTGCTATGCATTTTCTATTGTGGGAAAATGAGAGGGGGGGATTGTAAGGAGTTGCATACTACGTAGCCATAACAAAATTCTTTCTAGAAAGCCAAGGTCATCCTTTGTCTCTGCACCTCTGCACCTGACCGGAACTGGATGGATGGAACTGCCAGCATGGCAGTGGGAGGTTGGACCATGGGATGGACTTGTGGGGGAAAGATCTTGAACTTTCAAATAGGTGGGGAAAACCGGGAAGCTTTCAGATTCAGGTTTTCCCAGATGTGCCAACATGACCCTCTTAATAAATTGGAACTTTGAGCAATACTTTGCCTTGGACTCTGATTTACTTTTGGATGCTATTTGGAACCCTGTCAGTTGTAGGTGGAGGACTACAAAGGCTGGTTTTGTGTGAGAAAAACATGGACCATTTTAAAGGGAAAGCTTTTCCTGTCCTGTATGATGACACTGGTGTTTTGTTCATGCTGGAAGTGTAACATCGATTCAGCTGTTCTAAGAAATGTACACCGATCAGGAAAACGAGCCAATTGTTTCCCCCCCCCCATGCAAATTCACTGATTGAAAAGGGCAAAGTGTACATAAGAACAAAAATTAGCTGGAGAATTTTCCTCTGGGCTCAGAGGCATCATAAAACTTTAGGGAAGGTTATGGCTTTATGGGCAGGGGGAAGATAGGGGTCTCTCTCTCTCTCTCTCCCCCTGCCCCTCAATAAAGGTCAGCCATAAAATTAAATAAAATACGATAGGTGCTCAAAATGTGTTCATCAAAGCGATATCGCAAAATGGATCCACTCTTCTTCAGCAAGTCTCTTTCCCTTCCTGCTTCCCTCTCTCCCTGTGTGCAGGAGAGCAAAAGCAGGATCCCAATGGATTTACTTTGAGGGGTTTTTGATCTCAGCGTGAAACTGGGTCTAACTCGATTTATGTTGACACTGTCGGCTCTTCCTTTATTCCTTTTCAGATGGAAAATGGCTTCAACCCATCAGGCATTGTTGCAGCCAAAATAGTAGAGGGGAAATGTCATCCCTTGGATGATTGATAGGGATGGATGTGTGTGTGGAACACACAGAGAGAGAAATACACGCAAGGAATCGGGTTCAAAATCAGGAGGCCATCTCTAAAACACGAACTGGGGAAATAAATACTAAAACAGCAAAGTAACGTTAAGCACCAAATGAAGGTTAGTAAATTAATATCTCTATGCTTCGAGCAAGAGGTTGAGTTTGGCAACATTCCTTCTTCCATGGGCCATTTCCTTTAAAGGGAGAATTTAAGTTGTCCTAAGCCAGGGGTTTCCAAACTTGGGAACTTTAAGACTTGTGGACTTCAACTCCCAGAATTCCCCAGCCAGCCAGGGGTGTCCAAACTTCGGAACTTCAAGACTTGTGGACTTCAACTCCCATAATTCCCCAGCCGGCCAGGGGTGTCCAAACTTGGAAACTTTAAGACTTGTGGACTTCAACTCCCAGAATTCCCCAGCCAGCTAGGGGTGTCCAAATGTGGGAACTTTAAGACTTGTGGACCTCAACTCCCAGAATTTGAAGTCCACAAGTCTTAAAGTTCCCAAGTTTAGACACCCCTGTCCTAAGCATTACTAAAATTACAATTATAGATAGTCCTCAACTTGCAACAATGTATTTAACAACCATTCAAAGTTACAGCAGCACTGAAAAAAGTGACTTAGAACCATTTTTCACACTTACGACCACTGCAGCGTGTCTCTGGCCATATGATCAAAATTTAGAGGCTTGGCAAATGACTCATATTTATGACGGTTCCAGCACCCCAGGGGTCCTGTGATCCCACTTTTGTGACCTTCTGACAAGCAAAGTCCATGGGGGAAGCCAGATTCATTTAAGAAACGTGTTATGAACTTTACAACTGCCATGGTTCACTTAACAAATAGTTAAGAAGGCAAGAAAATTTGTAACATGGGGCAAAATTCACCAAACAACTGTCTCACTTAGCAACAGAAAATTTGGACTCAACTGGGATTGCAAGTCAGAGACTACCTCTGTGTTAAAATTATATCTACCTGCCAAGCGGGATGGAAAGGCAATGTATGCTCTGGGTCACACCTATTATAGACCTACATCTGGTGGGCCCCTAAAAAAGGGCCCTTCCCTATGGAACATCATTTTCAATAGGACTCCACCTTGTTTCAGGAACTATGTGTGTCTAGTTCAGTGGTGGGTTCCGGATCCCGTCGCAACCGGTACGGTGCGACTGGGCCAGGTGTCCACCACGAGCACGCATATTTATGCCACTGCCCTGCGATGCCCTAGCTGCTCAGCGAGGTCACGCAGGCGCTGTACACTGTGCATGCGTGCGCAAGTAGCCCATTTCCCTTAAATAGAGGTAAGGAACGTGGACCCACCGAAACACTGTTCCAGTACCGTGGCCGTAGTGACCACCGCTACGCCCGTACCAGGCCGTACCACCCGGAACCCACCACTGGTATAGTTTAATGAAAAGAAGGACTAGGGGAGACATGATAGCAGTGTTTCAATATCTCAGGGGTTGCCACAAAGAAGAGGGAGTCAAACTATTCTCCAAGGCACCTGAGGGCAGGACAAGTAGCAATGGGTGGAAACTAATTAAGGAGAGAAGCAACTTAGAAATGAGGAAAACATTCCTGACAGCTAGAATAGTTAATCAGTGGAACTATTTGCCTCCGGAAGTCGTGAATGCTCCAACACTGGAAGTCTTTAAGAAGATGTTAGAGAACCCTTTGAAGTGGTTTAGGGTTTCCTGCCTAAGCAGGGGGTTGGACTAGAAGACCTCCAAGGTCCCTTCCAACTCAATAGAGTTGGAAGGGACCTTGGAGGTCTTCTAGTCCAACCCCCTGCTTCTGTTATTCTTTTCCATGTGGTTTTGTCAGCAAGCCAGAGACAGAGCCAATCAAGTGGTTGGTTTAATTGTGTTGTGGCTGCCATGTATAGAGTGTGTGTGGGAGTATGGCTTTAATTTTGAGGATTTTAATGTTGTAAACTACCTGGAGTCACCTGCGTGTGAATTTGGCAACCTTATACATTTGCTTAATAAGTAATTAGTAGATGATTGAAGGTGGTGGTAACCCCTATGCCTTCCCAAGGGTTTTTTATTTTTTCAAAACTAGACTAAGAATCCCAGAATTTACCCATAGTAGGGTGCTTCAGGCAAACTACGATTCAGTGCTTGAAAAAAGAATCTGAAGGATGTATACATTCAAACCATGAATTAATATTTGGGAATATCATCTTTGGGTGTTTACTGGGCCATTGACTGCAATGAAGAAAAACCAGTGGAGGAAAAAATACATTGAGAGTAAGCAGCAAAGAGAGGGGAGAGTGATCAAACGAACAGTCGATCAGAATGCGAAAAGGCTCTACAAAAACAGGATATATTTTCCTCACTGAACACTCGCTGAAGGCAGACAAAGCATCCAGAACAATTTATGTGCAGAAATCGGCTTCCTGTCGCAGAGACGTATTCTCTAATACAGGGGTGTCAAGCTCAATTTCATTGAGGGCCCAATCAGGGTTGTGTTTGACCCCAAGGGCCCAGGTGGACATGGCCAGGGTGGGCGTGGCCATTTTAACGTCACTCATGCAGGGGGCGCCTGTGGTGGCCCGAGCGCTTTGTCAGTCAAAACGGCCTCCCAAGCTCCGTTTTCAGCTGCGACGGCATCCTGCAATCCTCTGCCAGCGAAAACAGTGCTCAAGAGGGCTGCAGGGAGTCCTCACAAGCTCCGTTTTCACTGGCAGAGGCATCGCAGGCCAGTCCTTTGCTGTTTCCCCTGGGCCTTCAGTTTGACACCCCTGCTCTAATAGAATTCAAGCAATGATTTCCTCAATCCAGCAAACCATCATGTGTCTTGTTTCACAGCACCCAAGAATTGAAGGGCTGGGGCTGATGGGAGCAGTAGCTCAACACCTTGTCAAGTTGGAGTATGTCATTACTTACGATCACCGTTGGGATAGGAACTGCCAAATGAAACAATTGTTAAATTAGCCATGGCCAATTGTACAATTCACCGCAATTGTTAAGCGAACCTCACGCATGTTGAGGAATCACACCATTGTTGAGCAAATCACAACCTCCAGCATCCTCCATTGACTTTACTTGTTGGAAGCCAGTTGGGAAGGTTATATATCAGTGATGGCAAACATTTGCGGCCCCGAATGTTAAAAAGGGAGCGTGCGCGCTCTTCTGGGATGCAACCCGGAATAAGACCTGCCCAGGGGGTATGTGCGCGGCAGGAAATGCACTTCTGGTTTCCAGCAGGCACAGGCGCACCAGCCAGCGGCACTTCCGGTTACTGGCATGCATATGCACACGGCCACCAGCTGGCCAGCGCTCATGCTTATGCCGGAAAACGGAAGACCAGCTCTTCCAGTTTCTGGCACTGCCGCACGCATGAAGGCCAGCCGATTGTCACACGTGCATGCATGCCAGAAACCCGGATGAGGACGGGCGACACTTCACATGCCAGGCGAGATGGCTTCACATGCCATTTTGGGCATGGGTGCCATAGTTTCGCCACCATGGTTATATAGAGTAATAATTGTCACCCCAGGGTGCTGCGACTGTCATAAATACATACCAGTTGCCCAGGGCCTGATTTTTGATCACATGGCCACAGAAATGTTGAGACCAGCCATAAGTCATTATGTTCGTAAAGCAAGCAAACAAACTTCTCTCTTAACTTACCTGATTCACCTCTTAGGCAGGACAAGTACATAAGATGACAATGTCTAACAGGCATCTGGTCTGTGGGAAGGAGGCAGCTCTTATCTCTGTGAGTATCAATATTGATCAACGTGTTATGGCCTTACAAATGCCTCTCTTCTGCTTATCTACAATAACGGTGATAAAGAGTGTGCATAAGAGGCACAAAAGAGGCTGTAACGAGAGAACATCCTTCCTTTTTTTTTATCAATAAGATGAACAGGACAATGCAGGGGTTGTTTTGCCCTGGTTTGAGAAAGAGAGATTTCTAAACTGCAAGCAGGTCTCAAGTGGGACATAGAGCTGGATCTGGCGTCTTTAGTTCTTTTAAGTGGATTCCTTCCTTGTGTTTTCTTCTTTGCGTTTTCAACAGTCGCAATCCTTCTAAGTCAGTGAAGGCAAACCTTTTGTGGCGCGCGTGCCAAAAGTGAGGGGAGAGCAGGGGAGTCGTGCATGGGCGTGCCACACCCATATTGCTATGCGTACTACCCCAGTGCGCATGTGCGCATGACCAGCGCTCCCCCCCCATTTTTGGTGTGCTTTGTTGGCCCTCCTCAGACTTTATAGGAGACCTGGGGAGGGCGAAAACAGCCTCCCTGCCCCCACCCCAGGAGGCCCTCCGGAGGCTTCAGGAGCTTCCCTGAAGCCTCCGGAGTGTGAAAACCTGGCCCTATGGGCAAACCGGAAGTTCGGGAACGTATTTCCGGTTGCTTGTAGGGCCGGTTTTAGCCCTCCGAGGCCCCTGAAGAACGAAAAACGGCCCTACAGACAAACCGGTAGTCACTTCCGGTTTGCTCGTAGGGTCATTTTTTGCCCTCCGGAGTCTTCAGAGAAGCATCCTGAAGGCCCCTGAAGGCTCCGGAGGGCTAAAACCGGCCCTACGAGCAAACCGGAAGTACATTCCCGAACTTCCGGTTTGCCCGTAGGCCTGTTTTTTTGCACTCTGGAGGCTTCAGGGAAGCTCCTGAAGCCTCTGGAGGGCGAAAAATGGCTTCAAAAGATTGCAGCTTCCTACAACCCTCTGCCAACAAAAAACAGAGCTCGGGAGGGCCACCCAATGCCCTTCTGAACTCAATTTTTGCTGGCAGAGGCACCGCGGGTGAGTCCTTTGCTGTGTAGGAAGTTAACCCCCCCCCCTCTAGAAAAATGAAATATCCTGGGGAATATTGAAAAGGCAGAATATTATATTTCCCTGGATCAGAAATGGGGAAACATGTTTTAGGCAGGAAACAGACTCACTCTTAATAGCCCCCACCTTCGTCAATGGGCCATTAAAATGCCTGAACCAGTTTATTCTACATAACAAAGATCTCCCCCTTTAGCTCCAGGGTGATGGGATTAAGGCATGATAGCATTAGCCCTTTACCCATCTCACCACAGGGCACCTGGGAAGAAGCAATGCTCAACCAACATGGACTCAAAACACAACCTAAAGAGTTGCCCCTGCATGGCCCCATGAGAGTCTGACAACCAATCTGAATACAAGATCAAGAGCCAGAGATGGCATAAAACCAGGGATGTTCAGCAACCTTCTCTCTTTTTCTTCTTCACCCAACATCTGGAAGCACGTGACCCGCCCTTTTCGGTTCAGGAGCTCAAGCCGTGTGGTCCTGTCCACCATTAAAACCGTCTTTCCAAGCAGCCTCCATGTTTCCATTGTCTTTTTCCCCACTTGGAACTGAACCCAGAAGGACATTTCTTCCAACAGCTGTTTCCAGGGCAGGGCCGCAGGCCAGATCTAAGCACCCTGCGGGCTGGATCCAGCCCACGGGCCTTGAGTTTGACACCCCTGCATTAGCTGTACGCTGCTCTACATAGAGACAGGAAGAAATATACAAAGGCCTCATTTGTAAAAGGAAAGCATCACTGCAAAGCTGTATCTGAATTGTAAAAATAGGGCCGTCATTTCAGGAACTGTTTGAACTAGGGGCTGTTTTCAAAACAAGTGATTTAACATTGCCACTTGAAATGATTTCACCCTGCGTGGTTTTGCTCCCAGATATTTACAATTACAATTCAAATAAGGTCAGGTTATCATCAGCTATTTATGAAAAAGAAAGAATCTTAATTTTGGTTTGGTTTTGTCAACACGAACCAAGTAACAAAAAGGATCCTCAATTCTTTTAATTGCAGGAGCGGGGCGGGAGAGAATTACAACAGCTGGATAGAATAACAAAAACGATCATTATTCATTTTGGGTGCTATCTTTATACACAAAAATAAGGTGCTCTCTACATTCCGGGAGATATTTCTTTCTAATCCCATAAAAGAATCTGTCTTTGATTTCAAGTGGAATTCCTGCTGTGCAGGATGCAATGCAAATCTAATTTGTGTGCAACAAAACCAAATGGGTTGAAATGAACTCTGCATTCCAAAGATGTTTTTTGTTTAATCATTGCCTTTCCTCATCTTCATAATGAATGCACAATCAAGTAATACTTCAAGTGGGGGGGGGGAGAAAAGTAAAAGAAAAATTGGGCAATGAGGGAACGGTAATAGAAGAGAACATTTGCTACATTTGAGGATTGCTATGTGCTAAATTATTTGAGGAGGAAAAAACAACAGGAGAAATGATGAATCAGATCAGATCAAATGCCTGTCTAAGTCAGCCTCCTGTTTTCGCAGCTTTTACATCTTCTCGCGTAGTCTATACCTAGATAAGCAGGGATTAACACCAGGCAAAAACCAAGCAGAAAACAATACCCGCATCAGGGAACTACCAAGGATCACAAGGCCCTGGGACACTGCAACCATTGTAAATATATCTCAGTTACCAAGCACCTGAATTTTGACCCGGTGATTATGGCGATGCTACAATAGTTACAAATGTGAGCATTGGTTGTAAGTCAGTGGTGGTTGCAGGAGATACGCCCCGGTACGGGTTGTACCAGTGCCTGTCCGGAGCACCGGGTACCGTTCCGGTACGGTGCTCCAGAGGGCCCAACGACTGCCTGAGCTCCTTACCTATATTTGAGCTCTTCAGCGCTTCCGTGCATGCACATGGAGCACACAGCACCTACGCGATGCTCCGCTGAGCAGCTGGAGCATCACGGAAGTTCGCAGAAGCTCACAGAGGCATCGCAAGAGGTAAGGATGCATGCACATGCTGCGTACGTTCATGCGGTGGACGCTGGGCCCCATTGCAACCGTACCGGTTGCAACGGGATCGGGAACCCACCACTGTTGTAAGTCACTTTTTTCAGTGGCATTGTAACTTCAAATGGTCACTAAATGAATGGTTGCAAGTTAAGGACTACTTGCATTTTGTAGGCATTTAGAACTCAAGTGAAAGTGAGAAACAGTAGTCCCAAGGCACAGGAGATCTTTGGAAATGTTTAACCATCCAGATCAGAGGTGGGTTGCCGCCGGCTGAACTGGGCCGAACCGGTAGTGGAATTCAGGCCTGGGTCGCAGAACTGGCAGCGACTCAGGCCTGACACGCCCCCAAACTGGTTCTCTCGCTGCCGCTTGGTCGCAGCCATTTTGAATTTTACTGACTGCGCGTGCACAGTTCACTATAAATTGTTCTACGCATGGAGCATGCATGGAGCGTTGCATGCGCGGGTTGCAAACCAGCCGTAACCGGATTGCAAACTGGCAGTGACCCATCCCTGATCCAGGTCATGGCTGTCTCAAAAGTGCTTTTTTCAAAATGCAACTGGACTTTTGGGGTCTTTCCTCCCCCCCCCTTTCAAAACATTTCACTTCTCATCCAAGAAGTGAACTTTAGTTCTGGCTTGGTTTCTTATTGAAAACATTTCGAAGGTTTTTGGAAGAAGCTCTTTTCAGAAAAGGCACAAGAGGTACAGTTTGAGACATTCGTGAAACATCATCTAGTGCAGGGGTGTCCAAACTTGGCAACTTTAAGACTTGTGGACTTCAACTCCCAGAATTCTGGGAATTGAAGTCCACAAGTCTTAAAGTTGCCAAGTTTGGACACCCCTGATCTAGTGACTCTATGACTTCCTATATCAGTGGATAGGATTTGCTGTCCACGAATGTTCCGTTTTCTCTTTCATTTTTTTTATCTGCCTTTGCTTGTTTGTCTTGAATCAGCATAAGGGACTATTAACCACTTGGCACCTTTGGGACCCAGTTTTTATAAGAAATTGGAAATATATGCAGATAGCAATTGCACTTAGACTTCTATACCACTTCACAGCCCCCTCTAAGCAATTTTACAGAGTCAGCCTACTTCCTCCAACAATCTGGGTCCTCATTTTACCGACCTGGGAATGATGGAAGGCTGAGTCAATCTTGAGCTGGTGCAGGGGTAGGTTCCTGCCACCATTACTACCGGTTCGGCGCCCAAAAAATTTTGTTCTCCGTGCATGTGCGCATTTGCACTTAAAATGGTCTGTGCATGTGCACAACATTAAAAAATTACATTATTTTAGTGAAGATTGTTCTGCACATGTGCAGAACAGAAAATCAAGATGGCGCCGCCGAGGATAGAACCAGTACGGTCTCATGTCTGCGGGAGTTACTACCTATTCGGCTGAACCGTACCGTACCGGTAGAAACCCACCTCTGAATCAGTGAGACTCAAACTGCTGACAGCCAGCAGTCAGCAGAATTAGCCTGCAATACTGCATTCTAATCACTGCGCCACCATGTCTAGTGTATATATACAGACTATACAGGTAATCCTTGATTTACAGCCATTTGTTTAATGACCGCCTGAACTTACAATGGCACTGAAAAAAAGTGTCTTATGACTGTTTTTCATACTTACAACCATTGCGGCATTTCTATGGTCACATGATCAGAATTTGGCCACTTGGCAACTGGCATGTATTTATGTCAGTTGCAGTTTCCCAGGGTCATGCGATCACCTTTTGCGACCTTCTCACAAAGTCTATGGGGAAGCCAGATTCACTTAACAACCATATTACGAACAAGTGCAGTGGTTTACCTAACCATTGTGACAAGCAAGGTGGTAAAATGAGGCAAAGCTCACTTAACGACTCTCTTGCTTAGCAATAGAAATTTCAGACTGAATTGTTTTGTTTAAATAATATATATCAATAACTGTATCTGGAGATATTTCACATATTAAATCCATATAGGGGGCACCAGTACATGCCAAGGATTGTGTTATTTTTCAACATTATTCACATGCAACTGTTTCCTAAACAACTTTGTTGAAAGTCAAGATTAGGAAATAAAATCCGAAACAGGTGCAGGAAAAAACCTTCAAAAGTGTAGGCGAAACAATGTTGTAATCTGCTTGCTTGCTGTGTTCTATTTTTCCAGCACAATTGCAATCCGTTGTTAGAAATACAAAGTTAAAAAGGCAGAGGAATGGAAAGGGAAGCGAGAAGTCGTGAATGGAAATTTAATAAATGTGTCAAGGCAACTTTCTGGTTCCAAAGAAGCTCATCTTTTGAATCATTTTATGTGTTGCTTTCTGGAAATCTACCGGATTTAAATCAACCCTGCAAAGTCCTTGTTATTTTCTTTGCCTGCTCAGAGAGATCTTGGGCTGTGTTTCAATACAACCAGGAGAAGTACATCTAAAAGGCAGAGTCTTATTTAAAACATTTCAAGAACAACAACAAAAAAAAGAGTCTTCGGATTTTTAGGGGCTCTTGAATTTCCTACGGCATAAAAATAATAACACCCCACCTTTTTCAAATGACTTCAAATAGGTGGAATGAGGAACAACCAAAGTTTGTTTAGCTCTTTTCCCAAATAAACCTATGAAAGCAATTTCCTGAAGGTAATGCAAATTCTGTATCCGGATAAAATCAAGACATTGATAGAATATTTGAAAAGTGCAATCATTCCCATTGTTATCGAGTTGTTTTGTTATTCCTTTAGTTCAACAACCCACTTGAATACTCTCAAATCCACTAATTTTATGGAGATCAAGTGAAATGTTAGTGATTTGTGATCATTTATCAATGAAATTGTCTAGTTTCCATGAGTTTTTTTTTTTAAAAAAAAGAAACTAGGGACAATTCTATTATTTTGGATTCTATCGACAGAGCAAATTTTATCTCATAAGCTCCAGGAAAGCTAATCAGGCAGTAGAAAAACATTTTGTTGCAAATTCTGTCCACCCTCCCTAGGAACAGATTGCTTCTTGAGTTGTGTTATTATTTGTGCAAAGCTGGACAGCTTGAGTGTGAGAATAATTTATTCCCTGTACATTTCTAATTACAGCAAAAGAGGTTTGATCAATGACACACTTGTCCATCTTCTGTCTTCCTTGTCTTTCAGGCATGGTTGGCTACAGCTAAGTAGACAGACCAGCACAAAATACACAAGAAACACAACTCTGTCAGAAAAAGGACTGAAGTGCTACTGTTAATTATTCTGGACCATGTGCTCGTTTGCAACCCATCTAACACGAGAAATTGTCTCTGAGGTGTCAAACAGCATCACTTACGTAAGTGCAGGAGAAGCACTAACAAAATGTTTGAGTGACTGGATTTGGGTGACCTGCCAGAGACCCACACCAGAAGCTCTGAGATTTAACTCCCAATCTGTGTCATGGAGTTTGATGTGGAATTTAAATTGGGACTCGCGATGGAACTGTTTCTTTCTTTCTTTCTTTTTTAATGATTTTTTAAAAAATCCCCATGAGTCGGATTCGTTTGTTAGAATGGCACGGATCTTACCTTTGCTTTTGCAATTATTTGTTTAAATCAAACCTAAGTA
Organism: Natrix helvetica; assembly: GCF_964273705.1. Classification (NCBI taxonomy): domain Eukaryota; kingdom Metazoa; phylum Chordata; class Lepidosauria; order Squamata; family Natricidae; genus Natrix; species Natrix helvetica. Next base: position 12,251,842 of record NC_138553.1, on the reverse strand, counting down.
TGCAGCTGTCATTCCCTCTTCATTTCCCCCTCAACAAAATAAGAAGGGAGAACAATGCTTCTTTTGTAGAGACACACCTTCACGTGAGTTAGTATATGAATGGAGAAGATGCTAAGGATGAAACGGAAGGTTTGCCTTCTTAAAAGAATGAGGTAGCCCTGCACATTTTTGATGCCTTGAAAACACCCCAGCTCTGCCTGTTAAAAATGCGGAAGGCTACTTTCTAATAATCAAGGGGTGACGGTTGTAGCTAGAAGCTATACTTGTCCTATATTTAAATATACAAGTTTGTATCTGGGCTGTTAGTCTGAGCTCCCAGCTTGGCAATTTGATTGCAAACAATTTGTCACCATACGAGGAGACGTCGTCAGTACACTTTCAATTGACAATGGATCAACAGCCCAACTACCAACCCGAGATACATATATTCAAATACATTTCAGGTTTATATCTATTTCTCTGTCAGCTTCTTGAGAATAATTTCTTCTTGCTACCCATCTACAGTTAGTTCTCAACTTAGGACCATTCATTTAGCAATCGTTCAAAGTTATGGCTGAATAAAATGGACTTACAACCAGTCTTCACACGTACGATTGTCGCAGTATCTCCACAAACTCATGATTAACATTTGAGCACTGAGGATTTTGAGGAGCCAACATCGCAACAATACGGATGTGCGGTCTTGATGCTCCGAGACCGCAGCCGATACTTTTGCCGCTGGGTGGTCCAATCGGACCTAAACCATCCTGCAGAGATGGTGAACAGGAAGAATACGTCTTGCTGATCTGAGGGACATCACAAAGTCCCTGATCGATGCAAGAGAAGTTCTTCAAGCCGGCGACAAAAAATCCAGCCAAGGCTGATGAAGTCGGGGCGGCTCCAAAACAGAAGGATACGGAAAGAGAAAGTGTTTCCAGCTGGTGAGGAATTTTTACCGTTTTAAAAGAGACTGCCTATAAAAAACTTAAAATTAATTTAAATTGGAGAACAGAATAAATAAACGGCGGAATTAAGTTTGGAACGGTTTTGGACAGTGGGTTATCTTACTTTTTAAATACTATGTTCATGGATGGAATTCATGCAAGCCTTTCAAAACAAATGGATTAAGTTTTCTTTTTCTATTTTTTTCTTTTATTATTCTTTGTAACCTATTAACTAAAATTCTCCTCTTTCGTTACTCTGAAAGTGTGGGTGTTTTTCTAACTCATTCAAGAATCGGACCTTTTTAAAACTTGAAATACAAAAAAGATCCAAAAAGAAACAAAGAAAATTGCAACAATAACACTGCTACTCGGAGGCTGGAGGTTTGTGTATTGGAAACGAAACACTTTTACTTTTCTTACTGATTATCCTGGCTTGGCACTTCAAGGTCTCACTGCTTGTTTATAGAGAGTTTATAGAAAAGCATACAGATGTCCCTTTGAAGTATATCTTTAACCAGAGAAAAGTGAAAATAAAACTTTATTGTGAATCTATGCTTAATCTTGTAAAATCTTTCCAAGCTAGAGCAGCAGTGTTTTTTAGCTGGAGATAATGGGACAACTTCAACAGCAGAAAGAAACTTTAAGTCTGCAAAAGATATTCTTAGAAATTCAGAAATTATCAAACACATTTGAGAGGATGGAGAAGAACTTGGAAGACTTAGAGCATCTAACAGTAAAAAATGATGAAAAAGTTGGAGATGTTTATCAAGTGGAAAAAGTGGAGGTTAGAATCCTAAAAACCAAAGAGGAAAATGACCGTAAAGAAATTAAATCTGCTGATATTTATGGTGATTGGTTTGTTTCTGGAAATGGAAAGAGTGGAATACTGAAAGAGGAATTAAATGGAGGGGAACTCTACCCCAGATGGCAAGACACAGAAGAAAAAACAAAAGAATTTATGGATTTAAAGAGAGAAATTTTATTAGCAACATCATTGATAACACTACTGACAATTAAAGATAAGCTGATTAAGGAAACAGAAGAAGGGCATCGAAATTACATGACAGATTTCATAAGCAAGGAGTTGCTAAGAGGAGTCCATACAAATTTGATTAAGGAGATGATTAGAGGACTGACACCACAAATGGCAGAAGACATGAGACTGTTTTGCTACTGGAAAGATACAGGTTGATAGATGGAAGTGTATAATTTAAAACTAGTTAAACTTAGTGAAATTTAGTGACATTAGATATAGTTAAATAAATAATTGATAATGATAATAATGTATACAATGTTTAGTGTTATAAGTAATAATTGGATATGAATATTGAATGGTACCCATGAAAGGAAGATTAGAAATCCTTTTTGGATTATATATAAAGGCTAATAAAAAAGAACTAAGTTAGATTCAGTTAAGTCTTGATTATTAGGGGGGGAAATGTTATGATATAGGAAATAGTTAAATAAAGGAGGGATAATGATAACAACTATATATATGTATGGGTACAACAGAAGGAAACTGGATGTAAATTGTAAACAGTGATTTGGAAAGGAAGATTATAAAACTTTGTTATTAAATATTATGGATGTTTAGCTAGAATAGGACATAAGGATTTAGTGTCATTGGAGGATTTTAGAAATAGTAAATGAAAAGCCAGTATGTGGTTATGTATTAAATCTTGGTATATTTTATGATGAAGGACGTTTAAACAATTATAGTCAAATGAAAATGGAGGTATGATGATGGTAACATGTATAAATATCTGAGTTAAAATACTTGAGTTAATATGAATTATGCTTGATGACTGTGGAAGAGATGCACGAAAGCCTTTTTGTAACCAACTGATACACTTCCTACAGTATGTAAAGAAGGAAAATCTTATGTGTTGTGTTTGTTTTGGAAAATTAGAAATTTAAAAAAAAATATTAAAAAAAAACATTCGAGCACTTAGCAAACAGCATATGTTACGATGGTTGCATGAGGCCCAGGATTAAATTATCCCCATTTGTGACCTTTCCAGCTTGCTTTTGACATGCAAAGTCAACGGGGAAAGCTGGATTGACTTAATGACTGCATGATTCGCTTAACAAATGCAATGACTTGCTTAACAACCGTGGCAAAAAGTGGTTATAAAATCAGGCAAAACTTTCTTAACAACTGCCTTCCTTAGCAACAGAAATTCAGATCCCAATTGTGGTTGTAAGTTGAGGACTATCTGAATTGCATTGTTGTTGTCTGTACTACCTGGAGAAGATGTACTTTGTTAGAGAACCATAACAGCAATGTGAGGAAAAGAACTTATGCACATTTAGAATTTGCCCAACACTTATGATGACCTATTGTAGTTTAGGCAATTTATGAATCATGAGAGCTTAAAATGACTGTGATTTAAAAAGAAAGATCGGCTTGTGAAAGTTAGGGTATGATCTACCTAATACAGAAAAAGCCTGATGAATATTTTTTTTTAAAGTAAATATTTATCCAGATGAGCCCTGCTACAGAAAGAATGTAGGATTTAGATATGGCCATTAGACCACCAGGAATATCTATATCTATATCTATATCTATATCTATATCTATATCTATATCTATATCATCTATATCTATATCTATATCTATATCTATATCTATCTACATCTACATCTACATCTATATATCTATCTATCTATATCTATATCTGTCTGTATATAAATAGCTGTGTGTGTTTATGTTCCAGCATAACTCTGAAACGCCTATAGCAATTTCAACCAAACTTGGTACACACATGACTTACTCTCTGGAAAAAAATATTGTGGGGGTAAGACACCCCTAAAACCCCTTGGGGTGTAGGTTCTGTTAAGATACAGTCTGTTGTGCCCAGTGGTAGGATTCAAATAATTTAACTGGTTCTCTGCCCAAATGATTTCTTCGAATAAGCACTTCACCAAACTGCTCAGAAAGTTAACAACCGGTTGTCCCGAAGTGGTGCGAACTGGCTGAATCCCACCACTGGTTGTGCCTTAAAATGGCTTCTACTGTACTGCTGTAAAATGGCTTCTACTGTGCAGGCAGTGAAGTTGCCATGGTAATCGCTTCACAGTACTCCACAAGGGGCTCCCTCTGGTAAGTGGGAAAATCCAACATTAGAAATTACATTTGGTCCGGACATTTTCCGCCTATAAATAAATACCCAGGCAACACTGGGTTATTGGTTAGTATTTGATAAAATACAAATAAAAACAGAAATAGAGCAGAGCAGAATAGAATAGAACAGAACAGAATAGGTTTTATTGGCAAAGTGTGATTAGACACACAAGGAATTTGTCTTCAGTGAACAAGTTCTCAGTGTACATGCAAAACAAGCAAGTAATAATAATCATAATAACGATACCAATAAGAGAAGGTAGAAGAACAGATGAGAAGGATAAAAGTAATACTGTATGGATAAATATACTTAGACATCAGTCAGAATTGTGGAGATTCAGTGTTCGACAGAGTGATGGCACAAGGGGAAAACCTGTCTCTGTGACTAGTTGTTTTGGCATACAATATTGCTTTGTTTTGCATTGTTTTGGCATGCAATATGTTTTTAGAGGTGAATTTATGGGTTGGTTCAAAACGACAGTGCCAAGATTCTGGTGGTACATCAACCAGTTTGCTGATTATAATTTGCCCTGCCTCTTCTGGCTAATGTAGTAACCGAAGGACAATTAGGATAACGGTACTATTGGTTTGCGTGGACGTTAGCATTCACGCCGTATTTGCTATGGTGAGACCTCTTCGAGACTTCAGAGTAAACACGGCAATCATGGAGCAGCCTTAATATGCCATTAAGCTCACCTATTTAGAAGGACAGAGACGAGGCGAGCATTTGAAATTGAAGAAGAGGTGGATGGTTCGAAATCTGGGTGAGGAGCGAAATTGCTATTTAATGCGCTTTAAATTGGCAGAGTTTTCCACCCTCCGCAGATCTGGCAGCTCAATTACGATGTTCATCCCATGGAACAGTTATAAAATCCAAAGAATTCCCGCCAACTGGAAAGTTCTGAAGAGGCTTCCATATGCCTGCGACAAAACTCTCCGTGTCTGCTGGAAACACGAGGCATAATCTCTAAGCAAAGAGTCACAGCTGCTTCCTTTCACCCTTTAAAGCAAACGGGGGAAAAAGTGTTACTTCACAAAGCAGCACTTTTGAAGTGTCTGTTTGGCAAAAACTTTTTGTGGAAGTGACGTTCCCCTTACAAAAGCTTTGCCCAACCTATATAAAATGAGGCTGCTGGTGCTACATTGCCACCACAAGCGTGAGCGAGAGACTCAAAACTGCTGTGAATGTAGAGGTAGTCCTTGACCTGTTGTTGTTGTTAGCTGTGAAGTCATGTCCGACCCATGGCCACCCAATGGACAACATTCCTCCAGGTCTTCCTGTCCTCTACCATCCTCTGGAGTCCACATAAGCTCATGCCTACTGCTTCAGTGATTCCATCCAGCCACCTCATTCTCTGTTGTCCCCTTCTTCTTTTGCCCTCAATCGTTCCCAGCATTAGGCTCTTCTCCAGTGAGTCCTTCCTTCTCATTAGGTGGCCAAAGTATTTGAGTTTCATCTTCAGGATTTGGCCTTCTAAAGAACAGTCAAGGTTGATCTCCTCTAGGACTGACCAGTTTGATCACTTTGCAGTCCAGGGGACTCGATCAACCCGGTCAGTCCTAGAGGAGATCAACCCTGACTGCTCTTTAGAAGGCCAGGTCCTGAAGATGAAACTCAAATACTTTGGCCACCTAATGAGAAGGAAGGACTCACTGGAGAAGAGCCTCATGCTGGGAAATGCATATCCTTATTCAAAAATGCACATTCCATGAATCGGGATTATATCAAAAGGACTTGCAGTTTTGCAAGTCCTCATTTTACAACTGAAATTGACAACTCAAAGAATAAGAAAGCACAGAATAGCTGGTTTTCAATGGATTGTATTGTTCGGAAAGAGCCGTTGCACAGTTTGAGATCTTTCTTGGTCTGATACTGTTTCCCCAGAGATACATGTAATTTCAAGGAGATGGGTTTTTTTTTTTTACCAGTTTGGACTGGTTCACCAAACCCAACATTTCCTCAAAAGCCTGGATTCTTGTAGTGTATCTTCCTCAAATATATATTGTATTTGGGGCTGGTCTTGGAAATCTTTTGGAAGCATTTAAGCATGAAGATTCTGACTAATTGGGATGGGGCATTGCTCATCTCCGTTTCTTAGCCGAGAGAGCCTGCATTGCCTAATGACCTTTCCATGCCAGCATGTCTATATGCTGAGGCACATGGAACACTGTTACCTTCCCACCCAAGTGGTACCTGTTTGTATACTCTCATTTGCATGCTTTCAAACTGTCAGGTGGGCAGGAGCAGGGGGTAAGGATGGGAGCTCACCCCATCACGTGGTGCTTGGGTCTTGAACTGCTTACTTTCCTGTTGACAAGCTCAGTGTCTTAACCTCTAGGCCATCATGCCTCTCTAGGTAGGTTACATTCATAGATACAGTAGATAGATAGATAGATAGATAGATGGATGGATGGATGGATGGATGGATGGATGGACGGATAGAGATAGAGATAGAGATAGATAGATAGATAGATAGATAGATAGATAGATAGATAGATAGATAGAGAGAGAGAGAAATACACACACACACACACACACACACACCAACTGAACTTATTCTAGATTGGAGGATTGCTATTTGGTTAGCAGGTTGCATGAGTGCTATGCCTCTGTCAAATTTTATTATAGCATTGTGCTGTTTCTATAATTTTAGATATAAATCAATTTATGATTGCCTTTTGTGATGGAACAGCATGGAATTAGAGAGAGAGAGAGAGAGAGAGAGCTCCATCTCACTTCTCCAAAAGCAGCAGGCATCTGTAAAGCAAGCATTCCTTTCAGCTAATTGGTATGACGATAGGACTATCCTGTTCTTATTTACAAAACTACAGATTTATGTCAAGCAAAGCCAATTATGCTTAATGTTTAAACTATTGCAGGTGCTGAATGACTTTGTTGCTAGGCAGTGGAAATGAAAAATGCTCTTTTAACACATCTCATTGCAATGGAGAGCATGTGCTTCATCACCAGTGCAAACTGAACAGATGGATAGCTTAATCCCTGCACTGAACCCCCTCTCCCGCTTCTCTCCCCCTTTCTCCCTTGTCTACCTGAAACAATGCCCCACGTGGTTTGCCTTGCCTTGTAGTCCTGAAATTATTCAGTTTGAAAAAACCCTAAAATAAAGTCACCTGGCTTACATCTACCTTCCAATATGTTTAACTCCTTCGGGACCTGTTGGGAAAGAACGCTGCTGTAGACCCAAGAGGGACGAGCTAAGCAGTCAAATCTGATCTAAAGATGGTCTAATTCACGAATGTCCAACTTTGGCAACTGTTAAGACTTGTGGACTTCAACTCCCAGAATTCACCAGCCAGCATAGCAGACTAAGGAATTCTGGCAATTGAAGTCCACAGGTTGTTAAGCTGCCAAGGTTGGATACCCCTGGTCTAATCAATCTAATCCAGACAGGGGCAATTAATATTCTCAAGGGCCACATGAGGGACTGGAGAGCTGCTGAGGCCCTTCCCCCACTGACACCCAGGGGTGGAGTTCAAAAGTTCGAGCAATGGGTTCGCTGCCCCCTTGCTGGGTGGGTGTGGCCATGGTGGGCGTGGCCTAGCTGGCCTCCTGCACCACGGTGTGGGGGGGCATTTTTCACCCTTCCCAGGCTCCAGAGGCTTTCCTCAAGCCTCCGGGAGGGCAAAAACTGCTTCCCCCAGCCTTCGTAGGCCCTCCAGAGACCAGAAATGGTCCATTTCCAGACTTCCAGAACCTCCAGTAGGCCCATTTTTCACCCTCTCTAATCTTCTGCGCAGGCCCTGCACTTACTTTGAATGATGAACGGGCCATGTGGAGACTTCTGGGGGGTGGTGGGAGGGGCAGGATGGGCGGAGTTAGCCAGGGGTGGCATTTGGGGGTTCGCTGAACCGGGCAGAATCCTAGAGGATAGCCCGAACCTGTGTGAACCCCCAGCAGCCCTCCCCTGCTGACACCCTGCTCACCAACACCACTAATGCCCATCACCCGTGCCCTCCTGTCCCCCATTGATGCCAGATAGGGACAGCCAGACAGCTGAGTGTGTCCCATGGGCCATAAAATACCCAGGTCTGTTTTTATCTAACCCAATCAATGGAAGGGAAGAACTGTTAGGGAGGTCCATCTAGTACTGTTGTGTTGAATGAAGTGTGAGGATTGTCATGAAAATTCCCAGAGTGACTCCTATCAAGTCAACAAATGAACCAATCTTTTTTGGTGTATATTGCTGGATACCCATGCTTTGCGATGAAACAATGTGATCAGGCTATGCAGGAGAAATTTGATTCACAATCCGTTGGCTCAGTGGGGGTTGGAGATTGAAACACATAAGGGAATAGCGCTTCCGCTGCCTTGAGTCCGGAAGCAGTTCCATAGGTGGAAGGCATAGACATTTTGGTGAGGTACTGACATTTAATACTGTAAGGAGCCCCAGACCGCTCCTGAGTGCAGGAGTGGAATGTCTACCATTTCGAACTGAGGTAACAGAATGTGAGGCAGCTGGCAGTTGGAACAGAGTTCTTTTCAGGTGGGGAGGGGGAGTAGAACTCTTTCTTAGTGAGCACCTAGAAGCACAGAGGAACATATGTGCCAATCTGGAGATGTCGTGATGATTGAGTGGTATTTGCCGTGTGTGTGTGTGTGTGTGTGTGTGTGTGTGTGTGTGTGTAGGTAGGCAGGCAGGCAGGCAGGCAGGCAGACAGACAGACAGATTGATTTCCACACGGCCACCATTTCTATCTCCCAATCCTTCCAAAGCAGCTTGAAGCAATTTTTTTACTACTGCGCATGCGCCCCCACAACGGGCCCCTGAGCAAACTGGTAGTAACAGAAGCTGGAACCCACCCCTGTTCCAAACCCATTATTATTAGAGCGCACTTGCAAAGTATACAGGTAAAGATGTAAGAAAGGGAAAGAAGAGAATATAAGCTATCCGGTTCTCACCCCTTCAATTTTATCAGAAGCAACTTTGTTGAAAGTTATCAGAACTTTAGTTACCCATGAAAGAAACAAGCAAACAAATAAAGAGTACATGACAAACAAGGATTGTTCACAGTATATTGTTGGTGGTAAAATTCATGTCCTCATCACAATTTATTGAAAGGGGGAGGGTTTACAGCCCAGACCTAGTAACCCTTTCTCCTTCCTGCTGCTTTGCTAGTACAAATCCATTTTCCTTGCATTATGGCTAAACTTGACGTCAGCAAACAAAGAATGGCTAAGTGCTAAATTTGGAGTCTCAAGCTAAATTGATCCATACATTATTCCACACTTGTTGCTGCACACTGCTGACAACCATTGTTCATGGTCAATCTTCTTGCTTTTTATCCAGCAGATGGCTGCCAGGTGAGTCAGGAACGATTGCAAATATACAGGTGTTCAATCACTAGCGGCTAAATCGGTAAGCGGTATAAGATGAATTCATAGAGTTGGAACAGAGAATGTAGTAGCAGGCAGAGTTTAACGTCAGCCCAAGAATCAAAGCCAAGATGTTAACAATAAGAGTAGACCCCCAAAGTTCAGGAGAAGCATAAAAGCTGTAGGTAGTAGCTGGATTAGAAACCTTGGGATCCTCACGATTTTCTCAGAGTGCCATCCAAAGCAAAACTGTTGAGCTTTAGAAAAGATCTTTCAAAGATTTTATGCATTAGCTGGACTTGGTTCTTGTAAATAACTCATGAGAATCAGAGTTGGTATTCAGCCGGTTCGGGCTGGTTCGGGCGAACCGGTAGCAGAAACTTTCAGTAGCCTGGAGAACCAGCAAATGCCACCTCTGGTTGGCTTCGCCCTCCCACCCCCATCGTTCCCTGTCTAAAAATCAAATCCCTTGATTTTTAGCTCAGCTGATTCGCTCGGCAGAGCGGATTGTTGCGCCTCAGCTGAGCTAAAAAAAACCCAGCTCAGCTCACCAGGGCATTCTTTGAGTGCTGTGCGCGCGTGCAAAGTGCGCATTAGGCACAGGTGCGAAGTGCGCTCCATAGAACCAGTAGGAAAATATTTGGAATCCCACCACTGATGAGAATATTAGTGTATTAATTACACACATTTACTTGAACATTGGCTGGACATACATCTTTATTTTTTATTTTTTGCTTTTGCCACTCTGAGATGGACTGAGATATTGATATATTCCAGGCTGATGGAATATATACAAAGGGAATAAGAGTCTTCTCCTTCTGCTCCAGAAATCCAGAAGTGGCTGTCTTCTCTTTTCCCTTCATTAAGTGCTATATCTGTCCTCAAAAAATAGGGAACTTTCGAAGGGAAAGTTATACAGTGAGAGTTATAAGAAATCTTACGAGTTCATTGTAAAATGACATCGGATCTAATAAAGTTTCATGTAACTCCGACTGTACAACTTTTCCTTTAGAGATAGAGATATCTCTACATCAGGGGTGTGAAGCTATAGCCCCATTTTATGACTTGTGGACTTCAACTCCCAAAATTCCAGAGGCTAGTTCAGAAATTCTGGGAGTTGAAGTCCACAAATGATAAAAGGGGCCATAGCTCCCCACCCAGGCTCTACATACGGAACTACCAAGCACAACCTGCAAAAATCCGGATGACCACTACATGGCAGCAAAGAGAAAGAAGACAACTGTAACGCTGTGATGCCAACATGTGGATTTTTGCAAACCAAATCTGGTAGCCGTACTAGATATGGAGCATGACATTAGGGGAAAAAAAATCAAGGTGCCTTATTTAAAAGGCTTTGTCACCCATGAGGCTCTCGGCGATAGGAAAAGGAATGAGATGCATGGATTTAGAATCATTCAGGTGTTAAGTCCTGAACTTATAGAATTAATTTTCACAGAGAGAAGCAGACATGAAAAAGACAAACTACGATCCCCTATTGCTAAGTCAATCCATAAACAAAGAAAGGAACACATCATTAAAATCTGACAGGCAATAGTCTGAAGACAGAGTAGACCAAGTTCTCAGCCGGTCGTTTACAGAGGGTAAGTTCACAGGAGAGTTTCCATCCGGGACAAGGAAGAAGGGTAAACTAGGATGCTATCATAAAATTTAAGTGATTTCTCATGCTGTAAAAGCTGCTCCTGAAGAAGGCTCCCTCTGAATCCTTCATCATAGTCTTCCTGAAGATTATTATATCTGCAAAGCAAAAATAAATTAAACCTCTTTTGCAGTGCTATAAAACATAGGGATATGCTTAAGGTCTTCGAAGTCTAATATAAGGGAGGGCGGGGGAATCAGAGAGAGAAAGGGAGACTTGCTAAATCAAAACAAGGATGTCATCTGGCCAGATTCTTCGTGTCGAAGGATAAAGTTGTCTGTCAAAAGAAAGTTTAAGAGTGGGAGGTGAAATCACCTATCAACCCCCAGCAGGGGTGGGGTTCAAAGTTTTTAGCAAGGGGTTCTCTGCCCAGTTGCTGGGTGGGCGTGGCCATGGTGGGTGTGGCCTAGTCAGCCTCCTGCACCATGGCAGCGTGTGTGTGTGTGGCATTTTTGCCCTCCCCGGGCTCCGGAGGCTTTCTTCGAGCCTCCGGGAGAGTGAAAACGGCCTCCCCAGGCTCCAAAGGCTGTAAATGGGCCCATTTGTAGCCTTCCCAAACTTCCGCTTAGTTCGTTTTTTCACCCTCCCCTAGCCTCAGCATGCGCCCTGCATCCAAAATGGGCTGCATGGGGATTCCTGGGAGGGGAGGGGTGGGCGCGGCCAGCCAGGGGTGGGATTTGGGAGTTCTCCGAACTGCACAGAATCTTAGCTAGAGGTTCTCCCAAACCCCCAGCAGCCCACCCCTGAACCAGCCTGGACAACTTTATGTTTTTCCAATGTAAGCCTCATTTCTGATAGAACTACCCTTCTTTGAGAAAGTTTCACTTCCAAAAGCTAAGCAAGGAACCCCACCCCATCAGACTCAGCAGTTTCTAGACCATGGAAGAATATTTTATGGACAAGAAACCAAAAATTACTGTTCAAAATTACAACGGCACTGAAAAAAAGTGACCCGTGACCGGTGTTCACACTTAAAACCTTTGCAGCCGCCTCATAGTCACATGATCAAAATTTGGATGCATGGCAACTGATTCATATTTATGACGCTTGCCCCCCTTTTGTGCCTTTCTGACCAGCAAAGTCAATGGGGAAGCCAGATTCAATTAACCGGGTTACTAACTTAGCAACTGCAGTGATTTCCTTAACACAGGGGTGTCCAAACCTGGGAACTTTAAGACTTGTGGACTTCAACTCCCAGAATTCTGGGAGTTGAAGTCCACAAGTCTTAAAGTTCTCAAGTTTGGACACCCCTGCCTTAACAACTCTGGCAGAAAAGGTCGTGAAATGGGGCAAAGCTCCCTTAACAACTGTCTCACTTACCAATTGTGGTCATAAGTCAAGGACTACCTGTAATCTCAGATTTACTCGCTGTTATCTGCACAGGAACCATTTAAAGTCACCATAGGTGGATATTATTTTCCCAATTTATTTATTTGTTCTGCAAAAGATTAAGATACCAAGAGCGGAAAAAGTTAAGGACTTACTTGTGTGAAATGATCCAGAAGCCTAAAATGTTCACAATCATTAATGAGGCCAAGAAGAAGAAAAATCTCTCAAATTTACCCTCATTTAGAATGTTTGGAAACCATTCACCTAGAAGAATGGGGGAAAGAAATATGCATACATTAAGTGAAAAATCCAATATACAAGGAAAGGATTGCCAAACTCTGCTTGCAATGGGGTTTTCTGGCCCATAACTGCAGAATTATTGTTCCGTTATGGATTATGGGGTCAGTTTCCGTATGCTTGCCTTCTTATTCTAAGATGTAGAGGGCAGCTGAGAACCTTCATGAGCCCCCGCCCCTGCCCCCAATTCATTTTTGACATTCTTAAAGCTCCTTAGGATGGCCCTGCCAAATTCAGCAGCAACGTGGCAATTTTCAATAGTCCATTTCCCTCCCTCTCCCTTAAAAAAAACAACCACCATCTTAAAACAGTAACACAGATTTATTAAACCTCCGGGAACCTTAATGTACCTACATCATGCCACAATTCCCCAAAAAAAAGGAACCAAGTTCTGCCAACTGTGGTGTCATCTCATGTTGTCTATTTTAGCTTCAGCACAGTGGCCCCCAATCTTTTGGGGCACCAGGGACTGATTCTGTGGAGAAAGGTTTTTCCGCGGATTGGAAGGGGGGTGGTGGTTTTGCATGCTGCCTGCATCCCGCGGATGGGACTTCTCTTGTTGCTGACATGCCGCAGACCGGTGCAGGTCCATGGATCAAGGGTTTGGACTCCTACTTTAGAAAATATCCATTCATGGTTTGATTAAACATCAACCCAGCCTTTCTCCCTCCCTATCTTCTTCCATTTCTCTTTCTCCATCAGCCTCAATTCTTTCAGCATTTATCCACTTGAATCCTAGAGGCTCTGTATAAGCACAGCTCTCAAGCAAGCCACTTTTTATTCCTCAGCTCTACTTTCCACAGATTGTAGTCTTAAATTTCCCCCTTTAGTTTAAGACTGCTTACAGTGGAATCTTTCTTTTTTATCTTTTTCCTTTAAGTCTAAAAACCTCAAAAATTCAGTCTTCTTTATCGAAGCCTCTAAGTTTTATATGCCTTTTTTGGATGCTTAAGCATCTGTCTTCTCATTGTTAATTTCCTATTAACTAATATTAATTTATGAACATTAAATTTAATAATTCAAGGTTAGGGATAGCATTAAAGTTTAATAATATTAATGTTTATTATTTAATATTAACTTAATATTAACTCATTTACTCTTAACTAATTGGGTTCTTCTTATCATACGTGCTTTGCAAAATAGGCAGGGAATGAACTGAACTGAAGAAGATACTTGGATGAGAAGTGAAACGCCTTCATGGGAAAAAAAACCAAGGAAGTCCAGTTGCCTTTTGAAAAAGCAACTTTGGGACAACCACGACCTGGATAACTGAGAATAGACATCCCACCTCTCAATTACCATTATCATGATATACTGGAAGAAAGCTGTGGGCCAGGTTTTTATGAGGAACTGGTAAACTTCCACTACCATGTGAATTAGAAGGAATCATCTATATACAGTATATCCTATATAAAAGCCAAGAACCACTCACTCATCACGAAATCTCCAGAACTGTAAAGCCTACAAAGTTGAAATTTGGCATGTATGTTCCTCTTGGCTTCTAGGTGCTCGCTAAGAAAGAATTTTTTGAAATGACCATCAGATCATTAGTATTTCTTATACAGTAATTAACACGCTCTGATGTTAAGTAGTTCTACTCCCCCTCCTCACCTGAAAAGAACTCTGTTCCAACTGCCAGTTGCCTCACATTCTGTTACCTCAAACTGGCATATATTGCACTCCTTCACTCAGGAGCTGTCCGGGGCTTCTTACAGTATTAAATCTCGGTACCTCACCAAAATGTCTATGCCTTCCACCTATGGAACTGATTCCGGACTCAAGGCAGCGAGAGCGATATTCCCTTATGTGATACAATCACCGACCACCACTGAGCCAACGAATTGAACCGGAGTGAACCAGATTTCTCCTGCATTGCCCGATCATGATAGTTTTGTTGCGAAGCACAGGTATCCAGCTAGTATTAATAACATACTTCAACATTTAGTTCTTGGGAAGAAGTCAGTGTGTATAAAGGCCAACACCAGCTAAAGAACTAGAAGCTGTGGCTTCAGGTTATTATCTATACAATAATGAATTGGTTCAGGCCAAATTCCTTCACTCTTAGCAACCAACCCAAATCGCAGTATATGAATTCACACCACAACTTTGGGAAAAGTTACTTCTATAACTGTGTGTATGTGTGTCTGTGTGTGTGTGAGTGAAAGAAAAGAGAGGGATGGTGGGAATAAGATTCATTATATATCTCATTAAAATGTCAAGGGATGCACAAGAGCCTTTCGTAACCAGCTTCCTCAGTGTGTACTGAAAATATCACTGTCACTTGTCATCTGTTTGCACTCGTCAAACTTCTAAAAAAGTCTTATTTTATCATATTCACACTATGTTTCAGAGATGTGATTTTTAAAAAGTGATTAGTATCACTTAAGCCTCTAAGTGAATATCTTATCCACTTGTGCTAGTATAACACAACTCGGGATGAACAAGATGCTACTACTGGATGCAAATCAGAGGTGGGATTCAGCCAGTTCTGACAGGTTCTGGAGAACCGTTAGCAGAAATTTTGAGTAGTTCAGAGAACCGGCAAATAACCTCCCCCACTGCCTCCCAGCTGATCTTCTTTTGTTGCCCTGAACAAGAGAACAAAGTTGGAAAGCAGGTTAGTGGGGTGGGAAGGGAATGGGGATTTTGCAGTATCCTTCCCCTGCCACGCCCACAAAGCCATGCCACAAAGCCACGCCATGCCCACCAAGCCACGCCCACAGAATCGGTAGTTTAAAAAAATATTTGCAAATAATGATTACGTGTTTCTCAACCTTAGCAACTTGAAGATATCTGAACTTCAACTCCCAGAATCCCATGCTGGCAAGGGAATTCTAGGAGTTAAAGTCCACACCTCTTTAAGTTAAGAAACCTGGCTTAAGAATTGGAACTTCTAACTTCTGTGCCAATGTGGGGACTGGAATATTTGGATTCACAATTAATTCTGGGCCAATAAATGGGCCAGACTGTTATAAATTAGAATCACTTCTCAGAAATCAGATTGAAAGGAAGTTCTTCTCTATGCATAAAAGCATGATATAGCATTGGTAAAATTGGTTTCTGTACTAAAATCTCAATACAAAATTAATCCTGGTCAAATTGATTTGAAAAATAATGGGATACAAAATAGTTCCATCTACGTTTTCTTGTTAATTTCACCAGGACTAAAACATAGGTAACTTTTTATGGGTTAGGACCCCAGAATGCAATCACTCGCTCAGGTAAAAGCAAAAAATAAAAGCTATTTAATACTGTTAAGTGAAGCAATCACTTTCCTTTGGTTTATTTATTAAGTACATTTATATGGCTATCCAAAGGTCTTAAATGCAAGGATTGGTCACAAAGTTACTTTTTCACACACACACACACACACACACACACACACACCGTTATTATTGCAAATGGTTGCTAAATGAGGTAGTCACTAAATGAGGCCTACCTGTAAGATACCAAGATATTCCCACACCTCTCCCTTAATGGAAGACTCACATTCACCACAACAGAGAAGAGAATTTAAAAGAACAGGTTCTTCCATTCATAAAAACAAGGCTAAAGATCCATGATGGCAAACCTATGGCATGCATGCCAGGGGTAGCATGGGTGCCGTCACCAGTTGCACTTCCGGGTTCCATCGTGTGCATGCACGGGCGTCCAGCCAATGTCTTCCGAGTTCCATCATGCCCATGCCCAGTTGGTCTTGATGGAACCCAGAAGTGCAGCTAGCAACGGCGAGCATGTCCACGTGGCCAGCTGCTCTTTTCCGGGTTCCGTCGCGCGCATGCGCAAAGACCACCTGGCCTACACACATGCCCATGACGGAACCCAAAAGTGCAGTTGGCCACCGCACGCATGCGCACTGATCAGCTGCTCTCTTCCGGGTTTCGGTGCTCCGGCGCGGGAGTCCCTGTTTCGAAAAAGGTTAGCCACCACTGCTTATAGACTTCACCTCTGCTTCACCTTAAACTATGAATATAAATATAATCCACGCATTGTCACTAAGCTGGAAGTTAAGGTAAAATACTGCCTCAAATTGCACTCTACTCCTGGGGACCACATGGGATGGTTAATCGAGTTTTCTTCCACAACAATACAACTAATCTAATCATCTCAATTACACTTGGGGCTCCTTGGAGAAGAAGTTTTGCGATAATTTATTGACCGCTTTTAACCGTAGCAACTTTTGCTCCATAAGGTTTCCACAGCAGCTTTAAGGAAGGAGCTGACGATTCTTTTAGGCGATGACAGGATTTTTTTTCACATCGCCATGAAGGATTCCAAAAATTGAGTGGGAAAAAAAGGAGAAACTGAAGCTCCAGTAATATTGTTAACCTGGGTCAACTTTCACTGCTATACTAAGGTGAAAAGGTTGATATCGTTATCCTTTATGTTGTTTTACTGTAGCTTCGTACCCCACCTCCAGTCTTTTGATTTGTCAGCCCATAAATCTAAATAAATAAATAAATCAAATCCATGGCAACCTTGATTTCCTAAATGTGACTAGCTCACTGCATCCAAAGTAAAAATGAAGATAAAATAGTCTTCGGGGAGGGAGAGTAACTATACTTTTGTTTACTACATAGAACATCTTTTTTTTAAAAGGAAGAAGCCAAAACATTGACAATTCTAACTATATTCTGGAGGTAGATATCTGTAGGCTACACAAGGCCCAAGACGCCATTTTATGGCCCATCAAAGCAGCCCAAGATCACATTGCTAGTTATGGGCAGAACAATTTACTACAGATAGTCTTCGACTTACAACTGCTCTTTTAGTGACTGTTTGAAGTTACGACATCATTGAAAAAAGCGACTTATGACCATTTTTCAAGCTTATGACTCTTGCAGCAACCCAGGGGTGCGCTTCTGCCAGCATTACTGCTGGTTCGGTGCGCACGCATGCGCAGTTGCCTATAAATAGGCCTGCGCATGCGCAGAACATTTTAAAAGGTCAAAAAAAGATGTCAGACCGACCGGGGAAACCAGTTCGGGTGCATGGCGAGCATGCCGTCCCTACCAGTTCGGAGACCCAGTCACCATTTCCACTACCGGTTCCACCGAACCGTTGCGAACTGGTAGGAAACCACCTCTGCAGTAACCCCATGGTCACCCGGGGTCACGCGATCCTCTTTTGCGACCTTCTGATAAACAAAGTCAATGGGGAAGCCAGATTCATTTAACAACCTTGTTACTAACTTAACAACTGCAGTGATTCACTTAGCAACTGTGGCAAGAAAGGTCGTAAAAATGGTAAAATTCACTTAACTAATGTTTTGGGGCTCACTTGTAGTCGTACACCGAGGACTGCTTATATTTTGTTTTGCTCGCCCGCCCCCACAAAAAAGAGGCAAAGATTACATGCTATGTCATCATTGTCTCACGGACCTTGGTTTGAAAAATTGCCCATCCCTAATCTATGCCCATTTCTCAAATGTGATTGTGACACACACAAACACACACTATAAAGTGAGCACCCATATTTTTTTTTTGAAAAGTATATAACCCGAGAGGTACCAGGTGCTCCGTGAAGGCTCCAGTACGCCCATACCGGGGCATACCACCTGCAACCCACCACTGGTGGGTTCCTTCCAGTTCGGACCAGCTTGGCTGAACCAGTAGTGATTTGGCAGCCTGGATCACTGGAACCAGCAGCAACCCAGGCCTGCCACGCTCCCAAACCAGTTCCCCGGTCAGCGCCGTTGGGGCCGCCATCTTGTTTTTCAGTTCTGCATATGCTCAGAACAATTTTAATTGCACTGCGCATGCACGCAAGCATGAAGCGTGCACACGAGCAAATTGGCAGTAGTGCCGGGCGGAACCCACCCCTGGATCACATGACTATGTGTTGGGGGGGGGGGCACGACCGTCAGCATTTTAAATCTGGGTCATAAGTAACCCCCAGAGATAAATCTATTGGAATTTTGAATGGTCACTAAGCAATCGGTCACAAGTTGAGTATGCCCTGTACTTAAGAGAAATTAATACTAACCATGAAAATAAGAAGGAAAAATTAGGTGAATGAAATCAAAATACCTTTTCTGTGGCTGAAAACATTTTAAAGAGAGAACGCTTTAAACAGAAAATGAAATCTCATTTATGTACATGTTATTTATTTTAAAATCACAGAATCCTCTCTCAAGCACAGAGTCTAGTTTCCACCCCCTTCTTTTTAAAAAAAAATTTAAAAAATTGAAAAATTTCTTATTCTTACAACGGTTGATGAAGTTATGTTGTAATTGAAACTTTACGGTGAACAACTTCCAGAGTTTCGCATAAGAATTTCGGCGGAGACAAAGCTCCAAAAAGATGACAGTAGTGTCTCTTATTTATGTGAAAAATAGAATATGTTATGCAAAACAGGCATATATTTAGGAAAGAAAGACATTTCCTCTCCTTAATTGATTTATGCAAAACAAAACAAAACAAAGTGCTTTTTCTTCAAGCAGGATTGTCTGCTTGAGAAACTACCGTGTTTCTCCGAAAATAAGACCGGGACAAGATTCGGAGCTTTGTTATTGGCCATAGAGGGCTTTCCAGAAGGCTCTGATGGCAAAATGGAAGCTGGGGGCAATATGTGCAAGTGGTGGCAAGCAGCCACAGAAGAAGTGGGCTGCAGAAGAAGGCCAGGCAGGTGTCAGCCAGAGGTAGTCTGCTGCCGGTTTGCACTGGTTTGGGCGAACCGGTAGTGGTGGCAGTGCAAGCTCCGCCCACCTACCCTGATGTCATCACTCATGTCCAGACGTGCTCCCGCTACCGAACCAGTGGTGAAGAGAATTCAACACCATTACTGGTGTTGGGGTATGCGAGGTCTGGTAAGTAAGGCTGTCCATACCCCCATCCCCACCCTAGTTTATTTTTTACCTGTGCGCCTCGCCCCAGCCCCTGCACCTGGGGTGGGTGGGGTATTAATTAGGGCTAATTTTGGGAGTAAGGCTTAATTTGAGCGCATGCATTCAAAAACATGATATGGCTTCTCTTTGGGGTGGGTCTTATTTTAGGGGGAACATGGTACAAACTAGGAGGATGGCCGTTCTATTTTGTTCTTAGTCACACAATCCAAAGGGGTGAGTTCGGACCAGTCACTCTTACTCAGCCCAAACTACCTTGAAGTGTTGATGCTGCGGAGAAAATAGGCAGGTGCATTCTGTGCATTGCTGTCAGGTATGAAGAATGCAGACCGCATGTTAAGTTCCAGTCAAGCTGATTTATTGCTCGTGCCTATACAAAAGGATTTCATCAACTAACAGTCAGCACTATATGAGCAAGGGATAAGGGTCAAGAGAAGTCAAGAGGGGTTGGACATAGAACATTTGTGGGAATGTAATGATTGCAGGCTGATCCCACTCTTGACTCCACCCACAGCTCTGCTTGTTTTTCTACAACTGCCCTTGTAGAGGTAGGATATACCTCTAATTGAAAAAAGGATATACACCTTTCATGGACCAACACTTATTTGTAGATTATCTTCACGTACTGCTAGCAATGTGGAATAGTTTGTATAGTGTGGTTTAGATTATCACCCCTGTGCTTCATCTATACCAGATGAAGACATTTTATGTCACTGCATTTATTGTTTGCTAGCCGTGCTGAAGATGTAGTGCGCAGGTTATAGGCCTTATCTGACAATGATTTGCTGCACATGCTTCTTAACACGTTTCTTA
This sequence comes from Natrix helvetica, assembly GCF_964273705.1. NCBI lineage: Eukaryota > Metazoa > Chordata > Lepidosauria > Squamata > Natricidae > Natrix > Natrix helvetica. The sequence goes on along the minus strand of NC_138553.1, from coordinate 12,231,520 downwards.
ATACGTCACACATTCTTGAACTTTCTCTTTGATCTTCGTCTGTCTACCGGAGAAGGTGGGCGACAATTGTTCTTGCCAAAATGTAACAATTAGATAGATCTGTTTTTATTTTATTTTCATATTAAAGTTTGTTTTAATTAGAACCTGTTCTCGGGTTTTATTTTCGCTTTTTCTGAGGATGTGCTGTTAGGAAAGCCGACGGTCTACACTTCATTAGCTCAGGGTGAAACATCCCCTGACATTTTAACTCTTCAAGACTTTTAAACATCTATTCATTTTTGTCCAAATCCTTTATCTTTTTAAACTTCAGTGTATTTTCACTGACTGCTATTGAGGTGATGCAGGTTTTGGACACAACCCTTATGATATACCAATACACATTTATTGGTGACAAGCCAGTGGTGGGATTCAATTTTTTAAATTACCGATTCTGTGGGTGTGGCTTGGTGCACGGGGCATGGCTTTGTGGATGTGGCCTGGTGGGCATGGCAGGGGAAGGATACTGTAAAATCTTCATTCCCTCCCCACTCCAAGGGAGGTTTACTGCAAAATCCCCATTTCAGCTGGGACTTGGGAGGCAGAAAATAGATTTGGGGGAGGGTGTGTGCGTGTGTGCAGTCAGAGGTGGTATTTGCCGGTTCTCTGAACTACTCAAAATTTCCGCTAGCGGTTCTAGTCAGAACCTGCTGAATATCACCTCTTTGACATGCTCAGCTGACAAGCTCTGTGTCTTTAATAATAATATTTGTTTCTATTCCTATTTGCATTTAACAGTGATCTAAATTGCATTGTTCTGAAATTATATATCAGGATTTTCTAGGATAAATCAGACTATTTTAAACAAAACCTTGCTTTTTAAAAAAAAATAAAATTCCCACTAGAATTTTTTGCTGTGGTCGATTTTGTGTTCATTTCTTGCTTTGACTGCATTCTATGCTGTTCTTTTAAAAGTATTAACAGAATAGAATAGAAATTCATGAACTCAATAACTGCAAACTTTACTGAAGGGTGTATTCAATATTTAGAATAGAATAGAATAGAATAACAGAGTTGGAAATGTCCTTGGAGGTCCTACTCCAACCCCTGTTCAAACAGGAGATCCCATTTCAGACAGTTGTCCAATCTGTTCTTAAAGAGATTATATTTATTTATAACAATTTTAGAAATGGATCATCTTATGTGCTTAATACAAGTTATTCCAGAGAAAATATTGGCACAAACATTTTTTTTAAAAGATGAAATGCATTAAAAAAAAAAAAACCTTCTGCCCAGCCTATGCTCTGGGAGTGTAATGTAATTCATTTTCAGAGGAGAATTTAAAAAAAAAAGAAGTTCTGTAACAGCTCCTATTAATTATTCTCCCTTTCAAAATTGGAATGATTCATTATATTATGAGGCATACAGCCATAGATTAGTGACCCATCTTAATCATGAAAAAAAAATCAATTCATTGCAGGTTCTTAAGACTTTGCTACGCATTTCTAATGGATGTCAATGGTCAATAGGAAGAGGATAAGAATAGCTACTTAGAAAAGAAGTAAGGAAAAACCACCTGTCTTCATTTTGGCTGCAGAAAACATTTTTTGGGTGAATGACCAACAGATCATTGTAGGAATTTTATTGAACATTCACATCTGATGGTCATCCTTCGATTATTAATCTTATTATTTATCTTCCTTTCATAATGGGATAATCAGCTAGGCAGCCAACAGAAGAAGATAAAAGAGATGGAAAATGAGAAAGAGGACAGAAAAATAATGTGGAAGGTTTTGAACAGTTTCCCAATTTGATTTGAGAGATAGACTTGGTCTTTGGTTAATTAAGGGGTGATTACAAATACAGACAATGCGGTGTAGTGGCTAAAGTGCTTGTCTAGCACTAAGGAGAACCAGGTTCAAGTCCCTCTCTCAGCCATCAATCAAAATGAATCTTTATTATAGTCATAGACTAGTATAGGATGAGCAGAATACAAACAGGTAATAATTTTAAAAGCTAAAATAACATACAATTAAAATTATTATTATTTTTTTAAAAAACCAAAATTTAAAAACACTTTTAAGATTCTTATGACCACAACTGAGTCCAAAATTTCTGTCACTAAGCAAGACAATTTTTAAGTGAGTTTAGCCCCGTTTTACAACCTGCTTTGCCACGGTTTCAAGTGAATCAAATCAATTAAATTAGTAACCCAGTTGTTAAGTGAATCGGGCTTCCCCGTTGACCTTACTTGTCGGAAGGTCGCAAAAAGTGATCATGTGACCCCGGGGCACTGTAACCGACATAAGTACATGCCAGTTGCCAAGTGTCTGAATTTTGATCAGGTGACCACAAGGATGCTGCAATGACGGTCGTAAATGTGAAAGATGACCATGAATCATTTTTACAGGGCTGTTGTAAGTGAATGGTTGTTCAATCAATAACTATTTGCAATCTCTCTCTTTCAGCCTAAACTATCCCATAAATTTACTGTTGCTGGGAAAAGAAAAAAAAACCTAAAGAAATGGAATGTATCCTGTATTGAATTCCTAGAGGAAAGAGGGAATTTGTATCTAATGGGTATATAAATAGCTGTTTTTTCCTTGTTATTAACTAGCATAGAGCCGTGAGAGTGAACCAATGGCACGATATGGAACCATATCTGCCGGTAAAGCAGCCCTCAGCCAGCTGATTTTTGACCTTCCGGAGAGCCGGGAGAAGCAATTTTTGCCATCCCCAGGCATCACAAAAGCCTCCCGAGCCTGGGGAGGGCGAAAAACAGACCCAATGTGCACATACCTGCGCATGCATGCGTGAAACCGCCCCCTCACGTGGTGGTGGGAGTTTTTGCCCTCCCCAGGCTCCGGAGGCTTTCCTGAAGCTTGGGGAGGTGAAAACGGCCTCCCCTGGCCCTCTTTGGACTCCCCAGGCTTCAGGAAAGCCTCCAGAGCCCGGGGAGGGCGAAAAACAGGCCCAATGGGTCAACCGGAAGTTCGTCCCAAACTTCCGGTTGAATGGTTGGGCTGTTTTTCGCCCTCCCCAGGCTTCGGGAAAGCCTTCAGAGGGTGAAAACTCCCCCCCCCCCACACACATGGGGGGGTTACGTGCGCATGCGCAGGTGGGTGGTTACGCGTGTGCTCCCAATGGCACGCGCATGCACATTTTTGGCACACCTTCAGAAAAAGGTTAGTCATCACTGGCATAGAGGATAATTTGATTTATGATTTACTCGTCACATTCACATGGTCGCCCATCTCTCCAACAAGCAAGTCTTGGCGGTCCTAAAACGCTACCAGAACTTGAAATATTTTGACATTTCTGTACTCCAGTTAAATCATACAAGCATAAATCGTACAGGAGCTGTGGTGGCTCAGTGGTTAGAATCCAGTATCGCAAGCTAACTTTGCCGACTGTCAGTAGTTCGATTCTCACCTGCTCGAGGTTGACTCAGCCTTCCATCCTTTCTGTGGTCGGTAAAACAAGGACTCAGATTGTTGGGGGCGATATGTTGATTATGTAAACATCTTAAAAGGTAACGGTTCCCCTCACACATGTGTGCTAATTGTTCCCAACTCTAGGGGGCGGTGCTCATCTCCGTTTCAAAGCCGAAGAGCCAGCACTGTCAGAAGACGTCTCCGTGGTCATGTGGCCAGCATGACTAAACGCCAAAGGCGCACAGAACGCTGTTACCTTCCCACCAAAGGTGTTCCTATTTTTCTACTTGCATTTTTTTGGCATGCTTTCAAACTGCTAGGTTGGCAGAAACTGGGACAAATAACAGGAGGTCACTCTGTTATGCAGAGTTAGGGATTCGAACTGCCAAACTGCTGACCTTTCTGATCAACAAGCTCAGCGTCTTAGCCACTGAGCCACCGCGTCCCGTTAAAGAGCATAGAGAGGGCTTAAAGCACCGTGAAGCGGAATATAAGTCTATGTGCTATTGCTATAAATGCTACAAAATATTTGCATGGGGACCGATAACCATTACCGCGGGCAGATGGGAGAGGAACAGAAGCTAAAGAAAGTTGGACACGCAGAGAGCTCCCCAAAAGATCTCAAGACAATATGCCCCTAACTCAAGCGAATGGGAACTGATCTGTTTCTTTATAATGAAGCACTTAGCATTCATTCAAGGGCAATCCCCCATGCAGGAAAACAATAGGAAAAAAAAGTAGAAAAGAATAGTGAGATCAGGAGAGAGTCTACATTTATGGGAACCTTTACCTTGTGAGCCAATGTAAGTTGTTTGGATAAGGAAGGCACCCATGATGCAACCAGATCCATTGAAGAAAGCCAAGATTTGCATGGCAACCCCACGAATTTGGCCTGGCAGAAATCGGAATGTGATGAAGACACCTTTGCAATGGAAGAGGAAAAAATAATTATGAAGAGGAACTATCCTGAGGATGGAGAGAGACAGGCTAAACCAGTGGTTAGGGAGGTGGATTGGGAGATGGGAAGGAAGCAGGGGTGGGATTCAGCCCAATGGTGAAATTCATTTTTTTTTACTACCGGTTCTGTGGGCCTGGCTTGGTGGGCCTGGCAGGGGAAGGATACTGCAAAATCTCCATTCCCACACCAGTCTGGGGCCAGCGAGAGGTGATATTTGCCGGTTTTCCGAACTACTTAAAATGTCCACTACCGGTTCTCCAGAACCTATCAGAACTTGCTGAATTTCACCCCTGATTCAGCCGGTTCAGACCGATTCAAACTGGATACTAATTTTACATCTGGTTCTGCAACCCAACAAGACAGACACAGACTTCAGAGGATAATCAGAACTGCTGAAAAAACAATTACTGCCAACTTGCCTTCCATTGAGGACCTGTACACTGCATGAGTCAAAAAGAGGACCGTGAAAATATTTACAGACCCCTCACATCCTGGATATAAATTGTTTCAACTCCTACCCTCCTTCTCATCGTTCCTATCACCCATCTCGTCCCACTTATGACTGCAAGACTGTATCTTTGTTGCTTGTATCCTTACAATTTATATTGATATTGTTTCCTGATTGCTTATTTGTACCCTATGACTATCATTAAGTGTTGTATCTTATGATTCTTGATGAATGTGTCTTGTCTTTTTATGTACACTGAGAGCACCAAAGACAAATTCCTTGTGGGTCCAATCACACTTGGCCAATAAAGAATTCTATTCTATTCTATTCTATTCTATTCTATTCTATTCTATTCTATTCTATTCTATTCTATTCTATTATTATTCCACTCCACTCCACTCCATTCCATTCCATTATTTGTTTCTGTTTCTTTTCTATTGCATTCCATTCCTTTCCTTTCCTTTCATTCCATTCCATTATTTGTTTCTGTTTCTATTCTATTCTATTCTATTCTATTCATTCTATTCTATTCTATTCCATTCCTATTCCATTATTTGTTTCTGTTTTAATTCTATTCTATTCCATACCATTCCATTATTTGTTTCTGTTTTTATTCTATTCTATTCTATTCCCTTCCCTTCCCTATTCTATTCTATTCTTTTATCATCCAGAGAAATATAATATTCTGCCTTTTTAATATTTCTCAAAATATTTCATTCTTTTAGGAGATGGGTGGGCGCTAACTTTCTACACCAGGGTGAGGAGAACAGTAAAAGAATCCCTCAACCGTCCCTGGTCAAAACAGAGTGTCATTCTGGGTTTAAATCAGTCGATTTGAAGATGAGGAAACGGAACAGAAAACAAGGGCTCTTACAGATGGGTGTCACCAGAGTTTCTGCTATGCCAAGCAGGAGATATTGTGGAGCCAGATGGAGACACGGCATGGAAGAAACAAGGAGAGCTTTTCCGGAAAGAGTCTGTTCAACCAGAGGGAAATGCTTCCGACGGAGTTCAAAGAAACCAGCAACCACCATGGAAAGAGTTGCAGAGGTGTTACCTACAACTGAGCATCAAACACAAAGAACAATTAATTTTGGATAGAAATATATACTTTGTGAAGTGTAATAAAAATTGCACGTGCCATGCTCCATGAAAACTGGCCTTTTAAAAATTCCAAAACATTTCCCCAAAACTTTCGTGTGGAAAAGAGAGAGGCCTGGTTTTCTAGACCTCAAGTTTTTAAATCACCACTGCTTTTACGGGTTTCTAAGACTCTTCTTCTAGAACTCAGGGGTGAGCTCAGGAATTCTGGGAGTTGAAGTCCACACGTCATAAAAGGGCCAAATTGCCAACTTATGAGATTATCTGCCAACAAACTCATCTTATGACAGCGGTGAGTTTCACGTTTTGTTACTACCGGTTCGCCGTGCACATTCGCGCCTGCCCCTTCCATGCATGCTCATGGCCTCAAAACGTGCCTAAGTAGGATGACATAGAACTGGGGGTGGGGGGGTGGGGAAGGGACACCCACGATTTTCGGGTGAACCGGTCTGAACCGGCTGAATACTACCTCTGCTTATGAACGAGAAGGAAAATAAACATGTCTCAGGACCAATGTGATTTGGTCACTGTGATCAAAGGTTTAGTCTTCTGAGCGTTCAGATTCGTGCTGGAGTCCATCCTCAGGGAACTTTCCATTCATCAAAATGAGAAGTTGACAGAGATGTTGATAATGGGCTCCAGCACGAGTTCAAAAGCTTGGAAGAAGGTCCCAGTGATTGACCCAGATTGGATCCCGCAAACTCATCTTCTCTCTCTTGATTTTTGACGTCTATTGTCCCTGCCTTTTCCAGCCCTTTCCCATCCCTCTCACACCAATTCTTTTACCTCTACCCATTATATGTTAAGATTATGAATTAAAATATCATTTTAGGCTAGTGCAATGCATGATTTTAGGCCTCCAGGATAAAGGTTACAACCATGAACAGCTTGCCTCCAGAAGTTGTGAATGCCCCAACACTGGAAGTCTTTAAGAAGATGTTGGATAGCCATCTGTCTGAAACGGTATAGGGTTTCCTGCCTAGGCAGGGGGTTGGACTAGAAGACCTCCAAGGTCCCTTCCAACTCTATTATTGTATTGTATTGTATTGTATGAAATTATTTTCCAAGTAGCAAATCCAGGGCAGACTAGCAGGAACAGGTGTTTTGCACCTTGCTACACATATGTGGGTTTTAACATGCACAGGTTTCCACGGATTTTTCTATTTAATTCAGACAGCAGCCATTCCAGGACCATCTTGCTTTTAGCCATGCACTCATCCTTTTAGAAAGGAATGTACATTCTGCCGTTTTGTACAGGTAGTTCTCGACTTACAAAACTTCATTTAGAGACCATTTGAATTTCCAGTGACACTCACTAAAGTGATTGACGACCAGTTTTTTCACAGGTACAACTGTTGTGGCATCTCCATGGTCATGTGATCAAAATTCAGATGCTTGGTAGATGACTCATATTAGTGACGATTGCAATGTCCGGTGTGTGTGTGTCATGTGATCCCCTTTTGTGACCTTCTGATGAGCGAATGCAACGGGAGAGCCAGGCTCCCTTAACAACCGTGTGACTTAACTTAACAACTGTGGTGATTCACTTAACAACCGTGGCAAGGAAAGTCGTAAAATGGGGCAGAACTCACTGAACAAATGCTTTGTTTAGCAACAGTCATCTGGGACTCAAATCGGGCTGTACGTCGAGGTATATTGTCAATCTCGACAATATCAGTGGACTTCAACTCCCAAAATTCCCCAGCTAGCATTGCTATTTGAGAAACACCACCCTGCAGCATCGCATTCAGACACACTTATAAATCACTCCGTGTACCCTGCCAATGAGACCAGAGAAAGAAGAATCTGGACATCCGATATCTCTTCTGTGACACCAAGTGAAACACCAAATCTTTCTTGCAGTGCCATTAGAGTCTAAGCAAGGGGTGTCAAACTCAAGGCCCGAGGGCCAGATCCGGCCCGCAATGTGGTTGGATTTGGCCCGCGGGCCTGCCCTGGAAAATGTAAGGGGCAATCCAGCGTCGCTTCTGTTCTGACCTAGGCTTCCGGATAAAGCATCAATCACAATCTTAGTCCCAAAAATCTTCTTTTATTTATACAGCTGTAAATTATTATCAGTCAGCAAGGCTTCACAAACAGTCTGTGAAGGTTCCGACAGATGTCTGCTCGAGTTGCCACAGTCTTTCAGGGGAATGTTGATAAATACCCAACTTGTCTCCCTTGGAATGCTGCCAGAGACCTAATTGCCAAATTCAGAGCAAGGCCAAATTTAGCACAGAGTCAAACAGAACTTTTCAAAGCTTGAACTGAACAGATGAACTAATTGCTCCCTGCAAAAGCTCATGTCCCGTTCGCTTCTCTTTTATGTCTTATGGGAGGGGCCAGTCATCTCCAAGCCTTACTCCCAAGTCGACTCTGCTTTCATAATTGTTCTTGCCTTCTGGCAGCTCTGCGCATGCGCACACTGGAAACGGGCTCCTGCTGTTCTTCTGCATCGCTGATATCAGACTCCAGAGGCAGCAAATAACTACCAGATGGGCTTGGTCCCCTCTCTGCCTCTGACGCAGAGCCCTCGTCTGAGCCTTCCCCAGACTCCAGGACTGGCCCATGTTCCTCCCCAACCTCCAAATCTGCTGCCAGCCACACCCAGCCAATCAACCATGCCTACCCAGTCGACCACGACCCCTCCCCCCGGCCCCCTTAGGTCAACCACAGCCTTGATGCTCAATGAAATTGGGTTTGACACCCCTGCTCTAGGCCAACATGTAACTGAAAGAATTGTCAGCAACATTATCCAAATCTTCTTTTCTGCAGCTCAGCTGAGACATTATTTTATTTTAAATCCTGAGTAATTGCCACCTGCTGTTTCATGTGCTTCTACTTTGCGCAAAGCTTAACAACAAACTTAATTAGGCTAATTCTAGTCAGATTAATATTTCCTGTCTTTTCGGCACTAGCTGTGCCACATGCTACGTGCTTGCCAAATTAAACGGAGGGATACGGGAAATGTTGATTTCTAACTAAGATGCACTGCAGGATGGGAGGCAGCTCAAGCAGGGTGAGCACTCCAGTTCATGCAAACGGGAAGTCATCTCCAAAGCAGAAATCGGGAGCTGCTGTTCTACTTTGCAAGTAGCCAATACCGCAGCTGGGAATGAGCGAAGAGGGGCATATCCCAAAAGCAGGATTTCAGGAAATAGCCCAAATCTGAATGGAGAGGATCAGGACTGAGTCTTGCAATGAATACCAAACACAGGTCAGGGCTGATAGTTGGAGAAGATAGCAACATGGTGATGGACAACAGGAAAAAGCTGAACAGTTTAATGCCTGTTGCATTTGTCTTTTCAGAGGGATGCTGTCAGTGGTGGGTTACAGCCGGTACGCCCCGGTACGGTGCACTAGGTACCGTTGGTACAGTGCTTCGGAGGACCCACCAACCCACCCACCGGCGTTCCTTACCCGTATTTGACCCAACCGGGCCATTTGCGCACACAAACGCAGCATACGGCGGCTGCGTGACGCTCCGCCAAGCAGCTAGAGCATCGCAGGGCGATGATGCACAAGCATGCACAGCGCGCATGTACGTGGTGGATGCCCGGCCCCATCGCAGCATACTGGTTGCGATGGGATCCGGAACCCACCACTGGACGCTGTGTCTCAGTGGTTAAGACGCTGAGTCTTAGATCACCAAATAGCTTGGCAATTCAAGACCTGAGTGACATGGGACAGAGTGAGCTACCATTACCTGTCCCAGCTCCTGCCAATCTAGCAGTTCGAAAGTATGCCAAGGCAAGAAGATGAATATGTACTGCATAAAAACATGCAGGAAGGTAGAAGCCTTCCGTGTTCTGCCCTATGTTCTGTGCTGTACTGTGATGTCATGCCAGCCACATGACTGTCGAAATATCTCCAGACAACGCCGGTTCTTTGGCTTTGGAGACGAATACTGCTTTGGAGTATTCATCTTTTTTGGAGATGAATAAGGTGAAGGTAAAGTTTCCCCTCCCACATATGTGCTAGTCGTTCCTGACTCTAGGGGGCGGTGCTCATTTCCGTTTCAAAGCTGAAGAGCCAGCACTATCTGAAGACGTCTCTGTGGTCATGTGGCTGGCCATATGACCACAGTTCTGGATTCTTCAGGAAAAACAAAATCCAATTGCCTCTGGGAAAAGCACCTCTGGGATTCCTAATGGTTGCTTCTCAAAAGCTTAGCTGGATCTGATCTGCTTAGCCAATTTCCTTTAGCTTTCAAGGTGCTGCCACCTATGTGGACAGATGCTGAAGTACCTTGTTTTCATTTTGCATTTGTCAGACCATTGTAGATTTGATTTCCTACCTTTTACCATCGCTATCCAGTCTGGGATCCCTGCTCAGTCAAAATATTTCTCCTATGAGTTTTGATGGTAAGGTTATGCATGTGTGGAAGGAGAATTCTGGGTTTGGGACTTCATATGTCAATTGGTTTCACATAAGACCCTGATTTGATTTATGAGATTGCAATTAACTTCGGAATGTTTTATTGCTGGCTTTGGGCCATAAAAAAAGGGCACCTTGTTACGTGGATTATTCTATTTTGAATTTGCAAGCAATAGTATAAAGTGAAGCGATATTTCTGCACATCATAGGCTACTTAACAAATGGCCACGAGCGCTTTGAAAAAGTTGACCAAATGCATGCTCAATAAATAAAAACACCCAAATACTTTCTTAATACGAAATATACATCGTTTAACTACCAGAAGCTATTTAATAATGAAGCTCCCCTAATGATGCACAGCTACAAAATTTGTGCCAAATTTCAAGTTTGTAGGCTTTACAATTCTGAAGATTTCATGATGAGTGAGTGATATTACACACACACACACACACACACACTATATATATATATATATATATATATATATATATATATATATATATATATATATATATATATATATATATATATATATATATATATATATATATATATATATATATATATATATGACAATTGCATTGTCCCAGGGTCATGTGATCACATTTTGTGGCCCTCTGATAAGCAAAGTCAATGAAGAAACCAGATTCGCTGAAACATTGTGGCAAGACAGATTGTAAACTGGGGCAAAACTCACTTAACAACTGTCTTGCTTAGTAACAGTAATTTCTGGCTTGATTGTGGCCGTAAATCGAGGACTACCGGAAATAATTTGCACCATATTTTTTTTTTAGTACTCACCAATACAGATCATAGGATACCATCCACTTGTTTTGCCGTTCAATAAACAAGCATTGACACACTCCAGAAGGGGCGCCAGAATTAAAAATGGCAAGATGCTTATTAAATTCATGGCAGCGATCGGCAAAAGGAATCCATTCAAATTCAGATTGGAATTCATTGCCTGTATATTATATCCGGATGGGATCTGAATAGCAAAGAGAAATGCTTTAGTCTGGTTGGTGATCCAACTTCCTTCCACTCATGGAAAAGAAAGAAAAGAAAGGGGTTTTATTTTTGTTTGTTGTTTGCCTCCATTTTTGAAGGGATGTGTGTTGCATGCTAAAATTAAAGAGACAAGAGTGTGCGTCTGAACCAAACCGAATCGAATTTAAAACAAAACCATAACGTATTTTTCGGAGTATAAGACGCCCCTTTTTCCCTCAAAAAAGAGGCTGAAAATCTGGGTGTGTCTTTTACACTGGATACAGCATTTGTTGCCTCCCGAACCCCCCCCCCCCCCTTCACCAAAATGGCCGTGCAGAGCCTTTAGGAAGGTTTTAGAGACCTCCTGGGGGCTGGGGAAAGCAGAAATGAGCGAAAAACGGCCCGTTTTTTGCTCAATTTTACCCCCCCCCCAGCCCCCAGGAGCACTCTATACACTTCCTAAAGGCTATCCATGCCCCCCCTTCTTTTTTTTACAAAAAATGGGCCCGCTTTCATAAAAAACAGGCTGTTTTTTGCTCCTTTTTGCCCCCTCCCCCCCCGAGCACTCTGCAAGCCCCCTAAAGACTATTCATGCCTTTTTTGGAAAAAAATGGGCTCGTTTTTGCAAAAAACGGGCCGTTTTGGGAGGTTTGCAGAGTGCAAAAACTTTTTTTTTAATTTGCCTCTTCTAAACCTTGGTACGTCCTATACTTGGGTGCGTCTTATACTCCGAAAAATATGGTAATTAACTCACCTGCATAACACACGATCTATAAAGGACCTGGAAGGCAAATAAAGGAAAGAGACGGATGAGCAATTTTGTGTTTTCCACTTGTGTTTCGGTGTAGCGGCCTCCATAGTTTTCCTTGGCGTGGTCCAGCCAGCTGGCCACGTTCCCACTGAAATAGCGGCACTGGACGCAACACACCTTCAGTGCATTGATGATTATGCCACAGACGGTCAACAGGCAGCTACCTAAGAACAAGACAAGGGAGTTAATACTCTACAACACAGACTTTACAAGATTGAATCTGCCTGCTATAGCAGCTGGCTCTCCTCTCTGAAAGTTTTGGCAGATTTCAACTGGTAAAGAAACTAGGTTAGGGTTTGTGGCTCTAGTGCAGTGATGGCGAACCTATGGCACGCATGTCACAGGTGGCACGCGGAGCCATTTGTCAGGTCACACAAAGCGCTGCCCTGTCAGCTGGCCAGTGCACATGCACGCGCTGGCCAGATGAATTCACCGTTTTTAAAAGCCATTTTTCGCCCTCCCCAGGCTCCAGAGACTTTATAGGAGCCTGGGGAGGGCGAAAAGAGCCCCCCGACCCCCCAGAGGCCCTCTGGAGGCTTCAGGGACCCTCCGAGGGTCGTTTTAAGCATTCTGAATATTCAGGGAAGCCTCCGGACGGTCCCTGAAGCCTCTGGAGGGCCTCCGGTGTGGGGGCGGGGGAGGCTCTTTTCGCACTCCCCAGGCTCCTATAAAGCCTCTGGAGCCTGGGGAGGGTGAAAAAAGCATGTAAAAATGGGGGGTAGCGCCTGTTGTGCACGCATGCGCACTGGGGGGGTAGCGCAATGCATTATGGGTACAGCCCACCCGCACACGACCCCCCTGCGCTCTCCCCACTTGTGGCACTCAAGCCAAAAAAGGTTCGCCATCGCTGCTCTAGTGGCCTAGAAATCTCTCTTCGCCACAAAATCCAACTTAATAATTCAAAGGATTAAAGGCATAGGGCAGAAAACCTGCATTTTACTAAATATACTACAGCTGTCATGGTGGTGAACCTGTGGCACACAGAGCTCTCTCTCCGGGGGCACAAACCATCACTCCAGCTCAGCTTTACCACGCATGCATGCACGCTACCCACCAGCCAGCTGATTTTCAAGTCTCTGTGTCAAGGGTCCTGAGCCCCAGCGCCAACCCGAACCTGGGCGACGTAAAGACTCAGGGAAGATGGAGGAAGAGAAGAAGCCCGTGGGGAAACCAGCAGATGACGGATCACCTATTTGTTTCGAGACCTTCACAAGCCATGGTGGAAGCTGTGGAGTCCGCGGAGAGGGAATGCCAACTCCTGGGAGCCAGGTGCAAAGAGCTGGCTCCTAGGTACCCCTCGCAACCGGACCTAGCTCTGCAAGATGAGTCCGCAGGATTCAGCTCCCCTAAGGAGTTGCTGTTGGAGCCACAGATGGGTGCAGGATCAGCCTTGGCCCACGAGTGGAGGGGACCAAAGCAGATGCCATCTGGGCGCTCTGAAGCACTCTGCCACACATGCATGGGAGACGGGGCGGCACGTCCCCCCCGTGGTGCGTTTTTGCTCCCAGGAGGCTGCAGAGAGGCCTACTAGGTCCAAAACAGAGCGTAGGGGTGTGTGGTGTGCCCCTCTCCCCCCACGGTCCATTTTTGCTCCTAGAAGGCTGCAGGGAGGCTGCTAGGCCCAAAACTGGGCAATTCTGTTATTCTGTTCAAAAATAGCTTGGGGAAAGCCTTCTAAGTCAAGGACCGTCTGTAACAAGGGCATGACTATATGTATCTCCAAAAATGCACCTTACTATATATTGGAATGTTGGAACAAAACTGTAGGAATTGACTAAAGTATTTTTTATAAGCAATATTCCTTTCCTACTTTTGTAACTTTTCCCCTTTAAATCTTGGCTCCAGTGTTCTCCTCTGACCTTGAGTTAATCTATGCTACTTAATTACAGTAGTTTAAAAGGCTATATGGCGCTCTAGATGATTCTCCCCAACCCTACCTCAATCTTTGGTCAACTGCCAATTGTCAAAATTATAGCCGAACACAAAGACATTGCCTTGCTTGACATATGCTGGGCTCACATATGAGAGAGAGAGAGAGAGAGAGAGAGAGAGAGAGAGAGGAGATGGGGGGGGGGTGGGAGAGAGGAAGAGACGTCTTTAAAATAGAACTCGGCAATTTCTTTAAGGTCACTTATGGACTTGAATTATTGGCTTGAGAGAGAATTCTAGCCAAGTCATCTGATTGGAAGCAGCTAAAACAAGGTTTTAAATTCAGCTATTTAGAAATGGGAGTAGCTTTAACCAAAGCGCTGCTTCTCTCATAACCCTGACATCCCTTGTGCCAATCATTCTCTCTCAGACCTAGGGTTTGTGTAGTGCTAAAAGGCACTTGGTTAAAAAAAAACAGAGACCCCGAATTCAAATTGTGCCTTAGGCACAAAGTCAGCCCGATGACTTTGGGCTGGTCCCTCTTTCTCAACGTCAGGCAGAAGCAAACAAGATTCTTATAAGCGAAGTCAATGGGGGAAGTCAGATTCACTTAACAACTGTGTTACTAGCAGTGGCAATAGCAATAGCACATATACTTATATGCCGCTTCATAGTGCTTTACAGCTCTCTCTTAAGTGGTTTACAGACTCAGCATATTGTCTCAACAGGATGGGCCCTCCTTTTACTGACCTCGGAAACATGGAAGGCTGAGTCAACCTTGAGCCGGTAAGGATCGAACTGCTGGCAGTTGGCAGAATTAGCCTGCAATACTGCAATCTAACCACTGCTCTTGCCACCTTAACAACCGCAGTGATTCACTCAATACCATTGGCAAGAAAAGGTTGTAAAATGAGACGAAATTCACTTAACAAATGTTTCACTTAGCAACAGAAATTTTGGGGTGGTTGGCTAATTAAATGGCCAATTTTGAAAAGGTAGTATGTCGTCCCACTTGATTTAATGATGCACATCATGTAACAGCTTACCTTTGGGGGGCTGATAAATCATTTCACTACGCGCCATGTGAATTGTGATCAGTCCCATCAGGACGGAAACGAACGGAATAAGAAAACCGAGATTTTGAGCCACCGACTGCTGGATGTATGAAATGCTGATGAAGACAATGGCTGAACTGAGACTGACCAACCAATAAAACCTGTAAGAGGAAATGGCAACAATCATTATTTTCAGAGACAAATGAAAAGTGTGTGAGAAGTAGCTGGTTCCTTTCAAAAATGGAAACTGCAGTGCAATTCTGAATACGATAAACCCAGGCCGGTGCTCTGCAGGATCCCGGGATCACGTGATCCCCTTTTGTGATCAATGGGGAAGCCAGATTTGCTTAACAACCGTGTTGTCAGGCTTGGGCGCCATCTTTTACAGTGGGAGGGGGAATTGTATAGAGCCCTCATGGCGAAGCTATGGCACACGTGCCCCAGGTGGCATGCAGAGCCATATATGCCGGCATGTGAGCTGGCCAGCTGATTTTTGGCCTTCCGAAGGACCGGGGGGAGGCCTTTTTCACCCTCCTCAGGCTTCAGGAAAGCCCCCGGAGTCTGTGGAGGATGGAAAACGGGCCCAATGGGCCTACCAGAAATGCGGAAACGATCCGTTTCTGGCTTCCAGAGGGCCTCCGGGGAGCTGGGGGAGACCGTTTTCACGGAGGAAATACCAAGCTCAGTTTGGAGATGAACAGTGCGGCGCGCATGTGATGGGAGTGTGGGGGTGTTGTGCGCGCATGTGCATGTGGGGGGGCGCTTTGCATTATGGCTGCACACACGTGCTATCGCACAGGCGCACTTGCATTTTTGGCACCCAACAACAAAAAGGTTAGCCATCACTAGTATAGAGTATGGGAGCTTTGTAGTCATAACAACATTCCTTCTCAGAGAATCAAGGTCATCTCACCCCGGCACCTGGAAGGGTGTCACTGGGAGGAATCTTCTTTTGGGACAGTGACTGATTGGATCATGTGATGGACATGTGGGTGCTGGGTTGAAAGTCTTGAACTTTCAACTGGGTGGGGAAAACCTGGAAGCTTTCAGATTTGGGTTTTCCCAGATGTGCCAACATGGCTCTTCTAATAAATTGCAATTTTGCGTTATCTCTAGCCTTGGATTCTTATTTTCTTGAGGATGCTATTTGGAACCCAGACACATGTTATTAATTGAAGAGCTGCAGTGATTCACTTAACAAATGAGACGAGGAAAGTTGTAAAACGGAGCAAACTCACTTAACAAATTCCTCACAACAACATACATTTGGGGCTCGATTGTGGTCGTAAGTCGAGGACCACCTGAACTCCCACTACAATTTTCACGTGACAATTTCTCCACCGAGGATTTTTGCCAGGTGGCCTTCATTGGACCTCTGTTGGATTTCTTTCTTTTTTTCTTTTTATCACAATGACAGACATAATTCAAAAGTGGTTTTTAAAACCCCAGTAATTTTAGACCAAGAGCATTTCAGGGACGCCAAAGGTCAAGGCAGAATCTTTGTATGGTGGAAGACGAGCGACTGGGGGAATCCCCCGGTGGGTATTAACACTGAACTAAACTATCTTTCATCTTGTTAGAGCAGAATGGCAGTGGCTGAGTCAGAGCCACAGAGCTGCCTAATGGGCCAAAGAGAATACAGACAGCAGTTGAGGAATGGAATAATGATAGATCCAACTGAGGTGAATTGAGCAGTAGAAATAAAATCAACTTGTAATCACTGCGACCAATTCTATGTGGGACAAACTCCATGTCAAGTAAAAACCAGGATCCATGAACAGCGGCAAGTAGTCAAAGCCATGATTGCAAATTCTTAATCCCGTGATGGCAAACCTATGGCACGCATGCCTCTCTGCGGGCACACCAGATGTTCCCCAGCTTAGTTCCACCATGCATGTCCGCGAGGCTCCTGCCGGCCAGCTGATTTTTGGGTTGGTACCATGCATGTGGGAGATATGCGTGCATGTGGGGTGGACGGGAGGGGGTCTTGCGCACATGTGTGGGGGCAGGGGGGTGCTGCATCCCCCCTGCCCCATTTTTCGTCCCAGGAGGCTTCAGGGAGGCCTGTTAGGCCCAAAACGGGTTGTGTGTGTGTGTATGTGTGTGTGCTGCGCCCCCCCATGGCATTCCATTTTTGGTCCCAGGAGGCTTCAGGGAGGCCTTTTAGGCACAAAATAGGGCGGAGGATCACACGGACATGCGTGGGGGGGAGGGGAAATGTGTGGGGGATCATGCACATATGTGCAGGGGGCAAGGCGCATGGGGGAGGGGGTCATGCATGCATTGCATTATGGGTGTGGGCACACACGGGAGCACTGTCGCACATGAGGACAAAAAGGTTAGCCATCACTGCCTTAATCTTTACCCACACTGACACCAAATGTACCACTTCGATTGGAGCAACACAAAAATCATTAGTCGCACTATCACTCTCCATGCTCATGAGTTCATTGAAGGCTGGCACTCCAAAAGCCATTCCAACAACACACATTGACCTACAACCAGCTTATGAACCCCTCAGAATCCCAATCAACCACACAGTCAACCAGAGACAGTACCGACCGTTCCGGTACGGTGCTCCGGAGGGCCCACCCGCCTGCCCAAGCTCCTTACCGATCTTTTAAGTCTTTGGTGCTTCCGCGCACGGTGTGTACAGCGCCTGCGCTCTGCTCTGCTGAGCAGCTGGAGCGTTGCGGAGGCTCACAGAGGCGCTAAGATGCAAGCACATGCGCTGCACGCATCCATGTGGACGCTGCTGGGCCCGTTCCATCCATACCGGTTGGAACGGGATCCAGAACCCACCACTGGCACCGACCTTCAACCAAGACCCTCAACCGACCTTCAAGCTAACCCCTCCAGCAGCTCCTCTCTCAATGACCCTGACTTGAGGTAATCTCCTTATCGCAAGACCCATCAAAAGACTGACTGATGACTCATGCTTGACCCATCACAAGAACCTCACTTGACACACTCACACCTGAAGCCCTTGTAAACAGAAGATCACTGACACTGACATCCCCTAAATTCTAGTGAAGATGTTACCTAGATTGGTAACAAAATGTTTGGAAACCAACCCAGAAGCTTGAAGAACAAATCTTCACCCTCATAAATTCATAGGGCTGGAAGTGACCTTGGAGGTCTTCTAGTCCAACCCTCAGCCCAAGGCAGGAGTTTTTATATCCACTCTGTACAATTAGTTGTCCAGTCTTTTCTTAAGAATGTCCACCACTTGAGCTCCCGGGAGGCATGATGGCTCAGCTGTTAGCATAGCATTTTAGACTTCCATAACACTTCACAGTGTTTTACAGCCGTCTCTAAACATTATAAAGAGTCAGCATATTGCCCTCCCACAATCTGGGCCCTCATTTTACCCACCTCAGGAGGATGGAAGGCTGAGTCAACCTTGAGCCTGGTGAGATATGAACTGCCAAATTGCAGGCAGCCGGCATTCGGCAAAAGTAACCTGCAGTACTGCATTCTAACCACTGCGCCACCACGGCTCTTGAAAAATGTTGGGATTACCAGCTAGAAAGCTGACAGCTCAGGTTTGAGATCCAAGCACCATGTGATGGTGTGAGCCTCCATTACTTGCCCCAACTCTTGCCAACCTAGCAGCCTGAAAGCATGCAAATGCTCTGATGCAGCCCTTAATGAAATTGAGTTTGACACCTCTTGAGTATCGGAGGAGTGACAGGCTGAAGCTGAGTGAGGCAAGCCACAGCTGTAGCAAGTTGGCCAGGAGGTGCTGCCGGTTATCAATGAAGAGGAGGTGGTGTCCACATCTCCTCCCGATCCAAGGACATGTACGGTGGAGAGGAGGCAGGCACAACATCGATCAACTAGACTACTTGCGAGGAGGCAACCTCACCTCTCACGAAGGGCTGCACTAGCATCACCTATTTAACTCCATCCCAAGGACTTGAGTTTTGCTGGAGCAATGTGCCCTGATCACTCAAGTCCTCGGGATGGGGTTAAATAGGTGACAGTAGTGTAGCCCTTGTATCCTCATGCCAATCTATCCTGACCCATTTGACTCGTGGACTGCTTTCCTGGACTTTGCGTGTGCTCATTGGACTTGTCTAACCAGTGACTCTTGACGTGCTGAACTTGGAATCCAACCTGCTCAATAGGAGTACTTTCTGAGGACCTATTTGGGGGTTTGAATACACACCTTCAGAATTCTTGGTGTGTGTGTGTGTGTGTGTGTGTGTGTGTAGCGGGGCAATCCACATAGAAGAAATAATGATGCAATATAAATCTACGGAGTAGCTAGGACACTGGAAATCTACTTTGTGAAAAATTACAATTTGTGTACCTTAATACTGTTCACATAAACTGGCAAAAAGGACAAAGTTTCGGAGGAGGGCATTTCTGAGTTTTACTTGGAGAGGTCATAAATTGAATCTAAGTCCACCTGCATGCATAGATTCTGTCCTACGCTTGAGTTATCACTCTTTGGGGCCTCCTCAGTTTACACGTAAATGCAACTTCAGATTGTCGAGAGGTGTGAGTTCCACGTAGGGCAGATTTATGTACTATGATATGAGGAATCACAACTTTTCCCTCTCAGATTATGGATGAATTTGCTCAAACTTTCAATCTCACAAAGATAGGGATTTGTTAACTCACTGAATGTTTCTACTTACAGATAATGGGGAATGAGTAGCTCAGATAAGCATTAAAACATTGAATTGTTACACATGTATTTTAGGCCCAGAGCAGCACAAGTAAGTGCTCTTTCATTTAGTATCTTGATTAGTATATCCACCCTTAGCAGCAACAGAAATTAAAAATTCACTAACCATGGAAGAGAAGGTGGTAAAGGAAAAATAATATAAATGGCTACAAAAAATGTGTGTCAGAATCAAAAAGGATAATCTGGAACTGCGCCTCCCGTAGTAGGACCTAAGCATAGTACTCAAATTGTCTGAAGAATTGAAATATTTGATTGTAAATGTGTTAACAGCAGCTAGAATTGTATTTGCTAAAAATTGGAAAAATGAGAAAATACCGTGTTTTCCCGAAAATAGGACAGGGTCTTATTTTCTTTTGAACCCTGAAATAAGCACTTGGCCTTATTTTCAGGGATGTCTTATTATTTTTAAAGTGCAGGAGGAGGTGAGTGTGGCTACCTCATGGCTGCTGCTCTGTTGGAATATTTTTGGGGAGGACTTATTTTCAGGGGATGGCTTATTTTAGTGCATGCATTCAAAAGTCTGATTGAGGTCTTATTTTCGGGGAAACAGGGGACCAACTCAGGAGGAAGTTATTCATAAAATAATGGAACGTGCTGAAATGAGTAAATTGACATTTGAAATTAGAGAACAGGAAGATAAACAATTTTATAAGATATGGGATTTATTTTATAAGTGGTTAGATAAAAAAACATGGAAATGAAAGATGCTAGAGAATGTTATAAATACAAGAATAATAGAATGATACGGAATATAACATAAATATATATTATTATTAGATAGATTTAAGATGATGCAATGAATTGTTATAATATAAATGAATCCAATATCTAGAATATCTCGTTTAAAATGAAGGAATAATAGTGATAGTTAAATAAATGTGGTACAATGATAATAAGGTATACAAAGATATTTGACTTGATAATATGTGATTTCATATAAATTGTAAATGACGACTATGGGAAGGATGCACAAAAACCTTGTAACCAATCGACACACTGTATGTAATTGAAGATGGTTTTATGTTTTGTTTGTCTATGTCTGTCTAAAAATAAAAACTTTAAAAAAATGTCTGCTACAATGTCCCACCTGTCAATGACTACTTCAGCTTCAACCTCAATAATACACGGGCAAACAATCGATACAAACTCAAGGTAAACCGCTCCAAACTCGATTGCAGAAAATACGACTTCAGCAACAGAGTGGTCAACGCCTGGAATGCTCTACCTGACTCTGTTGTTTCATCCTCAAACCTCCATAGCTTCAACCTTAAACTGTCTACTGTGGACCTCACCCCATTCCTGTCTGTAAAAGTCTGTAAAAGAGGCGTGCATAAGCACTCCAGTGTGCCTTCCGTCCAGTGGTGGGTTTCAAATTTTTTTAGAACCTCTTCTGTAGGTGTGGCCTGCTTTGTGGGTGTGGCTTGCTGGCCATGTGACCGGGTGTGGGTGCTTGCCAGCCATGTGACTGGGTAACTTGTGACTTGTAAAATGTGGTGAATCTCACTTAACAACACTCTTGCTTAGCAACCAAAATGTTGCCTCAGAAACTCTGGCATTTGAAGCACGCAAGTCTTAAAGCTGTCAGGTTACAAGACCCCTGCACCCCTAACCCTTTAGAAAAAAAAACAGGGGTGTTCAAACTTGACAGCTTTAAGACTTGTGGACTTCAACTCCCAGAATTCCTCCTCTCGCTCTTCATCTTGATGATGTGCGGACGGGTGGGGGAGGGAGCTGGAACCGGTTCTAAACGGCACTGTAGATTTGTGGGACCTCTTCTATAGGAACCCACCCCTGCTTCCGTCCCTGTCCTACTGTCCCCATTTATTTGTATTCATTTCCTTCATTCATGTCCATGTTCATACTTATACCTGCTATCTTGTACATGTTTCACAACCTAATAAATAAAATAAATAAAATTTGAAAAAAATAATCTTTGTTCCAGAGCATTTACAGCCCTATATCCTGAAGAAAGTACATGGTGTTTTTCCACCTTGGCCACTTTAAGATGGGTGGACTTCAACTCCCAGAATTCCCCAGCCGGCATCCATCTTAAAGTCATCCAGACTGAGAAACATTAGTCTGATTGTACACTTCAGTTTTCACAGAGGGCTTTTTTAAATAAAAAAAATGGATATTGCTTTTCCTTTTTTAGTTTAGAATTCAAATCAGAATTAAGTCAACAGATCTCAAAGGGAGACAATCCAGAATGACTACAGATAGTCTTTGATTTACAGCAGTTCGTTTAGTGACTGTTTGAAATAACAACAGTACTGAAAAAAGTGACTTATGACCATTTTTGACATTTATGATCCTTGCAGCGTCCCCATGGTCACATGATCAAAACTGAGACATTTGGTAACTGACTCACAGTTATGTCGGTTGTAGTGTCCCAGGGTCATGTCATCACCTTTTGCCACCTTCTGACAAGCAAAGGCAATGGAGAAGTCAGATTCACTTAATAACTGTGTCAATTAACTTAATTGCAGTGATTCACTTAACAACCGTGGCCAGAAAAGCTGAAAAATTGGGAAAAACACACTTAAAAACTATCTCACTTAGCAACAGAAATGTTGGGCCCAATTATGGTCGTAAACCAAGGACTACCTATAGTCCAGGGGTGTCCAAACTTGGGAACTTTAAGACTTGTGGACTTCAACTCCCAGAATTCCCCAGCCAGCCTGGCTGGCTGGGGAATTCTGGGAGTTGAAGTCCACAAGTCTTAAAGTTCCCAGGTTTGGACACCCCTGCTATAGTCAGAAAAAAAAAAGCAGAATGGAACAACTGAGTATCTAGTTTCTTTTAACAAGACTGTACTCAACTTAGGCATTCAACCGCTGCTGATTTGTACTGATTTTCCATTTATCTGCTACCAATTTGCAATCTTAATAGTTGTAGCGTTACAAAGCACACACGTACGCACACACAAATCCATTTGTGAAGGTAGGCCATAAGGAATCTCTATTGGGTACCAGATTGAGGGAGTAAAATAGCAACTCACACAAAGTGCAACTTTTTTAGAACTGTTGATTTCCCGCTAGCTAAACATTTGATCCACTCCTATTTCCTAACAGGGGGGCTTCTTTTGTTCCAATTAATATCATATATATTCACATCCCAGCTATTATCTGGTTGTTGCTTGGTTAGAAGGAAATAATGATGTCTCCAAGTGAAGCTGTGAACAATTAAGGTATACCCAGAATAGGGACCTCAGAAGACAGGAAGTTAGATTAATAGCGCCTTGCAGTGCAGGGCCCCCCAAAACTCAAAGCAATTACACATTTTCTAAAAAAGTCAAATTCAACATAGGCTGGATCTTCATCCCTCCTTCCTCTCATTTAGACACACACACACACACCTTCAAGAAATAAAAGAAGAGGGGGAAAGTGCCAGTGGTACTGCCTGGTTAAAGGAGGGAGAGAAAAAAATACACAACGGTTAGATTCCCAGATTGCACTAAACCAGGGGTCAGCAACCTGCGGCTCTGGAGCCACATGTGGCTCTTTCATCCCTCTGCTGCGGCTCCCTGATGCCGGTCGGCTACACAATTGATAGGGCTTTCGGTTAGGACAGGTAGAGAAAAAAGGATGCCGTGCTAGGAGGAGACTCTATGGTGGGGGAACCGGACTTCCGGTCGGCTCCAGAAATGAGGGGGGGGGGGGCTTCTGGTTAGGACCTTTGTGACTTTTTGAGCGTGTAAGGTTGAAGACCCCTGCACTAAACTATCATGCGTGATGGCATTTTAACAGAATAGAAAAGTACAACAGCGTTGGAAGGGATATTGGAAGTCTTCTAGTTTTTCCTGCTCAGGCAGGAAATCCTATACCAGTGATGGTGAACCTTTTTTAGCTTGCGGGGGGAGCGCAGGGGGGTCATGCGCGGGTGTGCCACACCCATGCTTTGCGTATGACCCCAATGCGCATGCCCCCCCATTTTTGGTGTGCTTTTTTCGCCCTCCCCAGGCTCCAGAGGCTTTATAGGAGGCTGGGGAGGGCAAAAACAGCCTCCCCTGCCCCCCACGGAGGCCCTATGTCACTTCCGGTTTGCTCGTAGTGTCGTTTTTTGCCCTCTGGAGCCTTCAGGGAAGCCTCCTGAGGGCTCCTGAATGCCCCGGAGAGCTAAAAGCTGCTCTACGAGCAAACCTGAAGTCCGTTCCCGAACTTCCGGTTTGCCCATAGGACTGGTTTTTCATGCTCCGGAGGCTTCAGGAAAACTCCTGAAGCCTCTGGAGGGCGAAAAATGGCCTCAAAAGAAGGCCGAAGTCATGTGCGCGCTGGCACGCGTGTCATAGGTTCACCATCACGGCCCTATACCATTTCAGACACACGGCTGTGCAATCTCTTCTCAAAAACCTCCTACAACTTCAGGAGACATTCCACAGATTAATTGTTCTGTCAGAATATTTATCCTTAGTTTTAGCTTGCTTCTCACCTCGATTAGTTTCCATCAAACATACAAAACACCAAACATACTAAATTAGTTTTGTATTCACTTAATGTGTTGTATGAAGCCAGCCACTGTGCCACCGTTTATCTTTTTTTTAAAAAACTACATTCGTGGTCTCCTCCAATTGCTGACAACGCCAGTTAGCTCACAGAAAACAACAATACAAATAAAGTATATTTAATCTAAAAGTCCAGAAACAACTGTTCGGAAGTCCCAAACACACCGAGGAGTCCATCATCCAACCTGACCCACTGAGATTCGGGTCACTGAACCATGTTTAAACAAACCATGCCTTTGTGTGATATGCTGTAAAATGGTCATAAAATGGGGCAAAAATCATTTAATACCTGTCTTGCTTAGCAAGAGAAATGTTGGTCTCAGTTGTCGTTGTAAGGACTACTTTTTAAGATCTTTCATAGTTGGAAACAAAGAAGCCAGATTTCAATAGAATTGTGAAGTTTGCTCCTTTTGAGAGACAGGTGTCTTTCTTCCTTACATCTTGTCATCCTAAGACTGTGATGCTGAACCTATGGCATGCGTGAGAGAAGTGGCACGTAGAGCCATCTCTCTGGGCACGTGAACCATTGCCCGTTGCTCTTCTGGGTTCTGGTGCACCGGCCAGCTAGTCTTCACACACGTGGGAGTGCCGTAAACCAGAAGAACAGCCGCCCGGTGTGCATACGCATACTGGGAAGACGATCTCCTGATTTCCGGTGCAGGCATGCGCACCGGCCACCTGGTCTTCTGGTTTCTGGCACGCATGCACATGCAAAGGCCAGCTGGCAGGTGTGCATGCAATAATAATACAATAGTAGAGTTGGAAGGGACCTTGGAGGTCTTCTAGTCCAACCCCCTGCTTAGGCAGGAAACCCTACACCACTTCAGACAAATGGCTATCCAACATCTTCTTAAAGACTTCCAGTGTTGGGGCATTCACAACTTCTGGAGGCAAGCTGTTCCACTGATTAATTGTTCTAACTGTCAGGAAGTTTCTCCTCAGTTCTAAGTTGCTTCTCTCCTTGATTAGTTTCCACCCATTGCTTCTTGTTCTGTCCTCAGGTGCCTGTCCTGTCCTGTCCTTGTTCTGCCCTCAGGTGCGCGTGCCAAAAACCGAAATATCATATTCCCCCTGTGTGCATGAGCCCCGGGGCAGCTGCATGGGGCACTCGGTGCCAAAAAGGTTCTCCAACACTGTCCTAAGAAATAGCCCTTTAAAGAAGAGATGTCTGAGCTTGTTTTTTTTTTTTCACCCTTCTTCTACTTCTCCTTTCCTTATGTTTTTAACTAATCAGCTCCGAGGAAGGATGACAAAGTTCTGTAAATGGTTTGCGGAGAGATGGTCTTCCCTAAATAAACCTACATCATTTATGGCCAATGAAACTGACTGGAAATAGATTTAGGTGCAATACTTCTCAACGCGGCATATAATTAATCTGTGGAATTCATTACCCAGGACATACTTATGGCCAAGTAATGGGGATGGCTTTAAAAAGGGGTTTGTATACTTTCATGGAGCATAGTTCTACGTGGAGCTAACAGTTTAGAGACCATATGCCCATGATGGCAAACCTATAGCATGCGTGCCAGAGGTCGATTGCAGAGCCCTCTTTGTGGTCACGCGCCAGTGGTGGGATTCAAATAATTTAACAACCGGTTCTCTCCCCTAATGACCAGCTGGGTAGGTGTGGCTCGGTGGTCATGTGACTGGGTGGGCATGGCCAACTCAACGTCACTCACGTCGATGGGCGCTTTTGCCTTAGCTGTTACAATGTAACCAGGGTTAACCGGAGAGGCAGTTTCTGTAAGCAGGGCAATAAAGATTAGGGTAGAAACAACACCAGAATGTTTCTTTCCTGCCTTCCTTACAGGATTAGCCCTGTAAAGTGGAAAAAACAAAATGAGATTTCTTTTAACAACCGGTTCTCCAAACTGCTTAGAAAGTTAACAACCGGTTCTCCCGAATAGGTGCGAACTGGCTGAATCCCACCACTGGCACGCGCATCGTTGCCAGCTGCTCTGGCCAGTTGGTTCTTGACGTGCGCTGGAGTGCTAGAAACCTGAAGACCAGCTGAGAAGCTAACCTAACCTTTCTTGAACTCAGTTCTCCCTAACCTGGTTCCTTTCAGATACAGTCTATTTGACTGCTATTCCAATAACTTTCTGGAGTTTCTGAATTATAATTCAATGCATTGAGAGGCTACTGAGTTCCATAAAACCTGGTCTTTGGCTTTCTGGCTCTCCAATCGACGCAAAGACCAGCTGGCTGGCACACATGCGCATGCCGGAAACCTAAAGAACTGGTGGACGGCATACGTATGCGCACGGGCCATCTGGTCTACGGGTTTCCGGCACTCCAGTACGCCCGCAATCTGGTTTGGGCACTCGGTGCTGAAAAAGGTTTGCCATCCCTGCCATGTGCTATCCCCATATTTGGGGCAATATGACTCCTCAGGCCAGTTTCAGGGGAATAATACAAGGAGAAGGTCAGGGTGAAGGACTATTTTGATAAGGTGGTTCATGAACATAATGCAAGCATTTGCCACGCCTTCCAAAATGAAGAAGAGACCTCAATTGAGAGGGCCACCCAAAATAGAGAGGGGTTCCAGGAGCCACGGAAGAGATTTTGGTGGACTGTCCCTTTTGAACCCTAATGTCAGGCCTGCAATCATATTCCTTTCTGGATCTTTGGCCTGCCACGCTCTCTCTTATTTTACTACGCTGTTTCATTAGTGGGGAATTGGGAGGGGGAATAGTAAGCAGTAAAATGTGTTGTTGTCAAAATAAAACATTCCTTTCTAGAAACCAAGGTCATCTTTTGGTCTCTACACTTCTGAGCCTGACCGGAACTGGATGGGTGGAAATGCCAGCATGGAAGTGGGAGATTGGACCATGTGTTGGACTTGTGGGTGTGGAGGCAAGATCATGAACTTTCAACTGGGTGGGGAAAGTTTTCAGATTTGGGTTTTCCCAGATGTGTCAACATGGTTCTCTTAATAAATTGGAACATTGAGGAATACTTTGCCTCGGACTCTGATTTAATTTTGGATGCTATTTGGAACCATGACACCTAATGTAAGAGATGCAAATCAACAACTATAGCAGGGGTGTCAAACTCACATTGTCACGGCAGCGTCACGTGACGTATCGGGACTTTCCCTCCCTTCACTAAACCAGGCATGGGCGTGGCCAGCATAGAGTCAGAGAGAGATTATTTCAGGCAACAAAGGATGGGGTTCAATGATGTAGCTGTATTTAACTAATTCTATTACTATGAAGAGAGACAATAATGATTAAGGTACCAGGTTAGCTATCCGGAGACCATGATTTCCAATCCCAATTTAGGCACAAAACCAGCTGAGTGACCTTGGGCTACTTACTCTCTCTCAAACCTAGGAAGAAGCATCAATGGCAATAAGTATGAAAAATCCCAGCAGTCACTGGGAGCCAACCCTGACTCAAAGCACCCAAAGAAAAAAATAATAATACAGATGGTTCTCAACTTATGACCATTCATTTAACAACTGTTCAAAATTATGAAGGTGCTGAAAAAAAGTGACTTACAACTGGTCCTTGCACTTACGATTCTGAAGAGTGTCCCTGCAGCCCATGTGATCATAATTTGGAGCCTTGGCAATTGGCATGTATTTACGACAATTGCAGCATCCTGGGGTTGCATGATCACCATTTTTGGCCTTCCCAAGGTGCTTCCAACAAGCAGAGTCAGTGGGGGAAACTGGATTTGCTTTGTGAGATTTGCTTAATGGTCACAGAGAAAAGGCCATAAAATTGGGCAGAACTCACGTAATGATTGCATTATGTAGCCACAGAGGTTCTGGTCCCAATTGTGGTTATAAGTCAAGAACTACCTATATTACAACAGTATTTTCCTTCCTTCCTTCCTTCCTTCCTTCCTTCCTTCCTTCCTTCCTTCCTTCCTTCCTTCCTTCCTTCCCTCCCTCCCTCCTTCCCTCCCATCCATCCACCCCCTTTGCTTCCTGTCTTCCTTTTTTCCATCCATCAACAATCTTTGCCTTCCTTCCTTCCCTCCCTCTCCCTTCCTTCTCTCCATTCTTCCTCCCTCCTTCCCTCCCATCCATCCATCCCCTTTGCTTCCCGTCTTCCCTTTTTCTATCCATCAACAATCTTTTCCTTCCTTCCTTTCCTTTCCTCCTTCCTTCCTTCCTTCCCTCCCTCTCACCTACCCATCCATCCATCCTTACAGAAATTCATTTTCTCACCTGACTTTCTCCAACTAGCCTAAACTCCTACAACACCCTGTTCAGATTACCTCAAGGATCTATTTTATAAAAATTAATCTTTTCTTTTGTAATCAACACTAGGAAATGTCACTTTGATTAAATAACCCACCTTCTCCTGAATTACTAGGACTGCAGTACAATAAATTCTCCCGAGCAACCATTTAGATGGATCTTCAGCCTTAATTCTCTGGAGTCTTATTTAATCAAAATGATGTTGCTAATTAAGGATTAAAAACCCAGTATTGAATTTTTAAAAAGGAAGCCTTTTCTCTTTCATTCTCTCTCTTTTGCGTAGGTCAAGGAGGAAGAATTTGCTGGGAAGAACCAAACAATATTTTTTCCCTTCGGTACAGCTGCAATATTTAGCAACGGATTTCTTCCAAAAGGGGAGATGTCAAAAGTAATTTGGAGGACTGGTGGAGGGGAATAAAGAAGCTAAACCCAGTAAAACCATTCTCCAAGGAAACAAAAAGTAGCACATTCTCATTGAAGTTTTAATTCTCAGTAATAAAACGTATTCAGGCGTCATTAGAGCACATTTTCTAAGTTTCTGTGCTCCTCTCCCAAATTCACCATGGTAAGGAGCTCAGTGATGAGACTGGGTCACATCTCAAACTACAGTAGGAATGGAATGCTTTTTCCCCGTGTTATTGAGATGATCTCCTGGATTTTGTTAAAGGAGAATCTATACCCGAGGGGAGAAATTTCCTTTGTGACACCACTCCATTTCTCAAACTGGTGCAAAACATACATCTCAAACAAAACAGTCAGCCATGAGCCTTTACAAGCATGTACAGTGGGCTCAATATCTGAAGGGCTGCCAGAAAGAAATCTCCAAAGCACCTGAAGGCAGGACAAGAAGCAATTGGTGGAAATTAATCAAGGAGAGAAGCAACTTAGAACTAAGGGGAAATTTCCTGAGAGGTAGAACCATTAATCAGTGAAACAACTTGCCTCCAGAAGTTTTGAATGCTCTGACACTGGAGGTACTTGAGATTAGACAACCACTTGTCTGAAATGGTTATAGGATTTCCTGCTTGAGCAGGGGGTTGGACTAGAAGACCTCCAAGGTCCCTTCCCACTCTGTTATTCTATTACTCAATTGTCTTATGTGAATAATTTCTCTCCTTCATGTTTACATGTGTGGAATTGCAGATGTTCCTTAAGACATTGCTACCAAATAACATCAATGCTGACTTTTACCTTCCTGTTTAATCCAAAAAGAAGACCAGACTATCAGTTTTACAATGTCTACTCTGTGGGGTCCAGGATGCTCTCTGAGCTTGGATGTTTTATTGCAAATGTTTCATTACCAACTAGGTAGCGTTATCAGAGATGTTACCTAGCTGGGTAATGGAATGTCTGCAACAAAACAACAACGCTCAGGGAGCAACAAGGACCCCACAGCTCAATCCTGTGCAACATTGCAGGAACTGAGTGTGTCTAGTTTGATGAAAAGAAGGACTAGGGGTGACATGATAGCAGGGTTCCAATATCTCAGGGGCTGCTACAAAGAAGAGGGAGTAAAACTATTCTCCAAAGCAACTGAAGGCAGGACAAGTAGCAATGGGTGGAAACTAATCAAGGAGAGAAGCAACCTAAAACTAAGAAGGATTTTCCTGACAGTTAAAACAATTAGCCAGTGGAATGATTTGCTCCCAGAAGTTGTGAATGCTCCAACACTGGAAGTTTTAAAGACAACCACTTGTCTGAAATGGTTATAGGGTTTCCTGCTGGAGCAGGGGATTGGACTAGAAGACCTCCAAGGTCCCTTCCCACTCTGTTATTCTGTTATTCTTCTATTGTGAAGCTTTTTTCTGATGTTGAAGTTGCTATTTCAGTTCTGCTGTTGGCACCACATCTGGTCACCTCAATTTCTATCTCTCACACTGATGAAAAATTATCCAGTTGCATCCGATTTGTCTGCTTAAAAAAAAAAAAGCACCCAAGAAAATAAAAGAAAAGCAGTTTTTGGTTTACACCCCAACAATATCCTGAGAGGCTATTCTGAAGTGAGAACTTGGCTTTGCTAACAAGACTCCTAATGAAGGGAGATAAAAATAAATAAAGATACTCATTAGCGCCAGACCTTTGAAGAGAAGAAAGGTACTTCCCAGTTAGGGAGGATCTTCAGGCTTCTTGCTCAAATGAGTAAATCTCTTTTTTTTTTTTAAAGAAAAACCTGGGCTGTTTCCAACATATCCAAGCCAGAAAAACAAGGATGGGTATACAGTTATAGAAACTACTATTTCTTTTCCTTGGCCCAGATCTCATGAACTCAATAACTGCAAACTTTACTGAAGGGTATATCCAATATTTAGAGTAGAGTAGAGTAGAGTAGAGTAGAGTAGAGTAGAGTAGAGTAGAGTAGAGTAGAGTAGAATAGAATAACAGAGTTGGAAGGGACCTTGGAGGTCTTCTAGTCCAACCCCCAGCCTAGGCAGGAAACCCCACACCACTTCAGACAAATGGCTATCCAACATCTTCTTAAAAACTTCCAGTGTTGGGACATTCACAACTTCTGGAAGCAAGTTGTTCCACTGATTAATTGTACTCACTGTCAGGAAATTTCTCATTAGTTCTAAGTTGCTCCTCTACTTGATTAGTTTCCACCCATTGCTTCTTGTCCTGCCCTCAAGATCAACCAGCCTCAAGGTATCTATAGTTCTGTAAAAATGTTGTTCACCTTTTTTTCAACTTTATTATCTTCATCTACATACTATAGATGTACTTTTGTGGACCACTGAAAGGAGGAGATGCCTCACATGCTTTGCCCAAGAGTGTGATAGGCAGGTTACAAAACAGGGTTTTGAGGGGGGTGCCACAAAGAAGGGGGGGCAATAGGCGCTTTGGAGAATAGCTTGACTCCCTCTTCTTTGTGGTAGCCCCTGAGATGTTGGAACACTGCTATCATGTCTCCCCTAGTCCTTTTATTTCTTTTCCTCTCCCTTGCAAGTTGTTCTCAGTTCTGCTTTTAGGCAATTCTTCATCTTCCTTTTTCCCACCTTTTCTCAAACAAGCATTGCCTTGGCTATTCTCTTTTTCAGTAACTCCTCCGTTTCCAAAAATAGATATACACCTTTGCTAGGAAAATCATAGATGTGATTTAATAGCTCAGTTCTCTCCTACAAACATTCTTTTCATGAGTCTCTCTGCAGAGAAGAAGCACAGACGCTCCCCAGCTGAACTTCTTTCAAATGCTCTGACTTGCAATAAAACATTTTAGAACTTTAAAAGTAAATGTTCTCCAATTAACCGGAATTGCTCTGTTAAGGTTTCGGTCACAGCTAAACATATCCAACCAACCACCCATTTCGTATTAAATATATGATTGAGCTTTGCTAGGCATTGGGCTTTCTATCTCTTTTTCTGTTTATTGCACTTGTGGGATTTTTTAATTTTTGTTTCAGTGTAAAACAAAGTATGAAGATAACAGTCATCTGTGGTGTCTGAGCCTTAACTTTGCCATTAAAATTGTGCTAAGATCAGAGGGGAGACTGATCCAAGCAGGAGTACATGTGAAAAGAATCTGAGTGTTCTAGAAGATCAAAAGATCAAAGTAATGGGAGCTCATTCCATTACATGGCACTAGGGCCGTGATGGCGAACCTTTGGCATATGTGCCACAGGTGGCACGCTGAGCCATTTGTTAGGGCACACGAGGCATTGCCCTGTTAGCTGGCCAGTGACTTCCGGTTTGCTCGTAGGGCCGGTTTTAGCCCTCTGGAGCCTTCAGGGAAGCCTTTTGAAGGGGCCATCAAGGCTCCGGAGGAGGAAAACAGCCCTACGGACAAACTGGAAGCCACTTCCAATTTGCTTGTATGGTCATTTTTTGCCTTGAAGGATCCGGAGGGCCAAAACCGGCCATACGATCAAACCGGAAGTCCATTCTCGAATTTCCGGTTTGCCCATAGGGCTGGTTTTTCGCGCTCTGGAGGCTTCAGGGAAGCTCCTGAAGCCTCCAGAGGGCCTCCGGGGGGGGCATTTTTGCCCTCCCCATGCTCCTATAAAGCCTCTGGAGCCTGGGGAGGGTGAAAAAACCATGCCAAAAATGGAGGGAGAGCGCTGATTGTGTGCGCATGCGTGCTGGAGTTGTGCACATAGCATTACGGGTGTGGCACACGACCCCCCTGCGCTCCCCCCACTTTTGGCACGCGAGCCAAAAAAGGTTCACCATCACTGCACTAGGGATTCGAACCTCCGAACTGCCAACCTTTCTGATAGACAAGTTCAGCGTCTTAGCCACTGAGCCATCGCATCCCCTGTGTAGTCAAGATACCGAATCACAAACTGGCAGTTGACCCTGTGATTTCATGGAGATGTTGAAAAGGAGGAGAGAGAGAAGTGGGCATGTTTACTTTGCAGCAGAGAAGACCGAAGGGAAATGTAGAATTTTCAGAAATCTAAAGGCCATTATATAGAGGGGGGAGTGGATCTCTTCTCTTCTGCCCGAGAAATTCCAGGTTAGGTTATCAGGAGGAACTTTCTCACAGTAAGACCTGTCAACAGTGGAAAACCTTGTCTTATGGAGTGATATGTCCTTTTTTGGAGAACTTCAACCCCCCAAACCCCTCCCTTTTTATGACCCTGTAATCTCTTAATTCAGGGTAGAGTTGGGGCAACTAGATGGAGCCATGCGGAGTTCACAACATATATTTTCTCTTTACTGTGCCCTGATAGAGAAACCTCTGCCGCTATTTAGGATTGAACTCTCAACCTTCTGAATGGGAGGCGAGTGTCTTCACCTCTAGGCCACCACAGCATTCATTATTGGAGATCTTCAAACAGACCTATCTAAAGTGCTTTAAAGGAACCTGAATGTGTACTAGATGACCTTTGAGGGTCTTTCTAAATCTAGGATTCTATGATAAATTGGCTCATCAGCGATCATTGGACCTGACTACCCTGTTTCCCCCAAAATAAGACCTCCCTGGATAATAAGCCCAATTGGGCTTTTGAGCGCATGTGCTAAAGTAAGCCCTCCCCCTGAAAATAAGCCCTCCCCGAAAATAAGCCCTCCCTGAAAATATTGCAACACAGCAGCAGCCAAGAGGTGACCACACTCGCCATCTCCTGCACCTCCAAAATAATAATACCTCCCCAAAAATAAAGCAAAGCACTTATTTCGGGGGGTCAAAAGAATAAGAAACTCTGTGTTATTTTCGGGGAAACATGGTATTTACCTTCTTTGATAATTAAACACACAAGTGAAATCTTGGCATAGCTTGCAACAAACAAACCACGTTCAGTTTTTCCAAAATGACACCCGTTCCCATGGTTGACCATTTGTATCTCCTGCACATGACACTGACCAGTTGAAGAAGGACAGAAGCTCTTTTGGTCTATGTTCCTCGGGGTTGTAAACACTTAAAGGACACACAATGGCTCTTATTCCTCCAGAGCCAAGGCAGGTGGCCAACAACGCAATGTAGAAGAGGGCTTCCTGCTTCTTTTTAGCCAAAGTGTGGAGGACGTAGTGCTTATCTATGAAAAAATCCTCAAAAGGGAAGGCCACCACAGGTAACAGGGCTGTACCTGCAGAAAGAAAGAGGAACATCTGAAAGCATAAAACAGACATGTCATCCTGGGAAGTTCTGAAGGAACGTAGACTTCTTGAAGTGGTAGGGGGGCCTCATAAATTTTGGGAGCAGGTCATGGTGACTCTTATAAAAGAACTAAGACAACCCTTGAGTGACAACCATTTGTTTAGAGGCCAAAGTTATGACACTGAAAAAAAGTTATTTACAGCTGATACCTCACATTTACGATTGTGGCACCATCTCCATGGTTGTGTGATTAAAATTTGGGCATTTGGTAACCAGCATGTATTTACACACTTACAATTTACATCCCCAGGATCATGTGATTGTCATTTGTAAACTTACCAGCCAACTTTTGACAAGGAAAGTCAATGGGGGAAGCCAATGATACCAATTATGGTTGTTAAGTCGAGGACTATCTGTGTTTCAAATGAGGTTAGGTATTAACAAAATGGTTGCCAGAGTAGACTATCTCAGTTGAAGCTTTGTCCTTTTTTAATGTCAATAGGTAGCAGACTTCCTAGCAACCATCCAGCTGAGGTAACCTGCCATTCTAATTTTTTTTAAAAAAATGCCCCTGGGAGCTGTTGCTGGAGGCATAAATAAATAAATAACAGAATAAGAGAGTTAAAAGAGACCTTGGAGGTCTTCCAGGCCAGCGGTCACCAAGTGGTGGCCCATGGACCACTGGTGATCTGCGAGAAAATTTTGGCGATCCGCAGAAAAATTATTTGCATTTTTTTATATTTCACTAAATCAGAGGTCCTCAAACTACGGCCCCTGGGCTGGATACGTGCAATGAAGGCTTGTGTTGCTGCAGAGAGTCTCCTCCTTTTTGGTCTTTTTGTGTGGGTCGGAGGGGGGCAGAAATTCCCACTTGGAGTCTGCTTCAGCCTCCTGCTGTGGGGCTTTGGGTGAAGGCTGGAGGGAAGTGCCACTGATGGCGAAGAGCCGGAGGGCCTTGTTCCACTGGGACTGCATCATGGCCTGGAACTGGCTGACCATCTCAGCCCGCTGAGCCTCCAGGCACTGGTACCTGGCCTTGCACTCCCGCGGGCCTTCCCTCTGCTTGGAAAGCCTATGCTCGTAGTCCTCAGTAAGGTGCTTCTGCTGAGCCTCCTTCTCGGTCAGATCCAATTTGAACTGAGCTGTTTTGCCAACTCTTTCTCATGGTGGCTGCTTAGCTCCAACAACTGCTTCCTGTTGGGGCCCTAAGGAACCCAGGCGGGGAGGCGAGGAGTGGCTGGGAGGAGAGGGGCGAGTAGAGGCCTTTGAGGCGCCCCTCGATGTGAGTGACATCAAGTTGGCCACACCCACCCAGTCACATGACCACTTAGCCATGCCCACCCAGCTGGTCTAGGCAGATCATATTAGTGGTCCACGGGATTTAAAACTATGAATTTAGTGGTCCCTGAGGTCCGAAAGGTTGATGACCCCTGTTTGAGGCCAATGCCCTGCTCAGGAAGGAAATCCTATACCATTTCAGACAAATCCTTGTCCAATCTTTTCCTAAAAACCTCCAGTGATGGAGCATCCACAACTTCTAGAGACAAACTATTCTACTGGTTAATTGTTCTGCCAAGAAATGTCTCCTTAGTTCTAGGTTGCTTTTCTCCTTGATTAGTTTCCATCCATTGCTTCCCGTCTTGCCTTCAGATGCTTGGGAAAATAGGTTGACCCCCCCCCCTCTTCTTTAGGGCAGCCCTTTTAGATATTGGAACACCGCTATCGTGTTATCTCTAGTCCTTCTTTTCATTAAACATTCATCAAAAATAATAAAGCTGTACCTTTAATTTTTTTAAATTAAACCAACACCTGAAGTACTGTAAATTCAGAAAGACCTGGAACACTATTGCTTATTCCAGTGTTTCTCAAACTTGGCGACTTTAAGTCCTGTGGACTTCAACTCCCAGAATTCCCCAGCCAGCTATGCTGGCTGGGGGATTCTGGGAGTTGAAGTCCACAGGACTTAAAGTCACCAAGTTTGAGAAACACTGGCTTATTCTTTCCTTAATCTGACCTCTGTTTGGATTTTCTCAAACTTGATAAATCTTGTTGTCTCAAGGCCAGTTAGTTTCATCCATTATGGTCTAGATCAGTGTTTCTCAACCTTGGCAACTTGAAGATGTCCGGACTTCAACTCCCAGAATTCCCCAGCTGGCTGGGGAATTCTGGGAGTTGAAGTCCAGACATCTTCAAGTTGCCACGGTTGAGAAACACTAGTCTAAATGACTGTCATAGCATGAATGGCAGGAAAAGCAACTTACGTTCCAAACAAAATGTAAAAAAAAAAAAATTAAAAAGAGGCCATACATACGATTTCAAAATATAGCACGCACCCATTTCTCAAATGTCCAATTTGGCGCAGAAACATTCAGGTTTTACAAAGCCATCTTTTGCACACCATCTACATTTGGAAATAACCACCAGCTACCATAAGGTGCCCCCCCAAAAAAGGGATACCTACCAATAAAATGTAGCGCAGCGCACAGATACACCAGCCTGATCCGTCCCACTGGGTGCTGAGCAAGCCAGCCCATCAAAACTGGGGCCACTGTGCACGCCCCAGCAAAGCAAACGTTGAGCATGGCGGCTTCGTAGTTGTGATAACCAAGCTTGATAGTGCAGAAAAGAATCATGTTGCAGACGATGCCGTAGAAAGTAAATTTTTCGCACAGTTCCACCAGGAGTAAGCAAACCATCGCCTGGAATTCTTTCTCAAACTTTGAACTACCCAGGCCAAGAGGATCATTGGCTGGTCTTCTTTCAATCTTGGAAACATGATTTAGAAGCTGTTCGTCCTGCCGGAGTCTTAAGTCTACGAGAGGCATGACTTGAAGGTTGCTGTGAGCAATGGAACGTACGTGTGTGTGTGAGTGTGTGTGAGTGTGTGTGAGTGTGAGTGTGTGTGCGTGCTTCGGTTTACCCTCTTCTATAATTAACACCTAAGTGAGAGATTTGTGTAAGATTCCATCCTCGGCTACAATTTTCAGAGCGAGTCCTATTTTCAATCTGTTTAAAAAACAGATTCAAAACATGGGTATTAATTTTAGTGGATGGTGCAAGTTTTGTAAAAAAAACAAAAAAACCCCAAAGCCATCCCTGTTTAATTAGCTTTTCAGGTGGCAAACATGATCTGTACTCTCTTTTCTACCTACCTCCAGACCACAATTGCCGATTAAAATTATGTGAATCCAATACAATGTGCAGCAAACTTTATCTGTCTGTTACAGATAAAATACCTTCGCAAAATTCAAGTTTTAGGATTGAGAAAATAACAGGAGGCTAATATTCCGATGCTTTAATTAAGCAGCCACAAATGAAACTGGAAGTAAACAGATAAAGATGTGATGGATACACATTACAGGATGAACAACAGCTTATCGTTATTACATTTTGCTATTTTCTTAGTTAAATTCAGATAAGAAAGTTAATTAGGAGGGGGGGGGGAACTATATTCCGCTAGATTTAAAAGTATAGGTAGGATCTTCATCAACATACCTTCTTCCAAATAATTGCAAAGTGCTAATGAAAAGTTTGGAAGCCACGAAGAAAATCACCTGGGATATCTCCAAACCAAAATAGATGCATATTTCTTCCTTGCAACTTTGTTCTAATCTCAACCCCGTTTGCGAGGTTTCCAGAAAAAAATCTTATAGGTAAAATTTATGGTGTCAGTCTGCAGTATAAACAGAACCAGGCTGCACAATTGAAGAAGGCTCAATCTGTACATGTGCAGGATCCTGGCAGTGCATGAAACCATGCCCCCCCCTGCCCCCCCCTATGGAAAAACCAGCCTCCATAGAAACGGTCCCTGATGGACAAAAGGTTAAGGCTTTTTTTCTATGCATTAATATTTAAAGCAGTTTCTCAGCCTAGACCTCTTTATGATGTATGGACTTCAAGTCCCAGAATTCCTTAGCCAGTAGTCTAGCTGGGGAATTTCGAGCCTTTGAAGTCCACACATTTTAGAGTAGCCAAGATTAAGGAAAAAAACTGCAGAGACGTTACCTGTTTGCAACCTTTCACATCATCCATTTTGTCTATTTATTGCAAGAAAGCAAGCAAACGTCAGTTAAGGTGAAACAAGAGGACAGGTTCAAAGTTCCTAGCCATCATACTGGAAGCAAAGCGGCCGAATTCACAGTTTTAAAACTGTTGCTTAGGGAGCCATGGTTTTTTTTTAAAAAAAACAAATAAACTATAATTGGCTGAGTTCACACAACATATTAAGCCATAAACTACAATACAATAGCAGAGTTGGAAGGGACCTTGGAGGTCTTCTAGTCCACTGCATAGGCAAGGGAGGTTTGTGCAACAAGCTAAATCATAAATACACATGCAGGTAAAAAGACAAACCATGATTTACAAATCAAAATGGCTGGCTAAATTAAATAGTTATTTTTTTTATAAAAAAAACCCAACATATCATATTTTTAACACAACTCTTCTTCAACTTCTTTTCACAAACCTGGTAGATTTATTTTATGCTAAAATAGATTGAGTAATCTGCAAACTCATCTCTTAATCTGCATCCCCTTTATGAATGAGACTTCTTCCTGTGAGAAAAACACACATCTCATCTTTTTTTCCCCATCTTTGATTTGTGCTTCAGCTGGAATTAATTTGAACTATAACCTTAAACTAAATGCTAGGCATTTAAACTCTTGTATTTTGTGCAGAATATTTGTAAACTCTGGGTGATGGTTTTTCATAAAGTTAATACTTTTTGAATAATAAACTCAACCTGCTCACTTGTTTATCCGATTATGGCTAAAATATTAAGGTAGCTTGTTTGGTTTTTGTTTAGAGTACTGTGAATCCCACCAAATTGACTGATTTCTGTGTTTGATTTATAACCCAGTTTATCAATCACACAAATGTGCCTGGATAACTTCTACTCTTAATATTGCGAGCACTCTACTCCAAGCTGGTCAACTCTTTGTGGGGTAGGTAATAGTTCCCATTACTGCCAGCCAGCAACTCTATTCTGGGATGGTAGAGATGACAATCCAATTCAATTTAGAACAGTTAGTGTTAACTTACCTGCCCGTCCTTGTCTGTGGCCAACTGCTGAGCCTTCAGTTCTGTAGTATGTTCTGAGGCCCAACCCCTGAAGCCACTTAGCTCCATGGGAGAAATCTTATGCACACTTACTTGCAAGTAGATCCTGTTGGTCACAACAGGACATACTTTTAGATAAATATGCAAAGGTCACAGCACAGTCATCAAAGATGGAGAGTCACTTAGTTCCCCCAAGAATTTACATTTTACACATTTAGCCTATTTAAATCAACAGAAGGAAATGTTCTGTAGACGACACTACTGCAAAGTATTGTGAAAGACTGCAGTAGATAGTTGGGATATTAGAAAGCAAAACTATTCAACCAAAGGGAATTTTCAGATTTAGAGCATGTGCGTTTTTAAATAATTTGGAACGGTAGTTAAGACACTCTGTAAGTCAGAATCTATTTGCATGATTTATTGTGTTTCCAGGAACAAAGGTTTCAGGTGTTGTGTAATATTCTTGGAAGTTGGGGTAAACTAAGAGGGGAAAAGGTGTGGAAATAGGGCAATGAAGATGAATGCACTATATAAACTTCCTTTCTGATTACTGGAGGAAGTAATAGGGTTGCTTGAGGTTGCCTTGTTGTCTTGTGAGTTTAGCCATTGGACTAGAAGATCTCCAAAGTTCCTTCCAACTCTATTATTCTATGTTCTGTTCTATGTTAGCATATTGTATGATCACAGCCATATAACATATAATACCTTTAATGCTCTCAAAACAACAACAAACTCCCTATCCCAAGTCTTTGGGAAGAACTTGATAGGTAGATAAAAAACGCCAAATCCAGCCTAAACATATGGCTGATTCAGTGGTGGGTTGTAGGTGATATGGTCTGGTACGGGTGTACCGGAGTCTGCCCGGAACACCGGGCACTGTTCCGGTATGGTGCTCCGGAGGGCCCACCCGCCCACCTGAGCTCCTTACCTGTCCTTTAAAGCCTTTGGCGCTTCTGCGCACGAGCAGTTGGAGTGTCGCGGAGGCTTGCAGAGGCATTGCTGGCAGGTACGATGCATGCGCATGGCGCGCATCCATGTGGGCGATGGCGAGCCCGTTCCAACCGTACTGGGATCCAGAACCCACCACTGGGCTGATTGTGTGATGAACCATAATAGAAAATCACAAATGTTGCAAATAGAAGTAGAGCAACAATGGCAAAAGAAAGCAAATATAGTACCAATAGTGATAGGCACTTTGGGTGCAATCACAAAACAGTATTACACAACCAGTCCCCTCATCATCTTTGTTGTTCTTCATTGCGCTCTTTCTAGAGTCTCCACATCTTTTCTACATCGTGGTGACCAAAACTGAATGCAGTATTCCAAGGGTGGCCTTACTAAAGCATTATAAAGTGGTATTAACACTTCATGTGATCTTGATTCTATCCCTCTGTTTATGCAGCCTAGAACTGTGTCAGCTTTTTTGGCAGCTGCTGCACATTAAATGTCTCACCGACTCTCAATGACCCTGGAAAGCTAACAATAATTAAAGAAATTACAATAAAATCAACAGAACATAAAAAAGATAAGCGATGGCAAGCATGATGAGCACACCTTTTGTATGTATGTATATGTGTGGATGTATGTATGTATGTATGTATGTATGCATGCATGCATGCATACATGCTATACTAGTAAAGTGTTGGCACATATCAATGTTTGGCCATTATTTTATTGTCTTGCAAGATACAATAAAGGTGCCATTATGCTCTTTTTTGGCATCTGATTATTGCTCCACTTTTATTTCTCCTTCTCTATTGCCTTCTTCTTTAGCGTCAAAGCAAACATATACATGATATCTGTGGCAGGCAGTTTTTCATATATTCGTAAGTTCTTGTCTTACTTGCACCTATTTGACGTTTCTATAATTCAGAGGTAATTGCATTGCGATTATTTTTCATGATGCATGGTGGAGTTTTATATTGGGCAGTCAGCAGATATTCTTTACGACATTGTTTTCACTAATGGGTAAATTAGACCCAGCTTTATCATCTGGAAAGATTACTTTTTTAAAAATCGTATGACAAATTGTAAATGGGAGAAAGTACTCAAGGTTCTTCTCCATCCTCTTATCTACTAAAAAAGTACAGTGCATGGTGTGTGTTTGTATATTTCTCTCTCTCTCTCTCTCTCTCTCTCTCTCTCTCTCTCTCTCTCTCTCTCTCTCTCTCTCTCTCTCTCTCTCTCTCTCTCTCTCTCTCTCTCTCTCTCTCATATCACAAACTTCTTAATGTTTAAATAAAACATTAATGTACTTAGGTTTGTTCCTAGCTGCTCATTGCTAGTAATGTAGAGTAACCATGATTAAAGGCGAAAGTTCTCCTCGCACATATGTGCTAGTCTTTCCCAATTCTAGGGGGCGGTGCTCATCTCTGTTTCACAGCTGAAGAGCCAGCACTGTCCGAAGGCGTCTCCATGGTCATGTGGCTGGCATGACTCAACACCGAAGGCGCATGGAACGCTGTTATCTTCCCACCAAAGGTGGTCTCTATTTTTCTACTTGCATTTTTACATGGTTTCGAACTGCCAGGTTGGCAGAAGCTGGGACACATAATGGGGGCTCACTCCGTTATGTAGCGCTAGGGATTCAAACCATCGAACTGCTGACCTTTCTGATCAACAAGTGCAGCGCCTTAGCCACTGAGCCATCGCATCCCTTGAGTAGGGCAGAGAAAAAAATCTCTTTAACTATATTTCCATGGTAAACATGCTATGCTAAATAGTTCCAGATTTGGTCTATGTCATCTTTAGCTGAAGCTAAGACCCAATCTAAAATTTTAGGGAAATGCTGCCAGACAATGAAGATAGTTCAAAGCTTTAATTGAGTCTTTTACAATATTCACTAACTTAATTGTTGTTTTTCACCCTTAGCAATCTCTAGCAATAAGCCTTACCTGTGCTGCCTAGGAGTTGCTAGCTCAGTGAGCAGATTACATGGAGATTACATTACATACAGATTACAGTGATCAGAAAAACTCAGGGATCGCTATTGAGTAGATAACATTGGGATGAGGAATCTGAGCCTTCCACATGTTGCCGAACAGAGAAGTTTCATTTATGGAACATTTATGACAGAGTGAGGATGTCCCTCACTCTGTCAAGGACCCTGGAGTATCATTTCTAATGATCTAAGTGCCAGAGCTCACCGTAACAGCATTGCCGAAAAGGCATTAAGAGTTGTTAACCTAATTTTGCAAAGTTTCTTCTCCCATAATATTGCATTGCAAACTAGGGCATATAAAACCTTTGCTAGGCATATTCTCGATTACAGCTTATCTGTCTGGAACCCGCACTGCATATCGGACATTAATACAATTGAGCGAGTCCAGAGACATTTCACAAGAAGAGTCCTCCACTCCCCTGCTCACAACAGAATACCTTATACTACCAGGCTTGAAATTTTGGGCTTAGACAACTTAGAATTACACTGCCTTTGGTCTGACCTAAGCATTGTACGCAAAATCATCCGCTACAACATCATACCTGTCAATGACTACTTCAACTTCAACAGTACACGGGCACACAATGGATACAAACTCAATGTAAACTGCTCCAAACTCCAACGTGCCTACCATCCCTGTCCTACTGTCCCCACTTATTCGTATCCATTTCCTGTATTCATAATCACATTTATACTTATATCTGTTATCTTATACATGCTTGACAAAATAAATAAATGAATAAAATTTAGTGTGGTCAGTGAGAGATGCAGAGAGCTATAACTCAGCAACCTCAGGAAAGTTAGGGTATCCATTTCTCGATAGAGGTACTATCCAATATAGTACTATAAATCTAGCATTTTTGACATGGTGTCAGTTCATGGGTAGATATGGGAATGAATTATATTCTTGTTCCATTTCTTGAATCTACATGCTTGAACACAGCTGTTGTACCATTGAGTAAAGGTGTAATACCCCTTTGAGACCCACTTTGGTGTGGAGGTTTAAGGCACCAGGCTAGAAACCAGGAGACAGTGACTTCTAGTCCCTCTTTAGGCAAACACCATTGCACAGTGCAGGAAGAGCAACTGATCTCTCTATATATAAATGGCTGTGTGTGTGTGTGTGTGTGTGTGTGTGTGTGTGTGTGTGTGTGTATGTTCCAGCATAACTCTGGAATGCCTCGAGCAATTTCAACCAAACTTGGCACACAGATGACTTACTCTCTGGAAACAAATACTGTGGGGGTAAGACACCCCTAACACCCCTTGGGGTGTGTGTTCTGTTAAGATACAGCCTGTTGTGCCTTAAAATGGCTTCTATTGTACTGCCGTAAAATGGCTTCTTGTACAGTGCTGTGGAGTTGTCATGGTAATGGCTTCACAGCACTCCACAAGGGAGCTACCACTGGTAAGGGGGAAAATCCAACATTAGAAATTACGTTTGATCTGGATATTTCCCCCCCTATAAATAAATACCCAGGCAACTCCGGGTTATCAACTAGTTTCTGATAAAAGTGAAACTTTCTTCTCCACTGAAAATTGACTTTTATCTGACTGCTTTTGGGAGGATGGGGGTGGGGAGGTTGAAGCTGTCTGTGTGCAAACTCTCTGGGCAGAGAATGCTTTCAAATGCGATTCTCCCTAGGAGAAAATCATCACGTAAGCTAGAATTTTAGAAACAATTTTGCAGTTGTCTATCCACGTTTCCGTTTCTGTAATCCAACAACTTGCAAGAGGCCTTTATGAGGTAGTAGAAGCATCAATTTCTGCAAAAGAATATCTAGGGAGCCAGCTTCCAGTCCCCACTCATCAGCAGAACTCACTAATTGATTTTCAGCCAGACTTAAAGTATCTTTCAACTTAATCCATTTTACAGGATGGTTGTGAAGCTTAACATAAGGCCAGGAAAGTCACAAGCATCTTGGTGGAAAAGCTTAGTGAATATTAAATTTACTTATGCATCCTCGCACATTTTATATTCCTGGAGCTAAGGATATGAAAGACTGAAGAGTTTGTCTGCTGCAGAGCAGAGGTGAAATGCTACCGGTTCGGTAGTAAAAAAAATGCTTTAAAAAAGTTTTTAAAAGTGTCGACGATCAGCTGTGTGATAATCAGCTGTGCCGCACGATTTACATTCGCTAGAAAGCAGGAAATTGTGCTTTCTAGTGAATGTAAATCGCATGGCACAGCTGTTCTCCCCCCTCACTGTTCTACTTACCTTTGCAGACCCAGAAAATGCTTCTTAGCGCCTGTGGTGTGCCAAAGTGCTCG
Source organism: Natrix helvetica (assembly GCF_964273705.1). Classification (NCBI taxonomy): domain Eukaryota; kingdom Metazoa; phylum Chordata; class Lepidosauria; order Squamata; family Natricidae; genus Natrix; species Natrix helvetica. The sequence goes on along the minus strand of NC_138553.1, from coordinate 12,187,291 downwards.
TTTGCCATGCATGTGCATGCGAAGCGAACTGGTAGCAGACTGAAGAGAATTTCACCCCTGCTACAGAGTTGTGACAACCCCACTGTTTCTCCCTATTTCACCTCCCAGATATGCTGATCAGAGCTTTGTCTGAAAAATATCCATTCTTCCTGGGGTAAGGCTATGTGCTAAAAGTTGTTTACAGAATTATCTCTATTATCTTGACCAGGTGATTAAACAATGATCTCTGTACAACCATACCAAATTGCATCTCAGTGTATGTTCTTTAGTGTTTCGTCAAAAGAAATATGTCCAAAGACACTTGATTTCAGAAGAGGTTCTCCAGCTGTCACTGAGGTATTCCAGCACTGCAAACTCAAATGAATCTGAATTCTGTTTCAATTAATGTTGCTGGATTGAGTCCCTTTTCAGTAGTAGCTATTGATATGTGGATGAGTGATAGTCCACTTATGTTTATATATGTGTGTTTATGTGTATATATGTTTGTTGATGGGGTGGCTCAGTGGCTAAGACACTGAGCTTGTCGATCAGAAAGGTCAGCAGTTTGGAGGTTCGAATCCCTAGCGCCACGTAATGGAGTGAGCTCCAGTGACTTGTCTCAGCTTCTGCCAACCTAGCAGTTCGAAAGCATGTAAAAGTGCAAGTAGAAAAATAGGAACCACCTTTGGTGGGAAGGTAACAGTGTTCCATGCATCTTCGGCTTTTAGTCATGCCGGCCACATGACCACGGAGACGTCTTCGGACAGCACTGGCTCTTCGGCTTTGAAACAGAGATGAGCACTGCCCCTTAGAGTCGAGAATGACTAGCACATATGTGCAAGAGGAACCTTTACCTTTACCTTATATTTGTTTGTGTGCAAAAAGTGTTTGAATGAACAAAACACAAAGAGATTCTGTCTGTTTCAGAGAAATGTCCTTAAAATGTTTGGGGTGAGTTGGGTGGGGGATAAATAGCCAGATTAGGAATATGTTTAGAACATAAAATCATAGGACTGGAAAGGATCTTGGAGGCCTCCTAGTCCAACCCCCTGCTCAAGGCAGAAGATCTTATATTATCCTGGTTAAATGATTGTCCAGTCTGTTTTTGAAAACCTCCAGTGATGGAACATCCATAATTTCTGGAGCCAAACTATTACATCAAATGTTTGTTCTTACTGTCAGAAAATTTCTCCTTACTTTGGATCTCTCTTTGACAAGCTTACATCCATTGCTTCTTATCCTGCTCTCTGGTGCCTTGGACAATCCCCTCTTCTCTGTGACAACCCATCAAGTACAGGAAGACAGTGTAGGAAGTTAGCACCCACCCCTCTCCTAGGAGAATGAAATATTCTGAGAAATATTTAAAAGGCAGAATATTATATTTGCCTTTTTTATATTATATCTGGATGAGAAAAGGAGAAACACGTTTTAAAGACAAAGCAGCTCCCTGCAGCTCCCTGCCTCCTCCCTGCAGCCCCAGGGTGAGATTAAGACATGGTCCTCAGGACATAATAGGATTAGCCCTCTACCCATCTCACCACACCTGGAAAGATTACATCACCCAGCAAAGCTTAACCAAGCCTCAGACACAGACAGCCTACAAAGTTAGCTAAGCCCAGAGGTGGCATTCAGCAGGTTCTGACCAGTTCTGGAGAACCAGTAGCAGAAATTTTGAGTAGTGCGGAGAACCAGTAAATGCCACCTCTGGCTGGCCCCGCCCCCATCTATTCTCTGCCTCCTGAGTCCCAGCTGATCGGGAGGGAATGGGGATTTTGCAGCAACCTTCCCCTGGAGTGGGGAGGGATTGGGGATTTTACAGTATCCTTCCCCTGCAGTGGGGAGGGAATGGAGATTTTACAGTATCCTTCCCCTGCCATGCCCACCAAGCCATGCCACGCCACGCCCACCAAGCTACGCTCACAGAACTGGTAGTAAAATTTTTGAATCCCACCACTGGCTAAGAGCCCCACCCCCTGGGAGTCTGACAGCCAATGGGATACATTTCTTGTACAGGAACAGGAAACTCTAAGGCAGGGCCGAAGATAGTGTATAAATATCTCTCTCTCTCCACTCCATGTGCTTTTTTTGCCCAGGATCTCAAACCATGTGGTCCTCTCCACCATTAAACCAACTTTGCAAGCAGTCTCCGTGTTTCCATGTTTTCTTCCCACTAGGAACTGAACCCAGATGGACATTGCTTCCAACAACAGTTACCATGTCCTCCCTAATCTTTGCCTTTGATAGGCCAGACATACTTAGCTCTCTCAACCGTCCATTATATGATTTAACCTCCAGAACCTTAATCATCTTTGTTGCTCTTCTCTGCATACCTTCTAAGATCTGAACATTTTGTTTGCATTGTGGCGACTAAAATTGTCCTCAATATTCCAAGTATAGTCTCACTAGTGCAGTACTGTATAAAGCAGTACGATCACTTCTTTCTGGGAAAAAAAAAAGCTGTCACAGTTTCTTCCTGAATTCTCCTGACTCTAATTCTGTTATTTTTAAAGTTACTTCACATAATAAATGGTGTTCTTCCACCACAGTGGTTTTCGGAAACACATTTTATAAAGATGTCGTTTAAGTAGGAATTACGACTCAACTTTAAGTCAATTTTAGAGTAATGTATGCGTCTGTGTTCTCAAATGAGATCAATTGTTCTCTATCTAGCCGTTATCTTTCCCAAGGAGAAATGGGGTGAAACTGAGTTGGTTTCAAGCCATTCAGGCTCTCTGATATGGTTTATTATTGAGAAATATGCTTCATAGGGGGAACATGATGCCTCTGTAATTGAACTGATATCAGCTGGAAGGTGTAGATGTAGCTCGCTGCCTTGTCTCCAGATGCAGCCTTGCAATCCTTAACTCCAGTGGTGGGATTCAAAAAGGTTTACTACCAGTTTTGTGGGCGTGGCTTGGTGGGTGTGGTCTGGCTTGGTTGGCATGGCTGGGGAAGGATACTGCAAAATCCACATTCCCTCCCCACTCCTGGGGGAAGGATACTGTAAAATCTCCATTCCCTCCCCAGTCCAGGGGAAGGTTACTGTAAAATCTCCATTCCCTCCCCAGTCCAGGGGAAGGTTACTGTAAAATCCACATTCCCTCCCCAGTCCAGGGGAAGGTTACTGTAAAATCTCCATTCCCTCCCCAGTCCAGGGGAAGGTTACTGTAAAATCTCCATTCCCTCCCCAGTCCAGGGGAAGGTTACTGTAAAATCTCCATTCCCTCCCCAGTCCAGGGGAAGGATACTGCAAAATCTCCATTCTCTCCCCACCCCAGGGGAAGGATACTGCAAAATCTCTATTCCCTTCTCATTACAGGGGAAGGTTACTGTAAAATCTCCATTCCCTCCCCAGTCCAGGGGAAGGTTACTGTAAAATCTCCATTCCCTCCCCAGTCCAGGGGAAGGTTACTGTAAAATCTCCATTCCCTCCCCAGTCCAGGGGAAGGTTACTGTAAAATCCACATTCCCTCCCCACTCCTGGGGGAAGGATACTGTAAAATCTCCATTCCCACCCCACTCCTGTGGGAAGGATACTGTAATCTCCATTCCCTCCCCAGTCCAGGGGAAGGTTACTGCAAAATCTCCATTCCCTCCCCAGTCCAGGGGAAGGTTACTGCAAAATCCACATTCCCTCTCCACTCCTGGGGGAAGGATACTGTAAAATCCGCATTCCCTCTCCACTCCTGGGGGAAGGATACTTTAAAATCTCCATTCCCTCCCCACTCCTGGGAGAAGGATACTGTAAAAACTGCAGCCTCCAATGTGTCTTCTTTGCTGAAGAAACTATGCATCTACAAGGGTTACTTTCTCCTCCCTCTCTCCTATTCCCCCCCCCCTTTGTACACCAGACTGATTATGTGCAGTTCTGCAAAGTGTTTAACACTTCTGAAACACGCTGATTGTCTTTGACTGGTTTTTCTCCGGGGAAGCCTGACAGTATAATTGGGCTCCGTCAGAGGCTGCTAATGTAGATGGTTTTACTAATGACACCTCTGAACACACAGAAGCAACACATTTTAATACGGACCCAGTTTTGCCATTTAACGTAGATAGCAGGTAAGTTCTCTGGCTTAAAACAGAATATTGGTTTCAAGGGCAGCTAGCTTATCCTTGCATCATTTGATTCAACAGCAAAATAATCTGGATAGAATTCATTTAGCCTTCATTTTACCTTTTGCCTTCCAAACGGGCTGGGACTATAACACCCATAGTGTTGGCTGGGGAGTCTGAGAAATGTTGTTGTTAGTTGCAAAGTCGTGTCCGGCCCATCACGACCCAATGGACAACATTTCTCCAGGTCTTCCTGTCCTCTACCATCCTCTGGAGTCCATTTAAGCTTACGCCTACTGCTTCAGTGACTCCCTCCAGCCACCTCATTCTCTGTCGTCCCCTTCTTCTCTTGCCCTCAATCTTTCCCAGCATTAGGCTCTTCTCCAGTGGGAAGTGTAGGCCAGTACATTTAGAGGGCAACCATTTGGAGAAATCTACCTGGATACCAAAGTCTAGTTTGTTGCCATTTAGAGAGGTGGAATTTTTCCCCCTGCATTGATGCTAATGGAAGAATTTTCCATTCTTTTTTTTTTTAAACCAAAACACTGGCATAAGGAATTCATGAATTAATGGTTGAGTGGGAGATTCTTCTAAATTTTAGGTAGTCCTTGGGTTATAAGGCAATTGGGATTGTTGGCTGCTGTCACTAAGCAATGAGTTGTCAAGTGGAACATCATACAGCTTGTCCTCAACTTACAACAGCAATTGAGCCAAAGATTTCTGATGCTAACCAAGACAGTTGTTAAGTGAGCTTTGCCCCATTTTATGACCTATCTCACCACAGTTGGGAATCCCTGCAGTTGTTAAGATAGTAACATGATCGCTTGCTTCTCCACTGACTTTGCTTGTCAGAGGTTTGCAAAAGATGATTGGGACAGGGCCAGTGGTGGGATTCAAATCATTTAACAACCAGTTCTCTGCCCTAATGATTTTTTCCAACAACCTGTTTCACCAAACTGCTCAGAAAGTTCACAACCGGTTCTCCCGAAGTGGTACGAACTGGCTGAATCCCACTGCTGGACACGACAACTGTCACAAATACACACCAGTTGCCAAGCATCTGAATTTTGATCTCATGACCATGGGGATGCGACAACGATTGTTAAGCGTGAAAAGCAGCCATAAACCATGAGTCACTTTTAGCAGTGCTATTGTAGTTTCAAACAGTCCCTAAATGATGTTAACTGGAGGATTCCCTATATTTAATAGATGGAAGGACAAAGATAGGAGTTTTCAGGAACTCTTTACATCAAGCTTCCTTGAAATTTACGGCCTGCCCTTCATTCTGAAAATCAGTGGCTGAACACTGGTTCCTTGAAGCATAGAAGTGATAATACAATTCTCTCTCTCTCTCACTCTCTCTCTCTCTCTCTCTCACATGCACGCACACACACACACACGCACACTGTACAAATAATAATGCAAGAAACATGGTGGCATAGTGGTTAGAATGCAGTATTGCAGGCTAACTCTGAGTTCCACTGCTAGGAGTTCAATCCTGACTAGCTCAAGATTGATTCGACCTTCTATGCTCCCGAGGTCGATAAAATGAGGACTCAGATTGTTGGGAGCAATATGCTGACTCTGTAAACCACTTAAAGGTAAAGGTAAAGTTTCCCCTTGCACAGATGTGCTAGTCGTTCCCGACTCTAGGGGGCGGTGCTCCTCTCCGTTTCTAAGCTGAAGAGCCAGCGCTGTCCGAAGACATCTCTGTGGTCATTTGGCCGGCATGACTAGATGCTGAAGGGGCATGGAACGCTGTTACCTTCCCACCAAAGGTGGTCCCTATTTTTCTACTTATATTTTTACATGCTTTCGAACTCCTAGGTTGGCAGAAGCTGGGACAAATAACAGGAGCTCACTCCATTATGCGGCACTAGGGATTCAAACCGCCAAACTGCTGACCGTTCTGATCGACAAGCTCAGCATCTTAGACACTGAGCCACTGTGTCCCTCGTAAACTACTTAGAGAGGTCTAGAAAGCTCTATGAAGTGCTATACAAGTCTAAGTACTATTACTACACGCAGCAGCTTCAGGTCACAATGAAACTGAACAAGGGAGTCCCAGTTAAGATAACAAGGTGCCAGATATTGGCAGGGTGTGTAACCTAAGAATGCAATTATGAAACCTTGAGCCAAGGCAATGACAAGGCAGGGCAGCTGTGTTCTTAATCAAACCGCACTAGTACCTGAGGCTATGTAAGAACACGGTTTTGGGATTCTATGAGAAACACTCTACTATTCTGGACTTTGGTGGGGTTCCCGCCACCCTTCCCCGCCCCACATTCTTGTTCCTTGTCCTGTGTTCAGATCCTAGGCTTGACATTTCGTGATGGTATGGAATTTTCTGCTGGTCTTAAAGATAATAATAGGATGCAGTGGCTCAGTAGCTAAGATGCTGAGCTTGTCGATCAGAAAGGTCAGCAGTTTGGCGGTTCGAATCCCTAGCGCCGCATAACAGAGTGAAATCCTGTTACTTGTCCCAGCTTCTGCCAACCTAGCAGTTCGAAAGCACGTACAAAACGCAAGTAGAAAAATAGGAACCACCTTTGGTGGGAAGGTAACAGTGTTCTGTGCGCCTTCTGCATTTAGTCATGCCGGCCACATGACTATGGACACATTTTCAGACAATGCTGCCTTTTTGGCTTTGAAAAGGAGATGAGAACTGCTCCCTAGAGGTGGGAATGACTAGCACATATATGCAAGGGGATCCTTTACCTTTACCTTACAGATAAATCTCATGGCTCTGTTTTTCTCCTGCTAGCATATGGCTACCATCCTAGTTACAAGGCAAGTTATGGACTTTTTGAACTTTCTAAGACATAAATGTTCTCCAGCGAATTACTCACATGAATCCTTGACTACTCTCAGAAAGTTCATGGCAATAAAGCCATTCAGGCGTAAATCCACCTAGCTTCCTGTGTTGGGTTAAGTTGCCATAGGACAGGGATGGTGCACGAGCCAAAATTAAGAAAAGGCTCTCCTCAGCCAAAGTTTCCAGGTGCTGCCTGTGCAGAAGTCACGAGCCCAAATCAATCCTCCTAAGATTGCTTCACTTAATAATGCTTTATTAGACTTCATTGCGCAACATGACTGTAAGCAACAAAAGTCATAAGGAAAATATTCAGGTGTGTTACACATACGTTTTAATTTGCAATTTGCCCAGTGGTGAAATTCAATTTTTTTACTACTGGTTCTGTGGGCATGGCTTGGTGGGCATGGTGTGGCTTGGTAGGCATGGAAGGGGAAGGACATTGCAAAATCTCCATTCCCTACTCACTCTGGGGCCAGCCAGAGGTGGCATTTGCCAGTTCTCTGACTTACTGAAAATTTCTGCTACCGGTTCTTCAGAACCTATCAGAACCTGCTGGATTTCACCCCTGATTTTGCCCAATCTAACTTGTTTTTTTCCAAATATTTTTTGTAATAGAATTCTGCATTACATGAAGGAATTACTTTTGTGAATATGGGCAATTTGTATTGTTATTTGTCTAATCTGGTTATCTGGGTGATATTTGTCTAATCTGGTATAGGTTCTCCTGCTTGAGCAGAGGGCTGGACTAGAAGACCTCCAAGGTCCCTTCCAGCTTCTATTCTATTCTATTCTATTCTATTCCATTCCATTCCCTATTCTATTCCATTCCCTATTCTATTCTATTCCATTCCATATTCTATTCTATTCTATTCTATTCTATTCTGTTCTGTTCTGTTCTGTTCTGTTCTACTCTATTCTATTCCATTCCATTCCATTCCCTATTCCATTCCATTCCCTATTCTATTCTATTCTATTCTATTCTATTCTATTCTATTCTATTCTATTCTATTCTATTCTATTCTATTCCATTCCATTCCATTCCATTCCCTATTCTATTCTATTCTATTCCATTCCATTCCATTCCATTCCATTCCATTCCCTATTCTATTCCATTCCATTGCATTCCATATAGAACCAAGGTGGCACAGTGGTTAGAGTGCAGGCTACGTCAGCTGACTGCTAGATGCAGTTTGGCAGTTCGATTCTTCCTGGCTCAAGGTTGACTCAGCCTTCCATCCTTCCAGATTGTTGTGGAAAATATGCTGACTCTGTAAACCGCTTAGGGAGGGCTGTAAAACACTGTGAAGCAGTATGTAAGTCTAAGTGCTATTCCATTTCCATTCCATTTACTTTCCTTTAAAAAAAAAAACCCTACATTTTAAATGGCACACCACTCAACAAAACTTGGAGAATAAGCATATTCCCCATCATGTATTCTCATTCACCAATATACAACGTTCCCTGTTCAAGCGTAGATTGCGCTGCCTGCCGCTTCCTTCCACGCACATCCTGTTCTGTCAGCCCTGAGCACAACAAATGAAGGAGAATGTTTCAGGCACCGGTCTGTCGATGAAGTGGTATGTAATGATAATAATCGTGATGATAACCATTTTTGCGATAGCCATTTTAATGTCTCTTCTTCTCAAAGTGCCGCAAATGGTTCTCAAGGAGAGCTAGAAGGGATTAGAATTCCTTGTCTGGGAGGGTTTGGATAAATTTGTGCCTTCAATTAATGGAACTTGTTTTTAAAGTATTTCTTGAGTTACCTATTCTGGACAGAATACTTCCCAAGGAGGCAGAGGTAGATAAATAAAAGCCTGGAGGAGGCAGTTTTCGCCCTCCCAGAGGCTCGAGAAAAGCCTCCGGAGTCTGGGGAAGGTGGAAATTCTCCAAGGCACCTGAGGGTAGAACAAGAAGCAATGGGTGGGAACTAATCAAGGAGAGAAGCAACTTTGAACTGAGGAGAAACTTCCTGACAGTTAGAACAATTAATCAGTGGAACAGAAGTTGCCTCCAGAAGTTGTGGATGTTCCAACACTGGAAGTCTTTAAGAAGATGTTGGATAGCCATCTGTCTGAAACGGTATAGGGTTTCCTGCCTAGGCAGCGGGTTGGACTAGAAGACCTCCAAGGTCCCTTCCAACTCTGGTATTGTATTGTATTGTATTGTATAAAATGGCCCCCAGCCATGGTGCAGGAGGCTGACTAGGCCACACCCACCACGCCCAGCCAGCAACCAGGCAGAGAACCCGTTGCTGAAACTTTTGAAGTCCACCCCTGATATGATCACTCTGCTCTGCTGGTTAACTACAATACAATATAACATCTTCATCTTCCTTTTTCCCACCTTTTCTCAAACAAGCATTGCCTTGGCTATTCTCTTTTTCAGTAACTCCTCCGTTTCCAAAAATAGATATACACCTTTGCTAGGAAAATCATAGATGTGATTTAATAGCTCAGTTCTCTCCTACAAACATTCTTTTCATGAGTCTCTCTGCAGAGAAGAAGCACAGACGCTCCCCAGCTGAACTTCTTTCAAATGCTCTGACTTGCAATAAAACATTTTAGAACTTTAAAAGTAAATGTTCTCCAATTAACCGGAATTGCTCTGTTAAGGTTTCGGTCACAACTAAACATATCCAACCAACCACCCATTTCGTATTAAATATATGATTGAGCTTTGCTAGGCATTGGGCTTTCTACCTCTTTTTCTGTTTATTGGGATTTTTTAATTTTTGTTTCAGTGTAAAACAAAGTATGAAGATAACAGTCATCTGTGGTGTCTGAGTCTTAACTTTGCCATTAAAATTGTGCTAAGATCAGAGGGGAGATTGATCCAAGCAGGAGTACATGTGAAAAGAATCTGAGTGTTCTAGAAGATCAAAAGATCAAAGTGATGGGAGCTCACTCCATTACATGGCACTAAGGTCATGATAGCGAACCTTTGGCACACATGGATGAGATGATATGCCTCCTCCAACCCTCTTCTTCCAGATGTTCACATAATCTCCTCCCTTGTAATCTGCAGAAGATCGTTGAAAACACCATTATTTTATTTATTCATCAAACTTGCATGCTGCCCATCTCACCGAAGATGATCCTAGGCGGCATTCAGTGAGTCTTCATCATAGTTAAATGCTATTGATATCTCTCCTGGGCAAGAATTTATTTGTTGCAGCCTGCCAGCGGCCAGCAGAGCTGGCAGCAGATTCGGACAGTGAGGAGGTTGGGGAGGAACATGGGCCAGTCCTGGAGTCTGGGGAAGGCTCTGATGAGGGCTCTGTGTCGGAGGCAGAGAGGCGGCCAGAGCCGTATGCCAGCTATCAGCTGCCTTCAGAGTCAGACATTAGTGAGGCAGGCGAACAGCTGGAGCCTGTTTCCAGTGTGAGCATGCACAGAGTTGCCAGACGAAGGGAACAGCTAAAGAACAAGGGCTGACTTGAGAGTAAGGCCACAGGTGGACGATGAACGGCCACTCCCAGAGGAAATAAAAGAGGAGTGAAAGGGGAGTGGAGTTTGCAGGAGACAATTAGTTCGCTTCATGACTCTCTGAGACTCCTTGCCAAGTTCTGCAGATATCAGCCTGTTAGGTCTCCAAGCCAGATAAGGTCTGTGACTGTAAATCCTCCCTTGAAAGACTTTGCTGGATGTGAATGAGCAAAATTCACAGTAAATTAATAAAAGAGGTTTTTGTTGGGACAAGGAGTTTGCTCCATGCTCTTGGGAAGCCTCCGTCAGAACATTGGCTGTGTGAACCCGTAACAGAGCGAGTGTGCTGAAGGCTCTATTAGCTCCATGCTCTTGGGAAGCCTAGCTCAGAACATTATTATGGATATTTAAAAAAAGGGAAATCTATTGCAATCTTCCCCATACAGGGTCTCCAGTTCCACATAGTTGCAGCGCTTTTGACTAACAAGTTTCTGGACCATCTTCAGCGACCACATCACCTGTAAATGTGCTGCACAAGAGTGAAAGATGCAGTCTTTACAGCTGTCAGTCAAGTAGCCTGTTATAAATACAAATCGCTTTGGAGGAATTAATTGAGTGCCACCACCTCCGCTTCCTTCCCCTTCCCCTCCCATATAAACATAATAAGTGATAAGTAGGAAGTAGTAATAATAATAAGTGACCCAGCAAAGCAGCGAGCATGGTAGAAGACCTCATTCAAAGTAATTAGCAATCCATCATTTCTCTCCACCGCACCAAATTTCTATACTGACCTTGGGCCAAATGCATTTGAGATAATCAGCTCTGTGTTAATTATAAATAATGCCTAAACTGCCTCCACCAAGGTTGGCCCCTAGAAAAGACAGAAATGAAACTGGCAGCAGCTCAAAAAGAAGGAGAAAAACATGACTGGCATGAGTTCACCCAAATTCACCACTACGGCTGTCCAAATTCAGCATCCAGAAAGCTGCACACTCTTCATATCAAGTCCAGATGGTACTAAACTTAAACCAGGTTTATTTACTGTATTTTTCGGAGCATAAGACGCACCTTTTTCCCTCAAAAAAACAGCTGAAAATCTGGCTGTGTCTTATACACTGAATACAGCATTTTTTGCCTCCCGAATCACCCCTCCCCCTTCACCAAAATGGCCATGCAGAGCCTTTAGGAGACTTTTAGAGAGCTCCTGGGGGCTGGGGAGGACAGAAATGAGTAAAAAATGGGCCATTTTTTTGCTCAATTTTGCTCCGCCCCCTAGCCCTTAGACTCTATAAGCCTCCTAAAGGCTCTGCATGCCAATTTTTTTAAAAAATGGGCCCGTTTTTGCAAAACATGTGCCATTTTTTGCTTGTGTTGCCTCCCCCTTACCTCCCAGGAGCATTCTACAAGCCTCCTGAAGGGTATGCATGCCCATTTTTGGGGGAAAAAATGGGCCCGTTTTTGCACACAGTCATGAAGCGGGCGTGTGGAGGTGGTGCGAACTGGTTGTAATCTTATGTGAAACTCACCTCTGGAGTGCCTATCGTCTACTGTTTCTCTAGTTTGCATAATTCAGATTGTTTAGCCTGGTTTCTACTACTCATGGAGATGAGGATAAAGCTCCTGACAGTCCCAAAACTGTAAATCTTAAAACGGTCTGTGGAAAGTTATCACCCAGCCCTCTCCCAGAAAAATAAAATATCCTAGGAAATATTGAAAAGGCAGAATATTACATTTCCCTGGATTTGAAAAGGAAGAAACATGTTTTAAAAGACAGAATAGCTCCCTACAGCTTCCTGCCTATCCCCCTTTGTCAATGAGCCATTAAAACCTGAGCTAGCCCACTTTACATAATAAAGAGTTCTCCCCTTCAGCTCCAGGGGGATGGGATGAAGGCAGGATCATATTAGCCTTTTTACCCAACTCGTCACATGGCATCTGAGAACTCAACCAAACCTGGATTCAAAACGCAGCCTAGAGAGTTGCCTCTGCATGGCTCCATGGGAGTCTGACAACCAATCAGAAGACAAGCTCAAGATCAAAGGCCAGAGAGGGCATAAAACCAGGGGCTCAGCTTCTCTTCCTCCCTTCTCTTCTTCTTTCCAACATTGAAGCATGTGATCACCTTTTCTGTTCAGGACTCAAGCCATGTGGTCCTGTCTGTCACTGCGTTTTTTTGTTTGCCAGCTGTGCTTAAACTCTGAGACATACGGTAGACTGATCTGACCCGTATCACTAAGTTCACTACGCATGTCCACATTTCTTTCACATTTTTTGTTCGCCTGCCAAGAAGGTAGGCAGGAACGCTGCCAAAATGTAATCATTAGCTAGTAAGTTTTGTTTTCATTTTCTTTACAATAAAATGTGTTTCTTAGAATATATCTCGTGTTTATTTTTCTTAATTTTGAAATATACTTCAAGGAAAAACCACGGTTCATCCCTCATTAAATACAATTACCCCAGCAGGGCTGAATTTCCACCCTAACACTGTCCACCATTAAAACCATCTTTCCAAGCAGCCTCCATGTCTCCAGTGTCTTTTTCCCCACTTGGAGCTGAACCCAGAAGGACATTTCTTCCAACAAGTCTTTCTGACCTCATTCCAAGTACCTCATCTGCTCTAATACAGGGTCAGAATTATTTTTGCAAAACACATCCAGCATCTATTTATGGAAATCCCTCAATGGAAGGAAAACTCAAAGCCAATAACACCCTTTTATATTTGCATGTGCATACACTCTTTCTACTTTTTTAATTATTCACCTTTGTATGTTGAGTTGGGAGAAGGATGGACTTTCAATGCTGATTGTCCTTAAACAGTGTTTCATTTCTGGGTTGATTACACATTACACATTTTTTCCTCTGCCCTGTGAAACCCCCTTTAAGCAAAAATGCTGAGGATTGGAGGGAAGCATTCAGGAAGTGGTGAGAAAGAGGAGGAGGAAGAAGAGGAGGGGGAGGAGAAGGAGAGGAAGAGGAAAAAGAAGAAGAGAAGGAGATGAAGAAGAGGAGGAGGAGAGGAAGAGGAGGAGGAGAAGGTGGTGGTGGAAGAAGAAGAAGAAGAAGAAGAAGAAGAAGAAGAAGAAGAAGAAGAAGAAGAAGAAGAAGAAGAGGAGGAGGAGGAGGAGGAGGAGGAGGGGAGAAGGAGAATGGGAGAGGAAGAAGAAGAGAAGGAGGAGGAGAAGGGGAGGAAGAGGTGAAAGAAGAGGAGGCGGCAGAGAAGGTGGTGGTGGAAGAAGAAGAGGAGGAGAAGGAGGAGGGGAGAAGGAGGGGGGAGAGGAAGAAGAAGAGAAGGAGGAGGAGGAGGAGAGGAAGAGGAAGAAGAAGAGGAGGAGGCAGAGAAGGTGGTGGTGGAAGAAGAAGAGGAGGAGGGGAGAAGGAGAACGGGAGAGGAAGAAGAAGGGGAGGATGTGGTGGTGGTGGTGGTGAAGGAGGAGTAGAAGAAGAAGACGAAGAAGAGGAAGAGGAGAAGAAGATGACCAAAACTACGACTACTACTACTACTACTTTAATTGCAGAGATTGAATTCAATCCAGTATTACTACTACTACTACTACTACTACTACTACTACTACTACTACTACTTCTTCTTCTTCTTCTTCTTCTTCTTCTTCTTCTTCTTCTTCTTCTTCTTCTTCTTCTTCTTCTTCTCCTCCTCCTCCTCCTCCTCCTCCTCCTCCTCCTCCTCCTCCTCCTCCTCCTCCTCCTCCTCCTCCTCCTTCTTCTTTAGAGGACAACAACAACCAAAATTTCTTCCAAAGTCAATCCTACATGGGTTCTGGCTACACACAGGGGCTGCCACAGTAAAGTAGGACAAGTTATGGAAAACTCTGCACCTCAGTGACGTCACTGCCAAGCCCCTCCTTTGCACATATCTGGTTCTTGCTTGTTAAGCATGGAGAGCTTGCTCAGTGCCTTATTTAAATAACCTAGTTACTTGCGGGATCGTATTCTGCCCCATACATCCCTGCGACCAATCCGCTCGCACAGAGAGGGCCTCCTCCAGGTGCCGTCCACAAGACAGTGTCGGGGGGCGGCGCCTAGGAGTAGAGCCTTCTCTGTGGCGGGCCCAACCCTGTGGAATGACCTCCCTCCGGATATTAGGAATACCTCTGACCTCCGCTCCTTTCGTATTAAGCTTAAGACCCACCTATTCCAAGCAGCTGGCCTGGCTCAACTTTGATCTAACCATATCGCTCCTGACGGGCTTTTACTGGGTATTTTAATTATATTTAATTATCTAGGGGTTTTTAAATATTGTATTTTAATTGTTTTATTTATCAGCCGACCTCCTCCTTGTGTATGTCTCGGTATATGTCTCTGTTATATGTTTGTTTTGTCCATATTTATTTCATATGTTTCATTGTACGCCGCCCCGAGTCCTTCGGGAGAGGGTGCGGCTAAGAAATAAATATTTATTATTATTATTATTATTATTATTATTATTATTATTATTATTATTATTATTATTATTATTATTTTCTGCCAGTAATTGCCAATGGCCAGGCAAGAGCATACTAGCTTGTTTTTTTAGCCGCCAAGAAATAATTAAACTATTAAAATTATGTTTTGCCATCCTGCCATCTTTTAGGTCGAAAAAAAAAATCTGACAATTAAAGTTATGCCATTGGTTCTTCATTGCATTCCAATACATTTATATAAAAAAGGATCGTCTAAGAGAGAATTTTATTGGAGATGTAATAAAGATAATGATTCTTTATAACATGTGTTTTTACAATGTCCTACACGTAACAGGAGGGACGCAGTGACTCAGTGGCTAAGACGCTGTTCTTGTCGATCAGAAAGGTCAGCAGTTCGGAGGTTCGAATCCCTAGTGCTGCATAACGGAGTGAGCTCCCGTTACTTGTCCCAGCTTCTGCCAACCTAGCAGTTCAAAAGCATGTAAAAATGCAAGTAGAAAAATAGGAACCACCTTTGGTGGGAAGGTAACAGTGTTCCATCCTCCTCTGGCGTTTAGTTATGCCAGCCACGTGACCATTCAGACGTCTTCAGACAGAGCTGGCTCTGGAGTCTTTGAAACGGAGATGAGCACCGCCCCCTAGAGTCGGGAACGACTAGCACATATGTGCGAGGGGAACCTTTACCTATGTAAATATCTAGACTAATAGACTAATATCTACATTAGCCTATGTAGAATTACAACTGTTAATTGAACCATTTCTATTATTTTTATGTTGTACTTTTCCCCTTTCTAAAGCACTTTTGGAGGGTAGTTTTTGTACAATTATTAAGAGACGCCCTCTGTCCATGCTAGTTTTGCTCTGTGTGGGAACCCAGCCATAAAGCTGTAAACCATACTTGTTGGCTTTATTTAATATGGGAAGACAACCATGATGATTGATGCCAGAAACCAAGGTAAAGGCAAATCATGGCTTAAAGCACAGGGTGTATCCAGCCAATAAATTGGAGCTCTGTTTAGGTAATACAAGAAGAAAATGGCTTTGCAAAACCCTAGAATAGAAGAGCGAGTAGGGTTTAAAACTATGTGAATAAAACTGCAAAGGGTCTATGGAGTTAACATCTCTCTCCCTGTCTGGAATGTCATTCATAACCTGTTGGCATGTCTTAACTACTATTTTGTTTTCTTAACTCATATTCCTGCACCTGATATTTTAGCTCACTGATGCAATGTAAGATTGCAAGATCTCTTTCACTCCAAAGTCCTACTACGCACGTGTTCTCCCTGGAGAACAGATCCTCCAGGGACTGAAATACTTAGCTGAGTTTCTCAACTTGGCAACCTTGATCTGTTGGTATTTATTTAGATAATCCCTCTCAACTCCAGATCCTAAGAAAAGATAACGTTCTTGCAAGGTTACCCTGATTAGTTAATCCTGCATTGAGAGTTCAAGAAGTCTTACAACACTCTCACACAGCGGAAGCATTTTTGTGCCTTTGCTGACTCGCAGGAGAGGACTTGGTCTACCGTTGTATGAATTGAACAGGCAACTCAGGCCGATCGTCTTGCTCAGAATGTGTGATGTTTTTTCAGGAAGAAGGTGGTTGTTGGTCTGTGGATGACGTACTCATGGATATGTTTACATAAATTAATGAGCTCGCAGCCATATCCAAGTCATTGAAAACAGGGTATGCACCTGCTCAAGATAGAGACAATGAGTTCTAGTCCCACCTTAGCTTGAAAGATAACTGGGGGACTTCGGGCCAATCACCAGGAGACAGTGAGTTCTAGTCCCACCTTAGCTTGAAAGATAGTTGAGTGACTTTGGGCCAATCACCAGGAGACAGTGCACCTCCCCAAAACTTATTGGCACAACAAATAAATATGGCATGATGGGAAAATGTGAAAATGTTATGCGCCCTGGTGGTACGGTTAATTGAACTGCAGTATTGCAAGCAAACTCTGTCCAGAGCCTAGTGCTCGATCCTGACTACGATCCATCCTTCCATCCTTCTGAAGTTGGTAAAATGAAGACCCAGTTTGTTGGGGGCAATAGGCAAATGATACTCATATTGTAAACTATCCACAGCGAGTGCTGTAAAGCACTATGGGGCAGGATACAAGGAGTCCTCAACGTATGACCAGAATTGAGCCCGAAATTTCTGTCGCTAAGCGAGACATTTGGTAAGGGAGTTCTGCTCCACTCTATGACTTTCCTTGCCAGAGTTGTTAAGTGAATCACTGCAGGGGTTAAGTTAGTAAGATGGTTGTTAAGTGGGCTTAACTTGCTTCAGAAGGTTGCAAAAGAGGATTACATGACCCAGGACACTGTAACCGTCATAAATATGAGTCAGTTGTGAACCATCTGAACGTGACCACGTGGATGCCGAAACGGTCGTAAGGGCGAAAAACGGGCCGAAGTCACTTTCCAATGCTGTTGTAACTTCGGGCCGTCACTAAATGAACTGCTGTAAGTCGAAGACTACCCATATAAAACTAAATGCTATTGCTGTTGCTGAATCTGGCTCAGCGTCTGTACGGTCGTTCCAAAGAAGCCAGTTTTGCAGCGCACAGAGCTTCTTTTTAAGCGGGGGGAGGACGGAGGAACAGTTAATATCCCCCGTGGCTACTAATATCTAGCACAGGCCCATACAATCATTAGGAGCAATGCTACCTGGCAGCAGGAAATCTTTGCCGAAAGAGTCAACCTGGTAACTATTCGAGAAAGGACGACACATTCCTGCAAGCTAGCAAAAAAGTTCAGGGTGAAAAGGATCTTTGGCGGGTGTATGTGTGTGTGTGTGTGTGTGTGTGTGAGGATGGGAAGACAGATACTTGCACTTTTAAGCTATCTCTGCCTTTGCTGGCTAAGCAGATTCTGATTATTATCGTGACTCTCAATTGGCTACAGAGGTTGCTGGGCCCTGGAAGGAGGAGGAGGAGGAGGCTAGCAGGGTACAATGGATTAATATATTCCACCTTAATAGCTGTCTGAGATAAATCTTCAAACCTTTGTGCCTGTTCTGTGTCTCCTGCTCTTTAGCACCCTGTTTGTGGAGGAGCTGTTTTATGGCATCCCGGAGTGTCCGGCCGTCTATAAGAAGAGCTGTACGGGCAGATGTGGCTGTGCATGCAAGTGTGTAATGAGAATCTATGAGATCAGTGAACCACTACGGAGGAGAGCCTGGCGAGCGGGGCTTGCAAGAGAGAAAACCGAAGAGCCGGCGGCATAAATGTCTCCAACCAAGCCAGACAGTTGCAAAACTTAAGGCTGTTCAAAGAACAGTGGACTTACGAATGTTAAAACCCTCAAGATCACAAATTGGTTAAATTTTAGAATCGCAGGGCAAAAAGTATCAGCTCTGGCATCAAGATCTATTTGATTTTATTGGTAAGGTAAAGGTAAAGGTTCCCCTCGCACATATCTGCTAGTCATTCCTGACTCTAGGGGGCGGTGCTCATCTCCGTTTCAAAGCCGAAGAGCCAGCGCTATCCAAAGACGTCTCCGTGGTAATGTGGCTGGCATGACTAAATGCCAAAGGGGCACGGGACGCTGTTTACCTTCCCACCAAAGGTGGTTCCTATTTTTCTACTTGCATTTTTACATGCTTTCGAATTGCTAGGTTGGCAGAAGCTGGGACAAGTAACGGGAGCTCACTCCGTTACCAGGCGCTAGGGATTTGAACCACCGAATGCTGACCTTTCTGATCGACAAGCTCAGCGTCCTAGCCACTGAGCCACCGCAGCCTCCATTTGATTTTATAGTGGCTAGGAAATCAAACAGCTGAGTAAAAATAATGTATTTGCTCCTTTTTTTAAAAAAAAGCAGAACCACAGTTCCACTCTTTGAAGAAATGGGATGTTAGAGAAACTTTATGCTGAGAACTCCGCCTATAGCAGGGGTGTCCAAACTTGGGAACTTTAAGACTTGTGGACTTCAACTCCCAGAATTCCCCAGCCAGCAGAGCTGGCTGGGGAATTCTGGGAGTTGAAGTCCACAAGTCTTAAAGTTCCCAAGTTTGGACACCCCTGGTCCATAGGAAATGGCTGAGTGATATAGGTAACCCTTGACTTACAACCGTAATGGAGCCTGCCCAGCACGGTTGTAAGTTGTGACGATCGTAAATGGGGTCACCCACGTGACCAACTTGTTTTTGTGACCGTTTTTGCAATGGTTTTGTTAAGTGAACACCACAGTCATCAAGCTAACCAATGGTTTGAAATGGACCAGTTTTGCCAAAAAAATGAATGTAAATATCAGCTTTTGGCAAAACCATTGAAAATCAAGTCACACGATGGCAGGTTAGCAATAACAATAGCACTTAGTCTTATATACCACTTTACAGTGCTTTACAGCCCTCTCTAAGCGGTTTTACATTGTCAGCATATTTTCCCCAACAATCTGGGTCCTCATTTTACCCACCTCGGAAGGATGGAAGGCTGAGTCAACCTTGAGCCTGGTGAGATTTGAACTGCCAAATTGCAGGCAGCCGGCAGTCCGCAGAAGTAGCCTGCAGTACTGCACTCTAACCACTGCGCCATCATGGCTCAAATGCTGCAAATGCCCACAAAGGCGGCCAGTTATTGAGCACCAGACTTGCGGTCGTGTGACTACCTGGAGGGGCCAGCTGTCCGAACTTCAGAATTGAGTCGTAAGTAGCAGAGGGAGATGTGTTAAACAGTCACTAAGCGATTGGTCATAAGTTTAGAACTACCTGTATTTATTTGGGAATACGGAGGTATAGCCCACGAGACACGCCAATCTTCTCTATTTCCGCTGAAAGAGCATATGAATCAATATGAATCAATATTGACTTCTGCTTATATAATTGCATACTGTCTGAAATTATTGTTGTTTTTCTAGCCTAGCAAATTGGAATCTTAATACTGGACTGTAAATGTTATCTCACTGCTGCGTCTCGCTAATATTCTTGGCTTCAAAGCTAGGGACATTCTTGAAAACATAGAAGGAACTGTTACAAGGGCTGCCTAGATAAAGGAACTAAACTAGGGAGTTTTCCTGGCTCATAAATCCTTAAAGCATTCTGAAATGCCGAAAAATAACTTGGCAAAGAGGAGCAGTCACCCCCTTACGCAAGGCTATAGGAATACTTCACAGATAAGGTAGACAGAGACAGGAGCTTGAACAAAAGACCTCTTTAAAGATCACATTGGTAACGAATCTTTGTCTCTGATTGGATAAACTTTGCTTCTATCTGCCTAAAATGTATATAATACTCTGAGCCACTCTTGCAGGGTGTGGCTATTCCTTACATGCATTTGTCCGTATGTTTTGAATATAGTTTTGTCACACGGCTTTTGCTATGGCCATAATTTAAGGCTCATACTTTTTGCAAGCCTCGTCTCGAGTCTCTCTCTTTGGCATCTCAGCGGCTCGGGGAAAACTGCTGGAACCTTACACCGCTATAAGAACCTTGATTCCCAGAATTCTCCGGGAGGGCCAAATTGGTTATGGAATTCTGGGATTTGAAGTCCATGCATCTGGAGAACTTTGAAGCTGTTAAAAGCTGAACAACAGAACAACAACATAGCTAAATTTCTGTAAGAAACTGGACTGCTGGCGGGTTCGCAGGGATTTGGGAGAATCTCTTGCTAAGATTCTGTGCAGTTCAGAGAACCCACAAATCCCACTCCTGGCTGGCCCCGCCCACCCCTCCCCTCCCAGGAGTCTCCACCCAGCCCGTTTTGGATGCAGGCAAATGCAGTGCGCACACCGAGGCTCGGGGAGGGCGAAAAACGCACCTACCAGAAGTTTGGGAAGGCCAGAAATGGGCCTGTTTCTGGCCTAGAGGGCCTCCGGAGCCTGGGGAGGCCGTTTTCTCCATCCTCCCTCTCTCCGGAGTCCAGAGCCTTGGGAGGGTAAAAATGCCCCCCCCCCCATGGTGCAGGAGGCCAACTAGGCCATGCCCACTATGCCCACGCCCACCCAGCAACCAGGCAGAGAACCCCTTGCTAATTTTTTTGAAGGCCATCCCTGAATAAACCCCAGAACCAAAGACCGAGGCTACTAAAGCTATAACTGTGTCACAACTAGCAATATGATGAGAGTGATGTTTAATTAAGATTGCAGGTTGACAGGGCGCGAGATAACACCGGAACTGCTTGATCACAGGCAAATTGTCTGAAATTCTTTGTTCTCACAAGCAGATGTGTGGGGATCTAAGATAATGCTATCAGCACAGAACAGGGCTTCTTCTTTTTTTTTTTTTTAAGGAGCAAATGCCCATTAAAATCCAATTAGAAAGGCCCCGTCATAATCTTTGATAAATGGTTTTGATTAGTCATGCTGATTGCTTAATTAATGGGCTTAGCTAGCGGTGGGTGGGTGGGTGGAAAATGGGGGTGAAAGAACCGAGGGTCCCTCCATTTTTATCTTTCAGCAAGATCTGCAGAAAGACAGCTGTAGCAATAGATTATGACCGAATGATGTTTTGCAGCGTGGAGCATGACTTAAACCCAGGGAATTGTGGCTAGACATGTAACTCACATGGGGCAAACTGGAATATAACACATCCTCCCAATCTGGTGCCCTTAAACTCCCAGAAGTCTCAGCCAGCATAGGCTGCACTGAATTTCTGTTTAAATTGAATTTCTAAATTAAATGTGAGTTTGTAAAATTGAACAGATGAAAGCTAATAGATGCATTTTTTTTCTCTTTGCAAAGCAGGGGTGAAATGCTACCGATTTGAGCGAACCGGTATTTCTGACGATCAGCTGGGTGACGATCAGTTGTGACGCGTGATTTATATTAGCTAGAATCATCGGATTTCCTGCTTTCTAGCTAATCTAAATCACATGGCACAGTGGATCCCCACCACCACCAGCTGTTCTACTTACCGTACTTTCCCACCAAAGGTGGTTCTTATTTTTCTACTTTTTTGCATTTTTACGTGCTTTCGAACTGCTAGGTTGGCAGGAGCTGGGACAAGTAACGGGAGGTCACGCCGTTACGCGGCGCTAGGGATTCGAACCACCAAACTGCCGACTTTTCTCATCAACAAGCTCAGCGTCTTAGCCACTGAGCCACTGTGACGTTCCCGAAGATCAAGCAATGGGGATAGAAGCGATCCATTCGTGATCTCACCAGGTTACTACACAGCCTCCTGGATAGCGAGCTCTAAATTTGCTTTCCTATTTGGCACCAGGCCTTTTGGGCAGTTGATTTAAGAAGTTTTCCTTGACATTTCTTCCTTTCTGCAAACCTTTGCCCATGGACGTGGTTCAAGTGGAAATATTGAAAAGGGGGTAAAAGAAGAATATAAAACTTTATTAATCCACAGGCTTTGAAAGTCATGTCACAGCCTGCCCTAAGAACCTGAGCCAGAGGAGATCAAAGAATTTTAAAAGCAGGTGGAGCAAGAATACTATTACTTAATAGTGTAATCAATGAGATCAGATAAGTAATACATAAGAAAACCACTCTCTGCTCGTTAGATTGGGTAATGGAAAGGCACACTCAGGCTTAGGCAACGACAGCTCTTTATTGTAACAGAACAACTATGTACAATCCAGCGAAGGTTCAGTCTGACAGCAGCCCTTTTATAGGAAGCTGTCAGACCCTTCGACCAATGAGATTGAACTTCTGTTCCCGCCGGAACAGAGGACCTTGGTGGAAACCATTATGACAGTTGCTAATATCTAACACTGCTCCGTGTTTAAATCAATCTGTCCTGTTACATCACATTGTCATTGAGAGAAAGTAGCTTACGAGTTTAATTTTTAGGCACTGCTTGTTAAATGTTTTATTAACGTGGGTTTAAAATGTCTGAACCTTGTTTTATATGGATTTTCCTTCTCTGACATCTTGGCTGTTCCCCCGTCTAAAACTCAACAAACAGGGTCTTTTCTTTAAAAAAAAAAGGAAGGGAATTATCAGTATTGTTCCACTGTTTTCTAATGAACTGCTCACCTGGGGCAGACACATTTTTATTTATTTACTAGTATCTGATAACCCAGCAATTTCCGGCTATTTATTTATCCTAATCCTGAATTAGACAGGAAAAGCCCTGATTTCGGCGACAATTAAATTAGTTCCCTGAAAATGTTTTCCCTGTAAACCCAGAAGCATCAAGAAAAGTAATACCGCCTTAATTTCTAACGTTGGATTTTCCCCCTTGCCAGAGGAAGCCCTTTTGTGGAGTACTGTGAAGCGGTTACCATGGCAACTCCATTGCTCTGCACAGTAGAAGCCATTTTATGGCAGTACGGTAGAAGCCACTGTAAGGCACAACAGGCTGTATCTGAGCAGAACATACCCCCCGAGGGGTGTTAAGGGTGTCTTACCCCCACAGTATTTTTTTCCAGAGAGTAAGTTATCTCTGTACCAAGTTTGGTTGAAATTGCTCGAGCCGTTCCAGAGGGTCCAGAGTTAACAGCCATTTTTATATATATAAATAGATTTGTCAAGCAACAATTACAAATTCCAATGAACAAAACTAAAATGTGACAGGCAGGTTAAACACACTAACTTGCATAAACAACTGCAAGATGCTTTTTTCAAGAGGCAATTGGATTTTCATGGTTGTTGTTTTTTTGTTCTTTGGAAACGTTTCACGAAGTGTTTTCAAATGAAAACAACAAGAAAGTCCAGGTGCCTTTTGGGAAAAAAAGAAAAAGCACCTCTGGGACAACCACGTCTAGGAAGATTAAGAATCTCCAATTGTTTATTGAGAATAAACAACCGTACCAGATGGCTTTTGTAATGTTGAAAAAAACTCTTTCGCAACCAGCAAGTTTGCCTTCCAGTTCAATTAGAGGTCCCTGTTAGGTCCCAAAGGTGCTTTTTCAGGAAGCAAACTGGACTTTCTTGTTACTTCTTCGTTTTGAAGAACTTTCGCTTCTCATCCAAGAAGCTTCTTCAGCTCTGACAGGATGGGGGAGCGGGGGAGGGAAAGATTTATATTCCTTCTGGTTCTGGTGCTTCTGGGTTCCTGTAATATGCAATTTTTTTCCCCCTCTGGAAATCCATAACTACTCCCCAACAAATCAATCAATCAAACAGAATAGAGCTGGAAGGGACCTTGGAGATCTTCTAGTCCAACCCCGTTCAAGCAGGAGACCCTAGACCAGGGGTCAGCAAATCCTGTGGCTCTTTCTTCCCTCTGCTGCGATTCCATCAATGGTCGGCGTTACAATTTTGAGAGCAGCTTCCGGTGGGGGGGGGGGGAGAGAAGCACAGTGCACTAGGAGAAGACTCTATGGCAAGTGGAGGGTTTTCCAGTTGTCTCCATAATTGATAGGGCTTTCGGTGATGACAGGTAGAGGAAAAAGTATGCAGCACTAGGAGGAGACTCTATGGTAGGGGAACTGAAGTCCGGTCAGTTCCAGAACTGAACAGGGGGCTTCTGGTTAGGACCTTTGTGGCTTCCGGTGTTTTCTTTTCCATGGGAAACGGGTCCAAATGGCTCTTTGAGTATTTAAGTTTGCCGACCCCTGCCCTAGACCATTTCAGTCAAGTGGCTGTCCAGCCAGCTGTTCCATTGCTTAATTGTACTCTTTACTTTACTTTACTTTTATTTAGATTTTTATACCGCCCCCTCTCCCCAAAGGGACTCGGGGCGGTGTAGTCAGATAAAAACACATCAATAAATAGAAAGTACAAACACAAAAGAGGAGGTAATAAGAAACTGTACATATCTGAAGCAAAGTAGTTAAAAGCAATATTTAAATAACCCTAAAAATACCCAATTAAAAAATATCTGCCAGGAGGTAGAATAAAACTATAAATCTATAAATGGGCCAGGCCGGCTAAACGGAACAGGTGAGTCTTCAGTTTTTGTCGAAAGGAGCGGAAGTCGGTGGTGGTTCTGATATCGGGGGGGAGGTCATTCCAGAGGGTTGGGCCCATCACAGAGAAGGCTCTACTCCTTGGTGTCGCCCGTTGGCATTGCTTAGTGGACGGCACCCGGAGGAGTCCCTCCCTGTGAGAGCGAATCGGTCGCAGGGAAGTGTACTCACTGTTAGGCAACTTCCCCTTAATTCCAGCTTGCTTCTCTCCTTGATTAGTTCCCATCCATTTCTTGTCTTGCCTTCCTTTCTCTAGTCAAACCCACACCCTGCATTATGTGAAGTATGCATGTTTATTGGTGTATTGTGACGCTACACACGTTTATTTTAGCAAAACGTACGAAAAACATATTGAATATTTATTTTTATTTTGGAAGAGAGAATCCAAATGAAACACGTTCCTTCATTAAACTGCTAAATTTACAACAGGTACTGATCATAGCAAATGGAAAGTTTCAAAGGGGTGAATCTCTACAGACATCCAAGCAGCTACTCCTGAGCGAAATGTCTTCAAAGAAAACTCAGAAAGTCCAGTTGCCTCTTGAAAAGGCAGCTTTGGGACAACTGTGACCTGGATGATGAGAATCCCCATATAGACACTCCTGTTAGGCTCTCTGCACAACATCCGTATACCTTAAACTGGCATAACTGAAAATAAACCGAGCCACGACCCCAAACGATCCCTCAGCAACATTCAGAAGTTGTGGGTTCTTCACATGCCCTTGTCTCAACTTAGAATAGAATGGAATAACAGAATTGGAAGGGACCTTGGAGGTCTTCTAGTCCAACTCCGATTAGACAGGAAACCCTACATCACTTCAGACAAATGGTTATCCAACATCTTCTTAAAAACCTCCAGTGTTGGGACATTCACAACTTCTAGAGGTAAGCTTGTTCCACTGATTAATTGTTCTGTCAGGAAATTTCTCTTTAGTTCTAGGTTGCTTCTCTCCTTGACTAGTTTCCACCCAGTGCTTCTTTTCCTGCCCTCAGGTGCTTTGGAGAGTAGCTGAAACCCCCTCTTCTTTGTGACAGCCCCTGAGATATCGGAACACTGCTATCATGTCTCCCCTAGTCCTTCTTTTCATCAAACTAGACACACCCAGTTCCAGCAAGTGTGCTTGACCTCCAGTCCCCTAAATGGTCTTTAGAGTGGAGAGCACTTGATAAATGGAAGGATATATAGGTGAAACTCTAAAAATTAGAATATCTTGCAAAAGTTCATTTATTTCAGTAATGCAACTTAAAAGGCGAAACTAATATATGAGATAGACTCATTACATGCAAAGCAAGATAGTTCAAGCCGTGATTTGTCATAATTGTGATGATTATGGCTTACAGCTCATGAAAACCCCAAATCCACAATCTCAGAAAATTAGAATATTACATATAATCAATAAAACAAGGATTGTACATAGAACAATATTGGATCTCTGAAAAGTATAAGCATGGATATGTACTCAATACTTGGTTTGGGCCCCTTTTGCAGCAATTACTGCCTCAATGTGCCGTGGCATGGAAGCTTTCAGCCTGTGGCACTGCTGAGGTGTTATGAAAGACCAGGATGCCTTTAGCTCTTCTGCATTGTTCGGTCTCATGTCTCTCATCTTTCTCTTGGCAATGCCCCATAGTTTCTCAGGCGAGTTTGCTGGCCAATCAAGCACAGTAATCCCACGGTCATTGAACCAGGTTTTGGTGCTTTTGACAGTGTGGGCAGTTGCCAAGTCCTGCTGGAAAATGAAGTCAGCATCCCCATAAAGCTTGTCTGCGAAAGGAAGCATGAAGTGCTCCAAAATCTCCTGGTAGACGGCTGCGTTGACCCTGGACTTAATGAAGCACAGTGGACCAACACCAACAGATGACATGGCTCCCCAAATCAACAGACTGTGGAAACTTCACACTGGACTTCAAGCATCTTGCAGTGTGTGTCTCTCCATTCTTCCTCCATACTCTGGGTCCTTGGTTTCCAAATGAGATGCAAAAGTTGCTCTCATCAGAAAAGAGGACTTTGGACCACTGAGCAACAGACCAAGCTTTTAAGACTTGTGTCTGTTTTTCTTTAGCCCAGGTAAGACGCTTCTGACGTTGTTTGTTGTTCAGGAGCGGCTTGACAAGAGGAATACGTCATTTGAAGCCCATGTCCAGGATCCGTCTGTGTGTGGTGGCTCTTGATGCACTGACTCCAGCCTCAGTCCACTCCTTGTGAAAGACCCCAACACTTTTGAATGGCCTTTTCCTCACAATCCTCTCCAGGCTGCGGTCATTCCTGCTGCTTGTGCACTTTTTTCTTCCACACTTTTCCCTTCCACATAACTTTCTATTCATGTGCTTTGATACAGCTCTTTGGGAACATCCAACTTCTTTTGCAATTACCGTTTGAGGTGTCAATGATGGTTTTCTGCACAACTGTCAGGTCAGCCGTCTTTCCCATGATTGTGATTCCTATTGAACCAGACTGAAAGACCATTTAAAGCCTCAGGAACCCTTTGCAAGTGTTATGGCTTAATTAACTGATTAGAGTGAGACACTTTGAGCCTAGAATATTGCACCTTTTCACAATATTCTAATTTTCTGAGATTGTGGATTTGGGGTTTTCATGAGCTGTAAGCCACAATCATCACAATTATGACAAATCACGGCTTGAACTATCTTGCTTTGCATGTAATGAGTCTGTCTCATATATTAGTTTCATCTTTTAAGTTGCATTACTGAAATAAATGAACTTCTGCAAGATATTCTAATTTTTCGAGTTTCACCTGTATAGTTTCCTTCACCCTTATCATGTTTAGCTATGGAAATGGTAACAGCTATGCATTTATAACAGAATAACAAGAGTTGGAAGGGACTTGGAGGTCTTCTAATCCAATCCCCTGCTCAAGTAGGAAACCCTTTACCATTTCAGCCATTTGTGTTAATTTTACCCCTAGAAGCATTGGGGTCATATCACTCAGAATATCACAAACAATATATCTTTCACAATTTGCAATTCTCAATATTCCTACAGCCAGAGTTTTTCAAACTGTCACTGAGGGTTTGTGAGAGACTAAACTCACTTCTCACAAGTTGACCCAAACTCAGCCAACAGCATCCATAAAAAAATGTTCTAAGTCTTTGAACAACAAAAAAAGTATTCTCCATGTTCTATCCCCATGCTTTGTCTCTTGATTGGGAATTCTGGAAACAAAGCCTTGTTCCACTGTTGAATTGTTTTCACTGTGAGGAAATTTCTCCTTAGATCCAGGTTGCTTCTCTCCTTGATTAGTTTCCACCCATTGCTTCCTGTCCTTGTTTCTGGTAGTAAAACTGACATAACGTATAGGGCCTACCGCTTGCGCAGGGGTTGGACTAGAAGACCTCCAAGGTCCTTTCCCCAGCTCTATTCTGCTTAAGGAAGCAAGTGAAGTTGCAGGGCCTTGTGGGCGGGCGGCGAAGAGGCAAAATGCCCAAGGGCAACGCCTGTTGCAAGCGGCGGCTGAGAAAGCGCGAGCAAAAACACTTGCACTTTGCACATTGCAACACAAAAGCCGAGAGGGAGGAGCGAGCTTTCCTCCTGCTGCCCGGGCCGAGCAGAAAAAGGGCGCTTTGGCTCCCAGTAACCGTCCGTTGGGTCGTCAGAAAGCAGACCGTTGCAAGGAGCAGAAGCAGCCCGGCTTGGGTCGGTAGGCAGAACGGGGTCTCTCTCTTCGGGGGGCGGACTGGATTGGATCCCTGAGTGGGCGGGTGGGTGTCTGAAGGCCGCGCGCGCGCGTGGAAAAGAGGCCCGTTTTTTTTTTTTTGGCAAGGCGCGCGGTTCCTTTCGCCCGCTGCGCCCCGAAGGCGAAGGAGCGTTTATTTATTTTATTTTTTGCAAAAATTGCGCCCCGCTTTCTTAGCGCGCTTGGTGCGGATTCCTACACGTGCGTGTGTGTTTGTGTGACAGAGAGAAAGTGAGTTGTTGAGTAAAAGCTGGGCGGTGTTTCCCTTAAGACAGGGGGGTGTCCAAACTTGGGAACTTTTAAGACTTGTGGACTTCAACTCCCAGAATCCCCCAGCCAGCATGGCTGGCTGGGGAATTCTGGGAGTTGAAGTCCACAAGTCTTAAAAGTTGCCTTAAGAGATCGGTGCAAGTCTCTCTTCCCCATGCCTCCCCTCTCTGGGTCTGTGGGAAATCCACTTGCGCGCTTAAGTGATGTGCGCCGATCTGTGGGCCTTTTTGCAAATCTGGAAGAAGCTGTGGTGAGGTTGGAAGAAGAGGGGCGTCTGTAGGTCAGGGCTTGAACTGGGAAGCCTTTGTGCACTGCCAGCATCCTAGACACAACTCTGACCTGCATGGCTGAGAATCCCCACGGACTTTGCTCGCACCCGTTTCATTCCCCGATTAGGTCGCAATCATGGGTGCCGGGGAGCATGGGAAGAAGCCTCACCCTGATGGTCTTGATCTACAGATAATAATCCTCCACTTCCAACAGGAGGCCAACATTTCTATTTGCTAAGTGAAATGTTTGTGAAGCGAGTTCCGCCCCCTTTTTACGACTGTTCTTCCTTGCCACAATTGTCAAGTGAATCGCTGCAAGTGGATAAGTGAGCAACCAGGTTGTTAAGTGAATCTGGCTTCCCCCATTGAAGGTCACAAAAGGGGACATTGGGACACAGCGACCGTCATAAAACATGAACCCGTTGCCAAGCATCTGGATCTTGATCACAGATTTTGGGGATGCTGCAAAGTTCAGAACTGAAAAACAGCCATATCTCCTGTTTTTCAGTACCACTGTGACTTTGAACGGTCACTCAACAAACTGTTGTAAGTTGAGGACTTTCAGTAGTCGGAGAATAAAACATCTGCAAGCAAACATCAAGCTGGGTGTGTGGGGGGAGGGGGGGAGTACCAGAGGACTCCAGGACTCTGCTTAGCTCCCTGAATCTCTGGTTTGTTGCCCCGCTTCCATATGGGGACAAGAAAGAGTGGGGGTTTTCCCCCCAGAAAATAGGGTGCAGAAAATACTGGGGAGGTGGGGGGGTTGCACCCTATTCATCTCACTGGAGAGTTGCACAACTTGGCTGTAGTACAAAAGGCAACTCAAAACTTAATTACTGGATAATAAATCTGGTATGATTGCGAAATGCAAGTGGCATTTGTATAGAGATGAAGCAATCAACTTACTTTGATTTAAAGCCAAAGGTAGATTTCACTTAGTGCTGGTGGAAAACAGCCTGAGTTTTAGCCCAACTGTCAAACTGGTTCAACCTTAACTGGTGGTTCACACTGTCCTTGAGTGTAGAAATGGGTGTGTGTGTGTGTGTGGGGGGTTGTCAAGGCAGTGGGAGTTCATATTTTGCACAAGATGTTAGTTGACCTTTGATGAGGTCTCCCTGCAAGATGCAACCGAGATGCATATTTTGCCGCCTGTGGGAATTCAGTTGCAGCATCCGATGACCCGGGAATAGTGTGAGGATGAAGTAAAAACGAATGTTAAGTTGTGTTTATCTACTTTGAGGAGGAGAAAATGATTACAGGCCACAGTTAGCTGGCTCACAGGAGAAAGCTGAAGAAATCAGAAAGTAGTTTTGTGCAAGATAATTTTCCAGCCAAATAGGGGAGGAGTAGCTTTCTGTTTGGCTATTGGATTGGTTCTGTGGGAAATACACCCCAAAAGGACAGTGCCAGGAACCACTAAAGCAGTGCCAAAAGACTTAAAACAGCCCTTCCCCCTTTCACCCCAAAGCAAAAGCACCAGCTGAAAGAAAAACTCAGAGCAGCCAAAATTTCTTTCCGTCTGTATTTTTATGAATACAGCTAGTCCTTAACTAATAAACATTTGTTTAGTGGCCATTTGAAGTTAGAATGGCACTGAAAAAAAGTGACTTATGACCACTTTTCACACTTCTTACCTTACCTTTACCTTTATTTCGATTTTTATACCGCCCCCTCTCCCCAAAGGGACTCTGACCCTTGCAGTGTCCCCGGGGTCATCGGTGATCACCTTTTGCAAACCTTTTGACAAGCAAAGACAGCGGAGAAGTCAGATTTACCTAACAACCGTGTTACTGACTCAACAATTGCAGTACGTCACTTAACTGTGGCCAGAATGGTTGTGAAATGGGGCCAAATTTCATTTCACAAATATCTCTTAGCAAGACAAATTTGGGGCTCCATTGTGGTCGTAAGTCGAGGACTACCTGCAACTCAAGGCGGTGAATATTCTTAATGCTCCATTCTGCACCTATTTTCCTCACAACGACAACCCTGTGAGGCGGGTTGGGCTGAGAGAGAGCGCGATTGGCCCAAAGTCACCCAGTTTGGCTTTCATGCCTAAAGTAGGACTAGAACTCCTGGTATTAGCTTTAGCACCTTAGCAATTAGCTTGAGTTGGATTCTAACTGTGATTCTTTCCGTGAATTCCTGACTCAGATTTCGTGCTCAGTGGAATCTTTCGCTTCTTTAATGCCGTGGATGATCCCCGTGGCACACTTTTCCTTTTGCAACCAAACCTCTTCAATTGGTTGTGGCAGCAATTGAGAAAAGGTGTAAAATTAGCTTATCCAAGGCCCCAGCTCTACCACAGAGAAGAGGAAAATGAATGCGGGATTTTACAGCAAAATAAAAACAACGTGTTTGGTTATTTTCATAAGTGCTGTTCGGTCAGCCTGGACTAAAGGTATTTTACAGGTAGTCCTCAAATTAATGACTGCAATTTGGGGGGGGGGGGCAGAATTTCCATTGTTAAGCCAGATGGTTGTGAAGTGAGTTGCACCTGATTTTACAAGCGTTTTGCCGCAGTGAAGGAAATCAATGCCGTTAAGTGAATCACGTGGTCACTAAGTGAATCCTGTTTCACTGCATTGACTGCCTTGGGAAAGTCCCAAATGTCCTGCAGATGCCCTAAATACATGCCAGTTGTGAAGCACGCAAAATTTGATCAAGTGACCCTGGGGGGATGATGCAACCATTGTTAAGTGAGGACTGGTCAGAAGTTAAACTTTTTTTAAAAAAAATTCTGTTTTAACTTTGAACAGCTGTTAAAACAAATGGTTGTAAGTTGAGGACTAACTGCATTTAGTCTCTCTCTCCTCTGGCGTCTCCACAAGGAGATGCCAGAGGGGAGAGAGAGAGAGAAAAAAGTTTTGCTCAGTTGCAACTTCATTTATAAGGGTTCAACCTTTAGCAAACAGAAAGAAATATATTTAGAATGGGTCAGTTTGTAGGGCATGCAAGATTTCACAGTGTTGTCCTCCTACAGCAGTGAGGGCCAACCTTTTTCTCACCTGCCCAACCCCTTAATTTTACGCCCCCCCCCCGAGCCGTGCCCCCTGCGCATGCACATGTGACACCCCCCCCTCCCCCCCGGTTGCCCCCTGCATGCACACATGGCTTTCTGGGGTCCTGGGGAGGGAGAAAACGGCCTCTCCTGCTTCCCTGAAGCCTCCGGAGGACGAAAAACGGCCAAAAATCAAGGCCGAAATAGCTGGCCAGCATGCGCACTGGGACGACAGGCCAGCGCCTCGCATGCTCTCAGAAATGACTCCGTGTGCCACCTGTTCGCCATCACGGTCCTACAGTTTCTTGTCTGCCTCTACAGGAGTTCATTTAATGACCATTCAGAGTTACAACAGCACTGAAAAAAAGTGATGTATGACCATTTTTCACATGGTCCCCCATGGTCATGTGTTTTATATACAAATGCTTGACAACTGGGGTCATGTGACCATCTTTTGTGACTTCCTGACAAGCAAAGTCAATGGGAAAGCCAGTTTCGCATAACAACCTTGCTATTAACTTGTGATTCGCTTAGCAACGGTGGCAAGAAAAGTGATTCGCTTAGCAACGGTGGCAAGAAAAGCTGCAAAATGGAGCAAAACTCACTTAACAAATTTCTCAATTGGCAACATGAATTCTGGGCTCAGTTGTGGTGGTAAGCCGGGGGCTACTGTAGATGGCAATTGCAGTTAAAACTTTGCCTGCATAGGCATACAGGTCCATGGATCTAGTCCTTTGTGGCAAGAACTCCAGAATGCAATCTTGACTGTTGCTCTAGAAGCGAATTTGCTTCCCTCTGTAAGCTCCGGAAATTGGATGTGGGATGGGTGGGAGGTGCTTCCTCATTTGGGAAAAATGAAGGTGAATGCTTTTAAGCTTGCCTCACTTAAGTGAAGGATGTTCCTTACTAACTAGAATCAACACAAAAGGTTACCAGTGTCACCTTGTAGGGGAGGTGGGAGAAAGAAGAAAGAAGAAGAAAGAAAGAAAAAGAAAGAAAGAAAGAAAGAAAGAAGAAAGAAAGAAAGAAAGAAAGAAAAGAAAGGGAAGGAAGGAAGAGGAAGGAAGGAAGAGGAAGGAAGGAAGAAGAAAGAAATAAAGAAAGAAAAAGAAAGATGAAGGAAGGAAGAAGAAAGAAAGAAAAAGAAAGAAAGATTCTGCTGTGGAAATTGGCTTGTTAAGTAATAGCATGCAAATAGGTTGTACATCATTTTGATTCCGCACAAATAATTGCTGCAAATGTTTTTTGTTGTCGTCGTTGTTTGTTTGCATCTATATGTTCAGGGTTGAGTGGTCTCTTCATTCATTTAGTCATGCTGCTTAATCATGATCAGCATGTGCAAAATCTGCATTTTGTATGGTGTTGGGATTCAGAGGCTGGGTGAGAAATGGATGTTTGGCTTAGGGCTCAATCATGCAAGCTGATTGGATGACTTAGGGCAGGGGTCGGCAAACTTAAACACTCAAAGAGCCATTTGGACCCGTTTCCCACAGAAAAGAAAACACCGGGAGCCACAAAGGTTCTAACCGGAAGCTCCCTGTTCAGTTCTGGAGCTGACCGGAAGTTCAGTTCCCCCACCATAGAGTCTTCTCCTAGCGCGGCATACTTTTTCCTCTACCTGTCATAACCTAAAGCCCTATCAATTGTGGAGACAACTGGAAAACCCTCCCCTTGCCATAGAATCTTCTCCTGGCGCACTGTGCTTCTCCCCCCCCCCCCCCCCGGAAGCTCCTCTCAAAATTGTGGCGCCGACCGGTGACGGAGCCGCAGCAGAGGAAGGAAAGAGTCACATACGGCTCCAGAGCTGCAGTTTGCTGACCCCTGACTTAGGGGCAATCTTCCACTCTCCCTATAAGGACATCCTGACCATATTTTGAGCTCTTGGGAGAAAGGTGGGTTTATGTCAGACCCCCAGACCAAGAATGGTTTGTGGTGATTCTTCCAAGCTGAGTTCGTTTTAAAATTCCACATCTGTAGACAAAAATTTGCCAGAATAAGCATTGACTATCAGAATAACAGAATTGGAAGGGACTTTGTAGGTCTTCTAGCCCAAACCTACTGCTGAAGCAGGAGAACAGCTGTGGTGGCCTAAAGATGGAGCTCTTCCCTCACAATCAGGAGGTTGGGAGTTCGATCCTAGGTAGAGACAAATGCAGGGTCTCTCCTGCTTGGGCAGGGGGTTGGACTAAATGACCTGCAAGGTCCCTTCCAACTCTGTTAATCTGTTACTGTATACCAGGCATGACCAAAGTCCGCCCCGGGGGCCATTTGTGGCCTTTTTCAAATTTCAAGCTGCCCGCAGCCTCTTCTCCCTGCTGGAGTTATTTGTTTAATCTTACATAAAATAGCTCATTTGCATGTAATGTTAATGGTTCAGAGAATATGAGGCTGAATGGTCGGTCCCATACATTTTCCCCTCACCAAATCTGGCCCTCCTTGCAAAAAGTTTGGACACCCCTGCTGTATACCATTCCAGACAAGTGGCTAACCAACATCTTTTTAAATACGTCTAGTGTTGGGGCATTCACAACTTCTGGAGGCAAGCTGTTCCACTGATTAATTGTTCCAACTGTCAGGAAATTCCTCCTCAGTTCTAAGTTGCTTCTCTCCTTGATTAGTTTCCACCCATTGCTTCTTGTTCTACCCTTAGGTGCCTTGGAAAATAGGTTGACTCCCTCTTCTTTGTGGCAACCCCTGAGATAGTGTAACACTGCTATCATGTCTCCCCTAGTCCTTCTTTTCATTAAACTAGACATACCCAGTTCCTGCAACCGTTCTTCATGTGTTTTAGCCTCCTCATCTTTGTTGCTCCCTGTTCTATTTGCATCTACATTAAGTCCCTTTTTACAACATATGCTCTGTGTACCATTAGGGAGGGTCTGTCTTCGCCCTCTTTCTCTCGCCGATCATATCTGGGCTGACCTGCCTCTTAGTCCTCAGGAATGCACCTCTCTCCTTCCTGGGAGTCCACCTGCTTCACCACATTCCATCACAAATGTTCTTGGCTTTGGAAAGGTGTGTGGTTCACTTTTCATGCTCAATCATTATGTCAGGCTTGGGTTTGGCTTAAGTGAGGTGAGGATCAAAAAGCGATTGTGCCAGGACAAAGCTAAATTAGATGTGGCACAGTGGATAGAGTGAAGTACTGCGGGCTACTGACTGATCACCAGTTGCCAGCAGTTTGGCAGATCGAATCTCCCCAGGCTCAAGGTTGGCTCAGCCTTCCATCCTTCCGAGGTGGGTAAAATGAGGACCCAGATTGTTGGGGGCAATATCAGGGGTGTAATGCTACCAGTTCGGACCGGTTTGCCCGAACTGGTAGTAAAAACAATGCTTCCAATGATCAGCTATGAAATACGATTTATATTAAATCTAAATTGCGTGGCACAGAGGATTCCCCCCCCCCCCCCG
The DNA here is from genome assembly GCF_964273705.1 of Natrix helvetica. Lineage (NCBI taxonomy): Eukaryota > Metazoa > Chordata > Lepidosauria > Squamata > Natricidae > Natrix > Natrix helvetica. The sequence goes on along the minus strand of NC_138553.1, from coordinate 12,152,146 downwards.
CTGTTTGCTTACCTTTGCAGGCATGTCCACATTGCTACCGAATCGGTAGCAATGGTAAGTGTTTTTTTTCACCCCTGGGCAATATGCTATCTCTGTAAACCGCTTACAGAGGACTGTAAAAGCTCTATGAAGCGGTATTGCTATTTGCTAAGTGTTATTGCTATTTAATTTTAAATAAGCAAAACTCATAGGTTTTTTGCATGAGTATTCAATGATTTCCTGTTCTTTTTCCATACACCTAAAAAACCCTCTGCTTGTAGGTACCTTTTCCGTTTCAGGCTAGTAATCTGAGAGAAGTTCCCCTGTATCTATCTGCCTTCTGCATGTGGCAGAAGTAGCAATGCAGATAATCCTCGTTTTAGCATCTTTTATTTGCAGCGTCCTGCAGTCATGCAACCACAATTTAGGATGTTTTTGCCAGAAACGGGGGTTTACTTCCTTTTTCCAGCAAAATTACCCTATAGCCGCGATGGTGAACCTATGGCACCAGCTCCACTTCACTGCGCATGCGTGCGTGCCTCCCGCCGGCCAACTGATTTTTGGGTCTCTGCCGCGCATGCATGGGGGGCGGGGCGCATGCAGGAGACATGTGTGGAGGGTGGGTGTGGGTGGGAACGCACGCCATGTTTGCTTAATGATCATAAGATAAAATCAGGCTTGGTTATATGATAACAGAACAACAGGGATCTTGGAGGTCCTCTAGTCCAACCCCCTGCTCAAGCAGGAAAACCTATACAGGAAGTCCTCGGCTTACAACAATTCTTTTAGTGACTGTTAAAAGTTAGAAAAGCACAGAAAAAAGTGAGTCATGACCGTTTTTTTCACACAACCCGTTGCAGCATCCCCACAATTGTATCGAAATCCAGATGTTTGGCCACTGGCTCATATTTATGACGGTTAGAGTGTCCCGGGGTCATGGGATCCCTTTTGTGACTTTCTGACAAGCAATTAATAACCCTGTTATGACTGTTATTAAGCAACGGCAGTGACTCACTTAGCAGCAGTGGTGAAAAGGCTGTAAACTAAGGCAAAACCCACTTTAAAAAATGTCTCATTTAGCAACATAAATTTTGGGCTTAATTACGGTTGTAAGTCGAGGACAAGCTGTATCATTTCAGACAAATGGTTTTCCGATCTCTTAAAAGCCTCCAGACTAACATAGTTTATGTCTGTAGTTTTAGGCTCACGTTGGGTACAACTGCCGACATAAACTGTGTTAGTCTGGAGGGCTATCTGAATTGTATCTTGTATGTATGTATGTATGTATGTATGTATGTATGTATGTATGTATGTATGTATGTATGTATATGTTGGAAGAAATGTCCTTCTGGGTTCTGCTCCAAGTGGGGAAAAAGACCCTGGAGACACGGAGGCTGCTTGGAAAGATGGTTTTAATGGTGGACAGGACCACATGGCTTGAGCCCTGAACAGAAAAGGTGATCACATGCTTCAATGTTGGTGGAGAAGAAGAGAAGAAGGAAGGGGAAGCGGCTTAAGAAGGGCTTGCAGGGCTTTTTATAATCTGTTCGGCCCCACCTATCTGTTTCCTGTTCCTGTGTAAGAAATTTTATTTATTTATTTATTTATTTTACCGTGCTTCTAGACCGCCCCCTCTCCCAAAAGGGACTCGGGGCGGTGTACAGTCCATACAAAATACATCAAAATACAATAAAAAGTTGAATATGTACAGTTGGAATGGAGGAGGTTAAAATGGAATTAAAAGAACTGTACAGAGCCAGTATATATAAATATAAATTTAAATTTTAAACCCCTAAAACACACACAATAAATTAAAAACAATACCCCTAAAATAACCAGTTGTGTATTCTGATTGGTTGTCAGACTCACATGGGCCCATGCAAGGGCAACCCTCTAGGCTGAGTTTTGAATCCAGGTTTGGTTGAGTTCAGACGCCATGTGGTCAGTTGAGTAAAGGCTTATATTATCATGCCTTCGTTCCCATCCCCCTGGAGCTGAAGGGGAGAACTCTTTATTATGTAAAGGGACTGGCTCAGGCTTTAATGGCTCATGGGGGCAGGAAGCTGCAGGGAGAGTTACCTTGTCTTTTTGAAACATGTTTCTTTTCACATCCAGAGAAATATTCTGCCTTTTCAATATTTCCTAGGATGTTTCATTTTTCTGGTGGAGGGCTGGGTGATAACTTCCTAACATATGTATGTATGTATGTATGTATGTATGTATGTATGTATGTATGTATATATGTAAATAAGCATATCGAACAGAGTTTCATCTGCCATAGAAACCGAGGAGCAAGACAAGATATATACTATTTACACAGTGCTAGTCTTGCACAATTATTTGACCAATTTATTCTAATACATATATCATCTCTCATTTCAGGATCGACTTAGCCTAATTTTTTTTCGTGTTCCGACTCCCACCTTGTGTTTCCAACCATTGATAAAAAAATCTATTCTATAAAATCTGAATCGTAACTTGAATGTCGTACTTGATGCTTTCCTTCCTTCCACTTCATGTTTCAGGTCTTTTGGTGAAAACTGGCCAAGATGGGAAACCTCCATGAATTACTGGATCATGAAGTCACGATGGCATTTATGAGATATGGAACCATTGTTATATTGAAAATGATGCTCATGAGCAGCATTACGGCTTTCTTCCGAATGAGGAAAAAGGTGAGAGACGAAAGTTGGAGTTATGAAGAAACAATGTGTGGGGTGAGACTTGTGAGCCCAGCACTTTGCATGATAAGCCAGGATTGATGGGAACTGTGCTTTCAAACCTACCTGAAACGCTCCAGGTTAGTCTAATACAGGCTAAACCATCAAATCTTTGGGTTTGTAATTTATTATGGACTAACATTATATACAAGCCAGGCCTCTGGTTTTTTTTTTTTTTTAAGTATCATTCAAAATACCATAGATTTACCGCCACAGTTGCATTATGACTCTCAGAGAGTGTAACATAAATGTAATAATATTAAAATAACTAAAACAAGTTAAGATGAATCAAACATCCATGATAGATTCATTTCTATTGGCATCCTTGTTAGTTATGTTAATTGTGGTAGTAACCAAAGATCTGAAAAAAGTATTAGGACGTAATATGAATAGGTAGAATTTCAGTTCGTCAGTTACAAAAAAAATAGCATTACTAAGGATAGTGCACACGGGACGCAGTGGCTCAGTGGCTAAGGCCCTGAGCTTGTCGATCAGAAATGTTGGCAGTTCAGTGGTTCGAATCCCTAGCGCCGCATAACGGAGTGACCTCCCGTTACTTGCCCCAGCTTCTGCCAACCTGGCAGTTCAAAAGCATGTAAAAACGCAAGTAGAAAAATAGGAATCACCTATTACCAGATAACAGCATTCCATGCACCTTCGGCGTTTAGTCATGCAGGCCACATGACCACGGAGAAGTCTTTGGACAGTGCTGGCTCTTCAGCTTTGAAACGGAGATGAGCACCGCCTCATAGAGTCAGGAATGACTAGCACATATATGGGAGGGGAACCTTTACCTAAGGATATTGCCTATGTTTACAATATCCATAGCTTTGTTAGATCTTTAAGAAAGACCAAATACAGATGATTCTTTGCTTACAATGGACTTGGAAAAGGTACTTTACAGCCCATGAAGTATTTCTGGCCACCATAAAGTGCTGCAGCTCAACATCACCAAGCATAGTCAGGTAACTACATTTTGGTGGGCTGCAGGGATGTATGAGATCAAAAGAGCTGCCTTCTAGGAAGATTTCACCTCCATGGGGGGCTGAAATCTTTGCTTAACAATGTGGGAGACAGTTTAACAACTGTAACCGGGAGTGCCGGGATTGTGATCATTGAGGGAAGCAGTTACAATACAATACAATACAATACAATAGTAGAGTTGGAAGGGACCTTGGAGGTCTTCTAGTCCAACCCCCTGCCTAGGCAGGAAACCCTATACCATTTCAGACAAATGGCTATCCAACATCTTCTTAAAAACTTCCAGTGTTGGGGCATTCACAACTTCTGGAGGCAAGCTGTTCCACTGATTAATTGTTCTAACTGTCAGGAAGTTTCTCCTCAGTTCTAAGTTGCTTCTCTCCTTGATTAGTTTCCACCCATTGCTTCTTGTTCTGTCCTCAGGTGCCTTGGAGAATAGCTTGACTCCCTCTTCTTTGTGGCAACCCCTGAGATATTGGAACACTGCTATCATGTCTCCCCTAGTCCTTCTTTTCATTAAACTAGATATTCCCAGTTCCTGCAACCGTTCTTCATATGTTTTAGTCTCCAGTCCCCTAATCATCTTTGTTGCTCTTCTCTGCACTCTTTCTAGACTCTCCGTTGGTGTCTTAATGACTGCTTGATTGGATGACCAGGATTCTGGTTTTAATCGAGGACTACTTGTAGTCAGCAGTACTAACTCCACTCAGAAATATCTGATAGACTGAATAGCAATAACAGCAACAATAATAATTGGTGTAGTAGTAAGCCAGAGGGACATATCACTTCATTCAATACTGCAATACTGATTTTAACCACCATGCCACCGCAGCTGACTCTGGCATGGTACCTTGTAATTTATTCTCATCTTTCTCCCGAATAGGCATTTGCTAATCCTGAAGATACGCTATCGTTTGGAAAAGGAGAGAATGCGAAAAAGTTTCTAAGGACCGATCCTGATGTGGAACGTGTACGCAGGTAATTCTAGAACTTCTTATCAAGCACATACCGTATTTTTCGGAGTATAAGACGCACCTTCCCCTCCCCCCCAAAAATAGAAGGTGAAAATCTGGGTGCGTCTTATATACTGAATACAGCATTTTTGGCCTCCCAAAACTCCGCCCCCATCACAAACATGGACTTGTAGAGGGTTTGAGAGTCCTGCAAAGTGCTCCCAGCGGCTGGGGAGGGAAAAAACAAGCGAAAAATGGGATGCTCACAAAAACAAGGCCTGCAGAGTGTTTGGGAGGTCCGCAGAGTGCAAAAACTTTTAAAAATTACTTCTTCAAAATCTCCGAAAAAATACAGTATATAAAGAAAAGAAAAAATGCATGGGATGGTTGAGTGCAAAAGGCTCTCACCAATGTGCCTGCACTTCCTTTTCAATCACTGGCTTAGAAAAAATATTGATAGCGCCATCCCTCGGTCCATTAATAACTCTCTTGTTTCTTTGATGATCCTCTGTAGGGGTCAACAAAATGTTCCGTGACTCTTTGCTTGCACATCCCTTGTCTCTCCATTCTCCCGGAGAGTGTTCTATTGCAACGTCTTGAGTTTGCATCTGTAATTCCCACAGTCAATATGCCATTCAATTCACAGCAGAAATGGGCAGTAGCATGAACTGGCCATGCTATTCTTCCGGTGCTGATTTCTTGAATGCAATTGGCTGCTTCCCCTTTTTTTGTAACAAACAAACAAAAAAATGAATTGGAGGGAAAGGAGAAATTATCCCAAGGCTCCAGCTCAAGTCTGAAAGCTCAGAAGACTAAATCCACTGACCCAGATTGGATCCTGCAACACGTATATTGGCCTTCATTCCATAAGGCCATTTTGTTGGTACCAAATATTGAAGAAGCCTCTAACGCTGTGAATCTCCTTTGTTCCTTTTCCCCAGAATCCACCTCAACGACCTGGAGAACATTATTCCATTTCTGTTTGCTGGGTTCTTCTACTCTTTTAGTGGCGTGTCCCTCTCTACTGCTTTGCTGCACTACCGGATTTTTCTTGGTTCTAGGATCTTCCACACCATTGCTTACCTGGTACCTCTTCCCCAGCCCAGTAGAGGGTTGGCTTGGATGGCTGGTTACTTGGTCACCTTTTCAATGATGTACAGGATTATAACGATTGCTTTCACTATGTCTTAGAAAAGAAAGCTAAGTTGTACTTTGGGGAAGTGCCTTTTCCAACCAATAGAAGAGAATGTATTGAGCTCTGGGTTGGAACTATGGAGTCCTTGGTGCTCTCTGAACTTGCTTGTTTGCTTGCAAATGTTACATTACCCAACTAGGTAACGCTATCAGTGCTAGTGAGTGTGGAGTTTGCTCCCTGCGCTGCTGCTGGTGGCAGTGTGGTTTTCTCCTTGGTGCTTTCTTGATTCAAGGAATTATTCAAGGCCGTGTAAACATGACAAATGAATAAATCTGCCTGAATCAAGGAATTACCAAAGGGAAAAAGCACAGCCCCCGTAGCAGGACAAGTTACTGGTATACGAGTGGAGCAATCTCCCCAAACTCGCTAGCATTGATAATGTTACCTAATTGGGTAATGAAACACCTGCAAGCAACCAAGCTCAACAAGCACCAAGGACTCCGCCATTAATTCTTCCTCAGAGAAACTCCTTCCTGCCTGCCTCCCAACTTTCCAGGGCATACTTGTGCCTCCTGGGATGTTGGATCTCTCAGCTGCCTTCTAGACATGACTCTTCTGGAGCTCTCTCTGCCATTGCATACTGAAATTGATGTATGGAGAATCTTGTTCCCAAGGTCCCTGGTCCTTCTTAACGGAGCATCACTCAATGATAGCGTAAATGCTTTGTGTCCTAGGCACAACCTCTTGTTAGCAAAAAAAGTCACACATAAGGCAGCGGTTATATTCTCTGCCTCCCGTTCCTTCCTCTCACTCTCAATATGTCAGAAATTCAGTGTGAGTGATTAAATCTGAGGTCATTATGTACACAAAACATTGGCCCTGCCACAGAGGTGATTTCTCTCCACGGTGTCGCCTTTTTTCAAAGTCACTGAAGCCGGTGGCCTCTTTATCCTCTGTTGTCTAATGCTCGTGTTTTCTATTTTTCAAACAAGATTGCGATCCATGAACGTACATGGGGGCAGTTTTCTTTGCAAGTGTCAAATGTGGAAGACTGACAATAAAACAGCGTTCTCTAACTTAGGCCCATCATGATATGTTTGGATCATTATCAGTAGTTCTGGCTTGGTAGTAACAAAAGTTGTAGACCACATTTAGAGAGCTGGAAGCTGGAGAACACTATTACAAAAATGGCTTCCCTCTTTGCCCTAACAGTTACATCAGTTTGACGGCTGTTGACAAACAAACCCCCAAGGGCGAGTTGGATTTCTAATTTGATCCACCAACTCTTCCTTGGATTTGCTTGCAAAACTTCCTTGTTTTCCAGAGGAAATCCAGGATGAGCCTGGAATGGGTATTGTGATGTCCAATTAGCCTCGAGACAGAGTTAAACTGAAGCCACGTCTCTCTGCTCCTTGCTTCTGGCCCCCAGTTTTCAACTCTGTCTGGCCTAAGAGAGACTGTTGCTTTTGGTTCCTCACATCCAAAACTCAGTCCAGATTCATCCTGCTTCAAATTCCTCCCTGCCTTCCACTTTCTAAGACCTGGAATCTGGCTTACCATAAGTGATGGTAGAATCCCTTTTTCTGGGGTTATTAATTTTTCTAGGATATTAATTCTTTAGCTTGTCATTTTTGAGACGCTGGATTATCTCTGCGATAAATGCAGAGCATATGAGAAGCAGATATGGCTTCCTCTTATGTTCCATCTTAAGTGGTTGAGGTACGATCTTCCAGATGGCCTCGGAATACGACTCCTTTTATCCCTGGTGATTAGCTATGCTAATTGATGAACATTGGAAGTTCAACAGTATCCGGAAAGCCATACAATTTGGTAGCCCCTAAGATTGTAGATCTGGGAAGTTAACAGTGCATTTGAAGCTCACAAAGCATGTCTTAGTTCCAGCTCTTTAGCCCTGTTAACTTCTCACCTTCATCCTCAGTTGAGTTCTTTGTTTGATCCCTAAATTTAAGCCCATGGTTCTGATTGGTAGTTCCACAACATCTGGAGAGCCATAAGTTCCCCACCCCTGTTCTATGTTTTGAATGCACAAGGCCAGAGGCTAGAAGCTATAAACCAATTCACAGAATTTTCACGGAGAGAATGGGCTTTGAATGTTGCACCACGTTTGACGTTCTATCAGCATTCCAAATTCTTTGGTTAAATTGAAGCTGGTTTGTGTTTCTGTTGGTTAAGATTTGAGCTTCGTGAGCAACTTCCTTTTATTCTCCCTTTTCTCCTTCACATGTTGTCTTAGCTCACGCAAGCTTTAGCGATTTTTAATGTGCATTCTCTCTTTTGAGAGCATATGTGAATAGTAATTTTCTACATATGCTATTTTTGGGATGTATCTTTTTGAAGCATAAATAATAAAGACAACAGCAGGAAAAAAAAAGTGTGTTGGGATTTTTGCGGCTGTTTTTTTCCCCCCCTCCTTGCCTTGACTACAGTCAGCAAATAAGATGTCACAAAGAATCAGGGACTCAGAGCATCAAGTTCTTTGAAGAATATTTACCTTCATAATAAGATACTGCAAGCAATGCCAGTCCTTGTTGTAAAAGAGACTTTGATACAAATAGGTGTTTTAACCAAGGGCTGGAGTAAATGGAGTAAAACTGAGAATGAAATTTCTCTTAGTCTAATGTAACCTATACAAAGGAGAATATTTTAAGTGGCCCTCACTGTGTTTTAGCAACTTTCTTGTAGTTTTTATTTCTTACTAGCTGATGACAACCCGTTGCCCGGGTTTTTTTAGACGTCGAAGCGTTTGTCTGACAGGGGCCTTTCTTCCCCCTACTCCCATGCCCATCATACCTGCCCTCTTCCTTCCCCATCCCATGCACTCCTCTTTCCCAGCCCTGGCACCTTTCCACAAATCCATCAGGCGCTTCACCATTGGTCCACTGGAGGGCAAACAACACGGCTGGCTTTCCAGAGGAAGCTGCGAAGGAACTGACATCACAAACAATTGCCGCTCTAGGACGTCACACTCACTCTCCTTAACGCCCCAGGCTCTCCTTTCTCCCATCCATGACATCACAAGCAATTGCCACTCTAGGATGCCATGCTCACTCTCCTTAACGGCCCAGGCATTCCAGAGTTATGCTGAAACCACACACACACAAACACACACACCAGGGATGTGTCTCTCCCCCCCCCCCCCATCCCTAGTATTTGTCTCCAGAGAGTAAGTCATCTGTGTACCAAGTTTGGTTGAAATTGCTCAAGGCATTCCAGAGTTATGCTGGAACATACATACATATATGCATACAGCATATAGATAAAACAGAAGAGGTGATTGGACCCTTCACATCTATATCCTAAAAGAATAATATGTGATCAGAAGTTTATATGTGCACTAGGAATGGGCAACCAAATTTAGCTGTCCTGACACCATGAATCAAGGATAAAACATGAGGCGGGGGGGGGGGACTTTTTTGGGCACAGAAAGATGGATAAGGAGTCATGTTCTCTGACATTTTAGAAAGTACAAACTCCATCATGTCCCAGAACAGGAATTCTAAGAGTAAGCAATAAAACACAATGAGCGACATAGCACAATCCATTATTTTAAAGAATAAAGCATGATGATGAAGCCAAATGCTTAGAAGTTGAGTATAGTGTAATTAGTCCTTGACTTTTCACCAAAACGGGGACCAGAATGTCCATTCCTAAATGACACAGTTTTACAGGGTGACATGACATTGCTGTATTGCTTAGTGACCGCAATCCCTGCTGTCGTAACTCCAGACGCATGGGTTGTTAAGCGGGAAGTGGACTGTGTCCCAGGTAAGGAGCATGGGATGTCTTGAGGAATGGGGGAAGTCCTGGCAGCTATAACTGAATAAAATATACTTTTACTGAAACTCAATTACTAAAGCCACATGTTGATGTACTTTGACCATATGGTGTATTGCATATTACCTTATCTGACTATTCTGGCAATAAAAGACTCAGTTCAAAAGCTGAGAGTGCACAACCTTTGGTATCTGACATATCAAAGATCGCATTATTTCCAAGATCACACTATTTCCAAGATCACACTATTCTTTTCTACATTAATCCAGACTTGATAGATCCCAGTTTTTCATAAATCAAAGGATAGCTGGTACATTAAATAAATAAATAGGCTAATTCCAAAATTTGAATTCATATGTACTTCCACCTTCACCTTTGGGACAATCATGACCTGAGGATGCTGAGAATCTCCATGGACATTTAACTTCAGTGTCTGGAATTTGAGTGAATTGGGCGGGAGACCCTTGGGTTCAAATCCGTCAGGACCATGTGGCTGTAGATTTGGACCTCTTGGATCTCCGTGCTTTCTGTCTTTAGTCTTCGAAGGAATTGACCTTCCTTCTTTGGGACTGATTATAGTCTTTGACAGTCCTTGACTTGCAGCTCTTGCTGAAAAAGGACAGTTGTGGCCAAGAGGATCTTTGCAGCTTCATGTGGCGTGCCAGTTGCATCCATTCCTGGCTAGGCACTCCTCCAGATGGTCACCTCATCACAATCACAAGTGCTCTACATGAGACTGCCTTTAAAGTCTACTTAGAAGCTACAGCTGGGCACTGGGAATGTCCAGGTGCTTACATGACCTCTATATACCATTTACTTCTATGTGAACTCAAGGTGCTTTAAAACCCTATATGGCATAGGCAAAGGTAAAGGTTCCCTTTGCACATATATGCTAGTCGTTGCTGACTCTAGGGGGCGGTGCTCATCTCCGTTTCAAAGCCAAAGAGCCAGCGCTATCCAAAGACTTCTCCGTGGTCATGTGACTGGCATGACTAAATGCCAAAGGTGCACGGGACGCTGTTACCTTCCCACCAAAGGTGGTTCCTATTTTTCTACTTGAATTTTTACATCTTTCGAACTGCTAGGTTGGTAGAAGCTGGGACAAGTAACAGGAGCTCACTCTGTTACATGGCGCTAGGGATTTGAACCACCAAACTGCCGACCTTTCTGATCGACAAGCTCAGCGTCTTAGCCACCGAGCCACTGTGTCATAGGATCTAATGTATTTGAGGGATTCCCTGTCTCCCATGGTGTCTGTCCTGTAAGATCTGCCGTTCTTGGTTATCTCCTAATTCCATCAATTAAGCAATATCATCTAAAAGACTCCGGTCTTCTCTGATTTAATGCTTGCTGTCTGGACTATCCTCCCCCTGGAAATTCACATATGGCGCCAGTGGTCCATAACTTGCACTGCTTTGCCTGTAGGCGTCTAGGTACAATTCAAAGTCTGCTGTCCCTTTTAAAGCCCTTCGTGGTGCAGGTCATGATTATATGAGGCAGCATCTATCTTCCATGGTCTCTGCCCTTGCGGTAAGATCAGGCAGATGGGCACTTCAAGGGCAACCTTGTAAAGAGTTGCATTGACATAGTGCAATTTTGAGGGAACTGGGGCATGAAGGACTATTGGTCAAGAAAAGGGCACCAATAGTACATAAACTGGCCTTCAATGCCCCACTGGCCACAACTGCCACCTGCTCCTTGAGTAGGAGCTGAGAATTCAGGAGAAAACCTTGTGTTGCCTGCCAATCTTGAATGAGGAAGTACAACCCCCTGCAAATAAAGGAACCCCTGTAGATTTTACTCCACTAGTAGTTGCTGATTATAGGGTAGTGGTGCTCAACTCCATTTTAAGGCCGTTGAGCTAGCACTGTCCTGCAGTCACGTGGCCAGCATGACATCATGGAGCACGGTTACCTTCCCAACGAAGTGGTACATACTTATCTATTTGCATTTGCATGATTTTGAACTGGCAGGAACTGGGGCGAGGACAGGAGCTCACCCCGTCGCTTGAAGCCTTGGGTCTCGAACCTCGGCTGCTAGCTTTCCAGCCGACAAGGCCAGCATTCAGGGGTGGGTTGCTGCCAGTTTCACTATTGGTTTGAAACCCCCGCGTGCCTGACGTGTGCTGCACGTTTGTGTCCATGCGCAGAACAATTTACAGTGAAATGCGCACACGCAGTCACTGAAATCCAAAATGGGGGCGGCCCAGCGGCGGCGAGGGAAGCGGTTCAGGGGTAGGGCAGATCTGGATTGCTGCCGGTTTCTGCAACCCAGGTCTGACTTCCACTACCAGTTTGGCCAAACCGGGCCGAACCAGCAGCAACCCGCCTCTGCCAGCATTTTAACCTCTGAGGCATAGTGCTGCCCCAGTCCATGCAAGACCAACATGAAAACCTTCTTGATGCAGGAGTCTAGATATCCACCGACAGAGCCTGAGGCTCTCCTTCCCCATCCAGGCTCAAACGGGCGCCAGATTCTGGGATAGCATTTTGACAGCTTCACCTGCATTATTGAGATATAAAATTGGGTTCTGTGCACATGCTCAAGACCATGGATGGCCATGCTCGGTGCTCTGTAGACATCGTGTCGTGGTGGCGCAGTGGTTAAGAGTGCAGTCCTGCAGGCTACTTCTGCTGATCACCGGCTGCCAGCAGTTTTGCAGATCGAATCTCACAAGGCTCAAGGTTGACTCAGCTTTCCGTCCTTCCGAGGTGAGTAAAATGAGGAGCCAGATTGTTGGGGCCAATATGCTGACTCTGTAAACCGCTTAGAGAGGGCTATAAGGCACCATGAAGCAGTATATAAGTCTAAGTGGTATAGTGCTATTGCTATTAAACAGGACTGGGAGAGAGAGTCAACCCCACAAGTCAAGGAGAGATCCAACCTAGAACCAGGGAGAAACATCCTGACAGGGAGAGCAATGAATCAGTGGAACAGTTTGTCTCCAGAGATTGTGAGTGCTCCATCAGTTGAAGTTCTCAAAAACTGGCTGGACAGCCATTGGTCTGGAATGGTATAGGAATGGCAAACTTATGGCACGGGTACCAGAGGTGGCATGCAGATCCTTCTCTATGGGCATGCGCGCCATCGCCAGCTGCTCTTCTGGTTTCCGGTGCACGCATGTGTGCCCGCCAGCCTGTCTTCACGCACGCCAGAGTGCTGGAAACCCAAACACCAGCTGCCCGGTGCGCATCCGCGCATTCGTTTGGGCACTCAGTGCTGAAAAGGTTCACTATCACTGGTATAGGATCTCCTGCTTGAGCAGGAAGTTAGAATAGAAGACCTCCAAGGCTTCTTCCCACTCTTGTTACTCAAGTGACAGGCTGCAGCATGATGTCTTCTGTCACCTGTGGAATTGGAAAAGTGGTGGGTTGCAGGTGGTATGTCTCGGTACGGGCATATCGGAGCCTGCCGGAACACCAGGTACCATTCCGGTATTGTGCTCCGGAGGGCCTACCTGTCTGCCCGAGCTCCTTACCTGTCCTTTAAGCCTTTGGTACTTAAGCACACACGCATTGCGCATATGGCGCCTGTGCAACACTCTGCCGAGCAGCTGAACCATCGCGGAGGCGTCACAGGCAGGTATGACATATGCGCGCACCATGCGTGTCCATGTGGGCGATGCCGGGCCGGATCAGGAACCCACCACTGGATTGGAAGTAAGCATTGAGATGGATGGGAGCCATTGCAACACAGGGTCTTTTGCTCCTCTTCCCTCCCATCCCCCTTTCCTTAGGTGACATGCATGTTAGAAGTCTATGAGTAGGGACTATCTGGCTTTCTGTATTTGTAAGCCTTTTACGGTAAGTATTTTTGGGGTAACAAGCACATTAAAAACATGCAGAGGACATACTTGCAGTCCATGCAAAACACGAAACATATCTAATGCAAAGCTCTTTTTAAGACTGAATTGTTGTTGTTTTTCAAATTGCCACATTTTATTTGGCTGCTCAAAAATTGTACTGTTTTCCATTGTTCCTAAACGCGGCTGAGCGTCTGCCCATCCTCCTTCGGGTTTAGACACTCTGATGCTAATTTTTGTTAAATGATTGAGAGCTGCCACTAGATGTCTCTCTTTGGCTTTTCCTGTTTTGCAGACACAGAAGCCGCCTATATCCAGATCGCGGAGTAAAATAGGTTTTGGGTTTCCATGTCTGGCACCCAGAAAATTGAGGTTTTGGACAATGTAGTATACATGGCTGAAGTTGTTCCAGAAATTGCAATTTGTAAAAGAAAAAAAGAAAAAAAACGAAAGAAACTAGAAATGTTTTGAGAAAAAATAGAGCTATTGATAGTGGTGGTAGCAACACAACCAGTTTTCTCAGTTTTATTTTGTTTTATGTATTTATTTATTTTGTTTATTTAGTTTGTCAAACATATACGAGATAACAGGTATCAGTATCAACATGAAATGAGTACGAATAAATGGGGACTGTAGGACAGCGATGGTAGGCACACTGGTGTGCTTATACACGGCCCCTTACAGACCTCTTATGGGGTGAGGATGGGGTGAGAATGGGGTGAGGTCCACAGTAGACAGTTTGAAGTTGAAGCTGTGAGGGTTTGAGGATGTAACAACCAAGTCAGGTAGAGCATTCCAGGTGTTGACCACTCTGTTGCTGAAGTTGTTTTTTCTGCAATCGAGTTTGGAGCTATTTACCTTGAGTTTGTTTTTGATTTTTTTTTAATATTTATTTTATTACACATTTTTTCTTTACATATTGCAATCATATATTAAACATCTCTGTGGCATTATTCAAATAACTAGAATCAATATTCAATATATTATATACATTCTTTTTTCCAAACGTTCTAACCCTATGGACATTTTCAATTCTTATTGTTATTGTCTACCCATTCGTACCATTTCTCCCATGCCGCTTAGTATTCTGAATCATCCTTTCCCTTTAACCCTAATGTGAGTTTGTCCACTTCTGCACAATCAAATATTTTTTGGATTACTAATCCAAAGTTTCGTATTGATTATTTGCCCGAGTATTATCGAGGTTGAAGCTGAAGTACCGTGTTTCCCCGAAACTACGACACGTCCTGATAATAAGGCCCTGCCATATTTTTCCTGTGGGCAAAAATATACGCTCTCCCCCGATAATAAGACTCCTGGACAACCCCCCCTCTAGCTAGGCAGAACGCCACTCACCAACCTAGCGATATCCCGAAGGCGCCAGGCCGCAGGAGCTGGGGGGGAGCAAAGGCACTCACATTGCTTGCCGCCTTCGGGATACCGCTAGGTTGGTGAGTGGCGCTGTGCCCAGCTGGAGCGGGGGGTTGCTGGGCAGCTGCTTGTGAGGCAACCCCCCTTTCCTGCTGGGTAGGATGCCACTCACCGACTCAGTAATATCCCAAAGGCGCTAAGCTGCGTGGCGCTCTGCCCATCTGGAAAGGGAGGTTGCACAAGCGCCTGTTCTGCCCCCAGCTCGCATGCCTCCCAGCCTCACCATGCCCTGGCCCGGCTCTCCCTGTCCCACCAGAGTCTTTCAACAGCCAGCCCACAAACATAGAGCGTAGTCCCAGAGCGGCCCCTGCCAGAAGACTCGGCAGCGGATCTCCAGAGCTTGGAAGCCGTTTATGCTCAGAGCGCGGCGGTGGCAGCGTGGTGATGGCAGCGCCCTGGCCCTGCAGTGAAAGCTGCTCATGAGTGTGGTCGCTTCATGGCTGCTGTGTTGCGCTGCTGCAACAGTGCAACACAGCCGTTTGCCCCTGAGGCTGTGCCCGGCTCTTCGGGTGCCTGCTCGCAAGAGAGCAGCTACCCGGCAACCCCAAACCAATAAGCTCCCCCTGATAATAAGGGCCAAGCAACATTTGGGGGAGGGGTCAAAAGAAAATAAGACAGTATTTGTTGTCAGGTAGGACGTTGTAGCAGACAATTTTGTGTACTATGCTTAGGTCAGACCCTAGGCGGTGTAGTTCAAGGTTGTTCAGCCTGGTGGCATAAGGGATTCTATGGTGAACAGAACAGGTCGTAAAATCAAGCACAACTCCTTTGCTTGGCAATGGAAATTCTGGTCCCAAGTCCCGGAATATCGGTACATCATTTACAGAACCAGATCAGTGATGGGATTCAAATGTTTTTTACTATCCGTTCTGTGGGTGCAGATTTGTGGGCGGGGCGGGGCTTTGTGGGCATGGTAGGGGAAGGATACTGCAAAATCCCCATTCCCTCCCCACCCCACTAACCTGCTTTCCAGCTTCATTCTCCTGCTCAGGGCAACAAAAGAAGATCAGCTGGGAGGCAGCAGGGGCAGGGGCAGCCTATTTGCCGGTTCTCTGAACTACTCAAAAGTTCGGCTACTGGTTTTCCAGAACCTGTCAGAATTGACTGAATACTACCGCTGAACCAGATGCTTTTCCTTAGGGACACTTTATAACTTCAGTAATACTCTGAACAGTCATACAACTGATGCAGTTTTGAACAGCGGGTATTATGAGCAAAACATCTGAGCCTCAAAACACTGTCTCCCATTATTTTTGTTGTCTTTTGTGGGATCATCTGAGAGAAAGGGTGATTACTGATAGCTCCTGGATCCCAGATTACAATCAGTCCTACAAGTAGACTTACAACCACTTAAGTTAAGTGAGACATTTTGGTAAATGAATTTTGCCCAGTTTTACGACCTTTCTGGCTACAGTTGTTAAGTGAATCACTGCAGTAAGGGACTTAGAGCTTCTAAAATATCCTCTGGCTTGACCTTTGTGATAGCTTCATGTGCCAAAATGGAGAAAATTGGCTGTGTTGCTACCACAACCAGCAATAGCTCTATATTTTCTAAACATTTTAAGTTAGTAATAGCAATAATAATAGACTTATATACTGCTTCATAGTGCTTTACAACCCTCTCTAAGTGGTTTACAGAGTCAGCCAACAATCTGGGTCCTCATTTTACCGACCTCGGAAGGATGGAAGGCTAAGTCAACCTCGAACCGGTCAGAATTGAACTCCTGGCAGTTGGCAGAGTTAGTTTGCAATAGTGTGCAGTGAGTTACCCCTGCAGTTCTGCATTCTAACCACTGTGTCAACCACGGCTCTGTAGTAACCCGGTTGTTAAGTGAATCTGGCTTCCCCATTGACTTTGCTTCCACATGGCAGCAAAAGGGGACCACATGACCTTGGGGGACAGCAACAGTCATAAATATGAACCTGTTGCCACACATCTGAATTTTGGTCACATGATCACAGGGATGTTGCAAAGGTTGCAACTGTAAAAAATGCTCATAAGTCACATTGTCCAATGCTGTTGTAACTTTGAACGGTCACCATATGACCTGTTGTAAATCAAGGACTACCTATTTGGACTAAGCAATAGAGCAGAGATGTCAAACGTGATTTCATCGAGGGCTGCATCAGGGATGTGTTTGACCTCGAAGGGCCGGAGTGGGCATGGCCAGGGTGGGCATGGCCAGCTCAATGTCACTCGTGTCAGGGGCACCTGTGGTGGCCTGAGTGCTCTGCCAGAGAAAACGGGCTTCCAAGCTCCGTTTTCGGCTGCAACGGCCTCCTGCAACCCTCTGCCAGGAAAAACGGAGCAAGGGAGGGCCACATGTGGAGAGGGCAGAGGGTTGCAGGAAGTTGTCCCAGCCAAAAACAGAGCTCCATTCTTGCTGGCAGAGGCCCTGTGGGCCAGTCCTTCGCTGTTTCCAGGGTGGCCCTGCAGATCTAAGCATTCCGCGGGGCCAGATCCGGCTCCCAGGCCTTGAGTTTGACACCCCTGCAATACAGAGTCCATTTTGCACAAACCCGGTGTTGAAATTGCTAATGATGCAACTCCGCTTAAAGTCTTGTTTCTCATTTGGACACCACAGCACATCCCTATTTGTATTTCATCTCCTTTTGCCTGCTACTTTATCTCTGTCCTCCCTTACCGAGTAGCAACCCAAGGGACAACTTTTTTAATCATTGGCGGTTCCTATCTGAACTTTTTCACATGTATTTAGCATTACTTTGCTTTGAGGCAGGGACATATGGAAAAGTTATTTTTAATTCTCACGGTGAGGCTCAATTACTTAAAAGGCATTTTATTCCCATCTGCCTGGAAATCAAGCGTTCAAAATCTCCTCTGTTTTCACAGCCGAGGAGAAAGAGAGTCTTCCAAACTGGGTCTCTAATTTGTTGGTTTCGAAAAACTTTGTTTCCCCCACTGATCCTTCCACCAAAATGTCTTGCTGTCTAAAGTGGGGAACATAAGGGGGGGTCTCCCCTTCCCCCAATTTCTCTTGCCGAGAACCCAACTGGACTTCCGTGGACTCGAGAAAGTTTGGGAGAGGGCAATGTTTGCTGAGTAACAAAATCTGGGTATTGGGCTCCAAGTGTATGAAGGGTCTGGACTGTATTATAGAATAGAATTAGAATGGAGTTAAGTAGAGTAGAGTAGAGGGTAGGGTATGGTAGGGTAGAGTATAGAGTAAGAGATAGGATAGGATAGGATAGGTAAGGATAGGGTAGAATAGGGTAGAGTAGAGTAGAGTAGAGTAGAGTAGAGTAGAGTAGAGTAGAATGAGTAGAAAAGACATTGGAGATCTTCTAGTCCAGCCTTCTGCTCAAGCAGGAGAACCTATACCAGATTAGACAAATATCAACCAGATAATCAGATTACACAAATAACAATGTAAAATGCCCATATTAACAAAAATAATAAAAAATATAGAGTAGAGTAGAGTAGAGTAGAATAGAGTACAGTAGAGTTGGGCAGGGTAGGGTATAGAGTAGGGTATAAAATAGAAATCAAAATAGAATAGAATAGAAAAATAGAACAGAAATAGAAATGAATAGTACAGAACAGAACAGAATAGAATAATGCATTTACTGTCACTTTGAATGTACACTAATCGGCATACATTAAAATGAAATTTCATTGCATACAGCTCTCAAAGGGTCACCACCTCCACTATACACCACATGAACATGACAAAATAAATAAATAAATACAAAATTATGTATATACCCACATATATTATATGACACAGAGAAACAACACCGTCTAGTTCAGATTTATGCATACACATGGTGAGAAAAATGAACCTTGCGAGTTTACCAGACGGATGGCCTAGGGGACAAAGCTGTTACGGAACTTGGTAGTCCTTCTAGAAACTGTGTTAGCAACTATCAATATCTTCCTTGGCCACTGTGTGCAGGTAGTCTGTCAGACCTGGAAGCCATCTTTTACCTTTGTGGGAAAATGTAACCCTGACATAGTCTTGGACTTACAACTATTTGTTTACTGACTATTTGAAGCAATGGTGGGTTTCAATTTTTTTTAGAACCTCCTCTGTAGGTGTGGCCTGCTTTGTGGGAGTGGCTTGCCAACCATGTGACTGGGTGGGAGTGGCTTGCCGGCCATGTGACCGGGTGGGAGGGGCCAACTTGTAAAATGTGGTGAAACTCACTTAACAATGCTCTTGCTTAGCAACCGAAATGTTAGCTCAGGAATTCTGGCATTGAAGAGTGAGTCTTAAAGCCGTCAAGTTACAAGACCCTCGCACCCCTAACCCTTTAGAAAAAAAAAACCCCAGGGGTGTTCAAACTTGACAGCTTTAAGACTTGTGGACTTCAACTCCCAGAATTCCTCCTCTCGCTCTTCATCTTGATGATGTGCGGATGGGTGGGGGGAGGGAGCTGGAACCGGTTCTAAATGGCACTGTAGATTTGTGGAACCTCTTCTATAGAAGAGGTTAGAACTGGCAGGAACCCACCCCCGGTTTGAAGTTACAACAGCACTGAAGTAAGTGACAATGACCGTTTTTCAAATTATGACTTGTGCAGAATCCCCATGGGTACCTGATCAAAATTCAGAGGCTTGGAAACTGACCTGTATTTATGATCCTTGCAGCGTCCTGGGATCGTGTCATCAATTTTTGTGACCTTCTGACAAGGAACGTCAATGGCCAAACCAGATTCACTTAACAACCGTGTTACTTACTTAACAACTGCAGTGATCCGCTTACCAACAGTGGCAAGAAAAGTTGTAAAATGGGGCCAAGCTCACTTAACAACTGTCTCGCTTAGCAATGGGAATTTGGGCGTCAATTTTGGTCTTAGTCAAGAAGTACCTGCGTCTGCAACTGGAATTGTTTTAAAAAAAATTTTTTTTTATTATTTTTAATTTTCAAAACAAACACAACACATAAGATTTTCCTTCTTTACATACTGTAGTAGAAAGTGTATCAGTTGGTTACAAAAAGGCTTTCGTGCATCTCTTCCACAGTCAACAAACATAATTCATATTAACTCAAGTATTTTAACTCAGATATTTATACATGTTACCATCATCATACCTCCATTTTCATTTGACTATAATTGTTTAAACGTCCTTCATCATAAAATAGACCAAGATTTAATACATAACCACATACTGGCATTTCATTTACTATTTCTAATATCCTCCAATAACACTGAATCCTTATATCCTATTCTAGCTAAACATCCATAATATTTAATAACAAAGTTTTCTAATCCTCCTTTCCAAATCACTGTTTACAATTTACATCCAGTTTCCTTATGTTGTATCCATACCTGTATATATGTTGTTATCATTATACCTCCTTTATTTAACTATTTCCTGCATCATAACATTTCCCCCCTAATAATCAAGATTTAACTGTATCTAATTAAGTTCTTTTTAATTATATATAATCCAAAAGGATTTCTAATCTTCCTTTCAGGGGTACCATTCAATATTCATATCCAATTATTACTTATCAAAACACTACACATTGTATACATTATTATTATTATCAATTATTTATTTGACTATATCTATTGTCACTAAATTCCACTAAGTGTAACTAGTTTTAAATTATACTCTTCCATCTATCAACCTGTATCTTTCCAGTAGCAAAACAGCCTCATGTCTTCTGCTATTTGTGGTGTCAGTCCTCTAATCATCTCCTTAATCAAATTTGTATGGACTTCTCTTAGCAACTCCTTGCTTATAAAATCTCTCATGTAATTTCGATGCCCTTCTTCTGTTTTCTTAATCAGCTTATCTTTAATTGTCAGTAGTGTTATCAATGATGTTGCTAATAAAATTTCTCTCTTTAAATCCATAAATTCTTTTGTTTTTTCTTCTTCTGTATCTTGCCATCTGGGGTAGATTTCCCCTCCATTTAATTCCTCTTTCAGTATTCCACTCTTTCCATTTCCAGAAACAAACCAATCACCATAAATATCAGCAGATTTAATTTCTTTATGGTCATTTCCCTCTGCAGCCAATAACAGAGCTCTGGGTTCAGGGGTGGGATTCAATTGGTTTGGCCCATTTCGGGCATACCAGTAGCTCCGAAGATCAGCTGAGAGTGAACCAGTTCCCTCTGACATTCAGGTGGGCCCATCCGACCGCCCCTGGGCTATACTCAACCTATAGCTCCTTGGTTTAACCCAGCTGATAGGTGTGGAAGAGCTGATTGCTGCACCTCCAGTGGTGAAATCTAATTCCCCCCCTGCCAGTTCTGTAGGTGTGACTTGTTGGGGGGGGGGGGGTTTGTCATGTGACTGGGTGGGCGTGGCCAACTTTTTTTTTCACTTTCAGCTATTTTTTTTAGATTTTTAAAGCATTTTTTCCCTGTTGGTTGGGGCGAACCGGCAAGGAAAAAAAAAGCTTTAAAAAGCTTTCATAAAACTTTCCGATGATTGCGCAGCTCAGCTGTGAGCCGTGCGATCTTGGGCAGCTTTTAAAAAAGCTTTTTAAAGGATTTTTTCCCTGTCGGTTTAAGCAGGGAAAAAAATGCTTTAAAAAGCAGGAAAAAAAACTTTCAACAATCGCGCAGCTCACAGCTGAGCCATGAGACTCACGGAAGCTTTTTAAAATTATTATCAGTTCTTAGAACCAAGGACAATTGTTCTGATCGGTTCAGCCGAACTGAGCCGAACCGGGAGGATTTTACCCTTGCACGCCTCAGCTGTTTTGGCATGCCTCAGCTGCAGTAGAAGTTAAGTTTTTAAGCTTTGTTTTAACACGCAAAGTACCTGCTCACTGAACCGGTTGTTAGATCGGTTGAATCACACCACTGTCCGGTTTGATAGTTTTTATCCATTTGTCAGACTTATATCCTGCATTTACAGATACAGCAGTACAATACAATAGCAGAGTTGGAAGGGACCTTGGAGGTCTTCTAGTCCAACCCCCTGCCTAGGCAGGAAATCCTATACCATTTCAGACAAATGGCTATCCAACATCTTCTTAAAAACTTCCAGTGTTGGGGCATTCACAACTTCTGGAGGCAAGCTGTTCCACTGATTAATTGTTCTAACTGTCAGGAAATTTCTCTTTAGTTCTAGGTTACTTCTCTCCTTGATTAGTTTCCACCCATTGCTTCTTGTTCTACCCTCAGGTGCCTTGGAGAATAGTTTGACTCCCTCTTCTTTGTGACAACCCCTGAGATATTGGAACACTGCTATCATGTCTCCCCTAGTCCTTCTTTCTCTTAAGCTAGACATACCCAGTTCCTGCAACCGTTTTTCATGTTTTAGTCTCCAGTCCCCTAATCATCTTTGTTGCTCTTCTCTGCACTCTTCCTAGAGACTCCACATCTTTTCTACATCGTGGTACCCATCATTAATTGGCTCAGAGAGGCGTGATGAGTACCAAAAATGATGAGTACCAAACAAATTTTCCCCATAAGGAATAATGTTGTGAGTCACAAGGCAGCCAACACCGACAACTTCTAGCTTGTGTTCCAAGTACCAAACAAACAATGAGTGCCAGGACAAAAGGTTCACATCAACATGCATTGAGTACCAAATCTGATGAGTTTCAAAGCAGTTGAGTTAGTATCGAGGTACCATTGTGGTTCTCAAAACACAACCATTCATTTAGTTGCCATTTGAAGAAAGTGACTGCCAGTCCTTTGCACTTACCCTATTTTTCAGACTATAAGACGCAGCGGTGTATAAGGTGCAGAGGTAAGTAAGAGAAAAAAAGTTTTTGTCCTCCCCTGCCCTGTTTTTTGGAAAAATGGGGGCATTTTCCCCCTTCCCCTAGCCCTGCTGAAGCCTGCAGAGTGCTTCTGGGGACTGGAGGAAAGAGAAAACATCTCAATTTTTGTGAAAAATGGCCCGTTTTATGCCCATTTTTTGCAAAAATGGGATGCAGGGGCGGGGCTTCGAGAGGCCAAAAATTGCTGTATTCGGTGTATAAGATGCACCAACATTTCCACGCTCTTTTGGGGGGCGGGGGGAAGGTGTGTCTTATACTCTGAAAAATGTGGTAGGATTGTTGCAGAATTCCCATGGTCATGTGATCAGAATTCGGGCACTTCGCCCCCAGCATCTATTTACAATGGTTGCAGCCGTTCCCAGGTCATGTGATCACCATTTCCAACCTTACCAGCTGGCTTCTGACGAGCCAGGTCAATGCGGAGAGTCGGATTCCCTTAACAACCATATGATTCCATTAACAACTGCAGTGAATTCACTGAACTGGGCCAAGAATGGTCCAACAATAAGGGACGACCCACTTAAGAACCACTTGGTGTAGCAATAGACATTCGGCATACAGGGAGGCATACAACATTTAAATAAAACACTCTATGCTATCAATCTCTTCTTTCAGATACGTTTGTGAAATCATTTTTCCCCCAGTTTGTTTTCAACTAAAGGATAATATGCGAAATTTGTTTCCAAACATGCCATACTTTTTAAAAAATCTGCTCCCAATTATATGGATGCTGCTGGATTCAGAGCAAACTGGGGCAGGAGCCAAGAAAAGGGTTTTCCCCCTGTTACCGCCTTTCCTTTTCAGTTTTACAAATATTTTCCTGCCATGAAGATGAATGGGAGGGCGGAGAATCAAGGCTGCTCATCCCAATGCCTTGGAATCATAGAAAAGGACCCGGAATTCCTGTATTTTTGAATGGCAACTCCATGGATAACTTGGTTTGTCATAGCTGAACATGGGACAATTTAAAATTTTGCCTGTTTTGATCACCACTACCACCATTCTAGGCAAATCTAGATAGCATACTAAAAAGCAGAGACATCACCCTGACAACAAGAGGGTGTATAGTCAAGGCTATGGTTTTCCCAGTTGCAATGTATGGCTGTGAAGTTTGGACCATAAGAAAGGCTGAGTGCCAAAGAATGGAGGCCTTTGAACTCTGGTGCTGGAGAAGAAGACTACTGCGAGTCCCTTGGACTGCAAGATGATCAAACCGGTCGGTCCTAGAAGAGATCAACCCTGACTGCTCTTTAGAAGGCCAGATCCTGAAGATGAAACTCAAATACTTTGGCCACCTAATGAGAAGAAAGGACTCACTGGAGAAGAGCCAAATGCTGGGAATGATTGAGGGCAAAAGAAGAAGGGGACGACAGATGATGAGGTGGCTGGGTGGAGTCACCGAAGCAGTCGGTGTGAGTTTAAATGGACCCCAGAGGATGGTAGAGAACAGGAAGGCCTGGAGGAACGTTGTCCCTGGGGTCACAATGGGTCAGACCTGACTTCGCAACTAAACAACAGCCATTCTTTTAACTTTCCGTATGACAGCTGCTCAAATGATGATATGATATGATGATACGATGATAGCAGTGTTCCAATATTTGAAAGATGCCACAAAGAAGAGGGGGTCAACCTATTTTCCAAAGCACCAGAAGACAGGATAAAAAACAATGGGTGGGAACTACTCAAGGAGAGAAGCAACCTGGAATTAAGGAGAAACTTCCAAACAGTGAGGACGGCTTGCCTTCAAAAGTTGTGGATGTTTCATCACTGGAGGTTTTAAAGAAAAGACTGGCTAGCCACCTGTCTGAAATGGTATACCCCCTAGTATAGGGGGTTGCACTAGAAGGCCTGCAAGGCCCCTTCCAGCTCTGCTCTGTTATTTTGCATGGTGGTGCAATGGTTAGAATGTAGTATTGCAAGCTAACTCTGCCGACTGCCAGGAGTTTGATTCTGAGTGGCTCAAAATTGACTCAGCCTTCCTTCCTTCTGAGGTCGGTAAAACGAGGACCCAGATTGTTGGGGGCAATATGATGACTCTGTGAACTGCTTAGAGAGGGATGCAAAGCAGTATGAAGCATTATATGGGCTATTGTTAGATAGATAGATTAGATAGATGATAGATAGCTAGATAGCTAGATAGCTAGATAGATGGATGGATAGATAGATAGATAGATAGATAGATAGATAGATAGATAGATAGATAGATAGATAGATAGATAGATAGATGATAGATAGATAGATAGATGATAGATAGATAGATAGATAGATAGATAGATAGATAGATAGATAGATAGATAGATAGATAGATAGATAGATAGATGATAGATAGATAGATAGATGGTATTCACTATCCTCTATTCTGATAAAGTGTTTTTAAATGATTCAGTGACTTGTTTTAATCACTACTTTGCTTCAAACACAGAGACAAATGCACACTGTTTAGTTTAACTACAGAATTGTCTTCATTTTTTCTTCATACAATTCTGTGGGTTTAGAAGCATCTGGATGGAATCATAATCTCTACTTTTCTTCTCCGTAGACAATGGCTTTTGGCACTTTGCCATTTTTAACTTTATTTGAGCATCTTCTGTCAATGCCATATTTATTTTGGTTGGCAAAATCAATAGCTTGATAAATAGGAACGTATGGGTAAAACACAAGCCTTGGGAAGAATTCCTGAAATTATATACATAATCAATTATACTGCTTTGAATGGAAAAGAGTGATCTACTAGGTCAATGTATCTCAGTCTTGGCCATTTTAACAGGTGTGGACTTCAAGTCCCACAATTCCTCAGTCAGCATGCACTAGACTAGATCATAGGTGTCTAACCTTGGCAACTTCAAAACGTATGGACTTCAACTCCCAGAATTCCCCAGCCAGCATGGCTGGCAAGGAAATTCAGGGAGTTGAGACCCACAAGTCTTAAAGGTGCCAAGGTTGGACACCCCATGCACTAGACCATTTCAAATAGTGGACCAGATTTCCATTGGTGGGACTCAATAAAACTGCTCTCATTGCCCTTTCTTTAAAAACACACATGCAAGCAAGAGCATTACATGCAAGAGGTTCGGATGAAACTGAAGAATTCCAAAAACTGCAAATCTCTTCCGGGTTGTTGTGGCCCGCCAGCAGCCAGCGGAGCTGATGGCAGACTGAGCCAGTAAGGAGGTTGGGGAGGAACATGGGCCAGTCCTGGAGTCTGTGGAAGGCTCTGATGAATGCTCTGCACTGGAGACAGAGAGGGGGCCAGGGCCATCCAAGAGTTATCACCTGCCTTTGGAGTCGGAGATCAGTGGGGCAGAAGAACAGCTGGAGCCTGCTTCTGATGTGTGCATCTCAGAGCTGCCAGGAGAAGGGAACAGCTAAAGAACAAGGGTCAACTCGGGAGTAAAGGCACGGTGGACAGTGAATGGCCCCTCCCATAGGGAATAAAGAGAAGTGAAAGGGGAGTGGAGTTTGCAGGAGACAGTTAGTTCAATTCATTAGGGTGAAAATCTGTTTCTGATTTCTTGCCAAGTAATTGCTGCTACAGCATGGCGTTTCGAGGATATCGGCCTGGCAACTCTCCAAGCCTGATAAAGGTCTGTACTTGTGAAATCTCATGGAAGACTGTTTGCCGGGACTTTGCTGGAGAGGAATTCCCTTTAACCTAAATAAAAGAGGTTTTATCGGGACGAGGAGTCAGCTTCATGCTCTTGGGGAGCCTAGCTCAGAACAAGGGTTGTACAATGAATGTCACACTCCAACTGTGAGAATTTGACAAATGTTCCTTGTCCTTTGAAAGGAATTTCAAAAACGAACATCTTGAAGAAGTCGAAGATGAGAATGAGGAACTTTAAAGAAACTCTCCTTCCTTCCAGCCATTCTGTTGGAATTGGCTGTTTCCGGCCCGAAACTTAGCATAGTTCCGGTGGTGGAAAATCCTGGAATTTCCATGCGGTTGAAGCTCCCCATTTCTGTCTGCCATCTTGGCAATTGTTGCTGTTGCTGAAAATTAAGCCTGTGCTTAAATGCTTTGATGAACAGCTACTGGAGCGCTTCATTTTCTCTCTTTATTACTCACTTTGAGTATTGGTGACACATACGCTCCTTTACAAGCCTACCCTTGTAGTAATTTTCTTAATAAGAATGGCAATTGGAAGGAACATTTTCTACAAAAAAAGAAAATGACACACAAGTGCTCCTCTTTATGCCCCCCTCCTTCTTCTCCCGCGATTCATTATTCACAATCAAAAGGAAGAATTAGCTTTCAGAGCCGTCTCACCCAAAAGGGGTTATCGCTTCGAAAGAAGCACTTCTGGTGCTTAGGAAAAGAAACGGGGGAGGAGGGTTAGAAATGAATTGAGTGGCTCACACAGGCTTACAGTGGGCGGACAGGAATTGCATTATGAAAAATTATGAGCAGACAACTCTCCGGGACAACATATAATTTTATTAGAAAAGACAGGGAGAATTTGTGCTCGGAACAAAACTCTGCACTTTGTGTAAATTCTTGAAATTGGGCAATTCAGGTATGATAGAGAATAGAATAACAGAGTTGGAAGGGACCTTGGAGGTCTTCTAGTCCAACCCCCTGCTTAGACAGGAAACCCTACACCACTTCAGACAAATGGTTATCTAATCTCTTTTTAAAAACTTCCAGTGTTGGAGCATTCACAACTTCTGGAGGCCAGTTGTTCCATTGATTAATTGTTCTAACTGTAGGACATTTCTCCTTACTTCTAGGTTGCTTCTCTCCTTGATTAGTTCCTACCATTGCCTCTTGTCTTGCCATCAGGTGCTTTGGAGAATAGTTTGACTCCCTCTTCTTTGTGGAAGCCCCTGAGATATTGGAAGACTGCAATCATGTCACCCCTGGTCCTTCTTTTCATTAAACTAGACATACCCAGTTCCTGCAACCGTTCTTCATACATTTTAGCCTCCAGTCCCCTGATCCTATTTGTTGCTCTTCTCTGCACTCTTTCTAGAGTCTCCACGTCTTTTTCACATTGCGGGGACCAAAACAGGATGCAGTATTCCATGTGTGGCCTTACCAAGGCATTGTAAAGTGGTGTTAACACTTCACGTGCTCTTGATTCTATCCCTCTGTTGATGCAGCCTAGGACTGTGTTGGCTGTTTGGCAGCTGCTGCACATGGCTGGCTCATATTTAAATGGTTGTCCACTAGGATGATGTTGCAAAATACTAGAACCTTCTTCCCTCCCAAAAGTTGTATGTTGTGCCTAACGCAAGCTTCTAATTCAATGGAAGACATGGTAAAAAAAGAAGTTGTAGGCAGGGCTTCCTCCTCCTCGAGTGCGCTGACACAGCACATGAAGCCATAGTTTGTTGAGTAAACCCCAATTAACCAATATCATCCTCTTTTAACGATCCCATAATCCCTTGTGGCATGGAGTCTGGGCAACTGATTGCGGCTGAGTTTTGACTGGCCGGATGACCTTCCTGTCACCAATGAGGAGTTTTTTTTCCTCAGCAGATAAATTCTTAGTGGGCCCATGGAGAGAAATATCTGCCTCTACCTAGGATCAAACTCACAGCCTCCTGATTGTGAGGCGAGAACTCCACCTCTAAGCCATCATACCACTCCTCATTAACCAATATGCCCAGTTGCAAACCTTAATCCACATACATAGAGTTGCTAAATCAAACTCAAACAAATGCATGATGTTGTCTTTTGGTGACAAATAATGTCACCCATTGGGAAAAACCTTTGGAGATGGGGTCAAGAGCCGCTGCCTAGGGAATGGGCAAATAAGAGACTGCGTAGCTCACAGTTGGATAGTGAGTGGGGTAAAAGTGTCAGAAGAAACTTCCTAGATCCTCAGGCTGTAAAGGAGATAGTGGAGAATTGTATTTTCAGACTTGCAAGAGTCTGTTAATATAGCTTTAGCTTATCTGGTTCTGTTTCCTGTCTTGTCTGCCTCGTAAGCCATGGAGTGGCTTAAATATTCTGGAATCTGATGAAGGCTCTGTGTCAGAGGCAGAGAGGGGACCAGAGCCGTATGCCAGTTATCAGCTGCCTTCAGAGTCAGACATCAGTGAGGTAGACGAACAGCTGGAGCCTGTTCCCAGTATGCGCAAGCACAGAGTTGCCAGACGAAGGGAACAGCTAAGGAACAGGGGTCAACTCAGGAGTAAAGCCACAGGTGGACGGTGAATGGCCCCTCCCATAGGGAATAAAAGAAGAGCGAAAGGGGAGTGGAGTTTGGAAGAGACAATTAGTTCGCCTAATTGGCTCGTGACTCTCTGAGACTCCTTGCCAAATACAGCATTGCGTTTTGCAGATATCGGCCTGTCAGCTCTCCAAGCCAGGTAAGGTCTGTGACTGTAAATCCTCCCTCGAAAGACTTCGCTGGAGGTGAATGAGCAGAATTCACAGTAAATTAAAAAAAGGTTGTTTTTTTTTGTCAAGACAAGGAGTTTGCTTCATGCTCTTGGGAAGCCTAGGTCAGAACAAAGTGACTGGTCATAAAATAAGGACTACCTGTACAGTGTCATCAGCAAAAGTAGCAGGTAGTGGAAAACTATTTCTGAAAGATTAATAGGGTGAGAGACTGTAAGAAGACAATGGGGAAAGATGAGTTTATTTACAGTAGGTGAGGAGAGGCAAGCCAACCTAGATGAAAAGATGGTGTTCTACTTCGTTGCTATCTTATAAGTCTGTCTGGAAATTTACTCTTGTCTTTTTCAAGACGTTTTCACCCCTGACCAGCATTCATGATGTCTTCCTGAAATCCACATGGTTCTCCCTACCTATTGTAGGTCTGGACAATTAGTCCTCTACCCATTGCTACAGATCTGCCCTGTGGTGTTATGGCGCTTCTCCTTGTTGAGTTGCTTCACCTCATAGAGGCAAGGTATAACTGATTGGCTACTGTGATTCTTGGTTCAAAGAGGTCCTAGAAGGAAGAGGTGACTTTGTGGCTTTGCTTACCTCTTTGAAGATTTAACACTCCCCGTTAATTGTGATTCCTCTGCTCCGAGAGAGCATCTTACACACTCACGGCCCACTCCATTTTTCAAGTAGGAATCCTCATGTAGCTTTGTAATGTTAACTGCCTTTTGTGGAAAGATGGTGTGTGGAAAAATGTGTAGAGGGGAGTGGAGTGGCATCTTTTGAGCCCGGCCGGCAAGCTACCGCCTGAATACTGATGAAATGTTCTGAAGTAGTGTATTGTTTTTGTAACAAGTCCCAGTTGTAAGCTGTCGGTAAGTTACCTGACTCAAGCAAAATGCTGCTATTTCTAATTTAACACATTCTGAGAACTGAGTAAAAAAATATATCGGCTTTTCCACAAAGGATTCAGGCCAGTGGCCCTCAGGCCAAAACATTGACCAGGCTATTCCCACCCCCTCATCCCACTTCGTATCGATTAGCAACCTTACCTTACCAGGCAGTTGAAGGATACCAGGGTTTATAATCGCTGTTACCTGCACAAATGCCCTTATTGAAACCTAATTTCTGATCCAAAACGCAGCATTAGGTTAAATCAAACGCGGTTACATTACGAGCCCGGTGAACGTTCCCCAACAATGTTGGGATTATTATTATTTTTTTCCAGTCTGCCTTCTGCTATCAGCGTTTCAATCACACCTGAAGCAACTGATAACTTATGCACAGTTCTTTAAGAGCAGTCAAGTAAAGTTTGAATTTTATGGATAAATGGATTAGGGATTTGTCAGGCCAATTTTGCAGATTTTCGCTCGAGAACATCACAAATCCATAAATTGTCAGGTTGCTTTTCAACTCAAAAATGCCATAAATATTTATCTTGGGGGAGAGGAGACAAGTTATTTGTAGCTTCACCTAATCGTTTAAGCGTCTGAAATATTCAAAGACATGTGTTATTCAAATAGGGACAACCGTAGGAGAGCAAATAAGGAAGGCCATCGCCACAATACTGGGCCACTAGTTTTGGTGCTGTAACGATGGCATTTTTACCTTTTCAGGCATTGAACCAGTGGTGGGTTCTGGGTGTACCGCCTGGTACGGGTGTACTGGTGGTAGCTGGGAGCAGCGGCCACCGTATTGGAACAGTGGCTTGTTTGGCCCACCCGCCTGCCTGCATTCCTTACCGCGTTTTGATGCAAACGGATCAATTGCGCACGCATGCACAGCATGTGGTGCCTGCGTGACCTCCACCGAGCAGTTGAGTGTTGCTGGGCAATGGTGTGCACATGTGCATGCAGCACGTGTGCCTGCCGGGGACACCCAGCCCCATCGCAGTGTACTGGTTGTGACGGGATCCGGAACCGACCACTGGATTGAATGTCTTGTAAGGGGTATCCAGGCAGTGAACTAGGTTTACGTTTCTGCCTAAATTTTATTTAGAGCAGGGGTGTCAAACTCTATTTCATTGAAGGCTGCATCAGGGTTGTGTTTGACCTCAGGGGGCCGGGTTGGGCATGGCCAACTTGCTGTCATGCGTGTCGGGAGCGCCTGTGGTGGCCCAAGTGATCTGCCAGCAAAAACAGGCTCCCGAGCTCCATTTTCGGCTGCAACGGCCTCCTGCAACCTTCTGCCAGTGAAAATGGAGCTCAGGAGAGCTGCACGCAGCCCTTGAGGGCTCCACTTTCAGCTGCTCCAACCTCTTGCAATCCTCTGTCAGTGAAAAGGGAGCTCAGGAGGGCCTTTGGTAGAGGCACTGCGGCCCATTCCTTCGCTGTTTCCAGGGTGGCCCTGCAGGCCAGATCTAAGCACCCCATGGGCCAGATCTGGTCCCTGGGCCTTGAGTTTGACACCCCTGATTTAGAGGAATCTTTTTGGAAGAAATTAAAATTGGGTTGGGGAATTGGTGGACTTGAAGATGATGCTGATACAAAAGTTTCACAAATCCTGGCCAGTATGAGGAATGAAGAAGAATGCTGAAAGTAATGGTTGAATAATATTTGTGTGGTCACAGATTCCCCACCCTTGAACTATTTTGAGGAATCATTTAAACGAGCATAGAGGAAATGAAAGGAATCTGGTAAGTATTCTACTACCTTATTTATTTCTTGGGTTTGCTTGGTGCTAAGCTTTACTGGGCGACTATGTATTAGCCTTGTGTGTTGTACAAACTCAGCTCACGTAGTAAGTTTAGGATTCAGCAGGTCATGGAAAGGGAGAAAGTTGGGTTAACTATGACAACTAAACGTCATAATTTTTGGACCTACATTATAAACCCACAGAGATTGATAAGCAGGGAGAACTTCAAGCATTGTTGTATCACTGATCACTGCTGATGTTGCCTAGTTGGGTAACGAACATCTGCAAGCAAACAACCTCAGAGAGCACCAAATTTGAGACTGGACTGGAATTGTGATGCTCGGTCAAGAAACAAATCTAGCCAGGGTGGCCCTGTGGTTAGAATGTAGTATTTCAGGCTAACTGCCCACAGCCAGGAATTTAATCCTGCCCTGCTCAGACTTCCATCCTTCTAAGGTTGGTAAAATGGCGACCCAGATTGTTGGGGACAATATGCTGACACTTGTCAATTGCTCAGAGAGTGCTATATAATGCTATGGAGTGATATATAAGTCTAAGAGCGATTGCTATCTTGGCCAAGATAGAAATAATTTTTGAGGGGATCGAGTGGAGATGGTTTAAAGGGACCAACCTTGGACTCTAGTCTTCTTTCTCTTGGTGGATTCAGGTTTTTTGGCCAGGTTGACTTGAGTCTGTAGATAGGGATCTACAAGAAGCTCGCTATAGAACAGGGGTTCTCAAATTAGGGCCCGCAGGCCGCATATGGCCTTCTGAAACCGTTAATCCAGCCCACACAGGACCACAAGGCTGCCCGCCCACATCACCCCACCTGCCCACCGCCCCCCCACCTTTTGGAGGCCAAGGAGAACAAAGATGGGCCCATTTTTGGCCTTCCCAGGAGAGAGACAGAGAGAGACAGAGAGAGACAGAGACAGAGAAAGAGTGTCAGAGAGAGAGAGAGAGACAGAGAGACAGAGAGACAGAGAGGAAGAGAGACAGTCACACGCACACACACATACGGGATCGTATCCTGCCCCACACATCCCTTCAGCCGATTCGCTCACACAGAGAGGGACTCCTCCGGGTGCCGTCCACTAGGCTGTGCCAGCGTGCGACGCCCAGGGGAAGGGCCTTCTCTGTGATGGGCCCGACCCTCTGGAATGACCTTCCCCCAGATATTAGAACAACCACGGACCTCCGCTCCTTCCGTAAGAAGCTCAAAACCCACCTGTTTAATCTAGCCGGCTTGGCCTAATTCCAGCTCTCCCGCCCCAGTCTGTATTTTTAAATTTTGGTCTTAGGCTTAGTTTTTAATTTTTATAAATTTGTACAGGGGTTTAAAGTTTAATTCGTTTTTAACTATATTTATGATTATTTATAAGGTTTTTTAATTTGGTACCTGTACACCGCCCCGAGTCCCTTCAGGGAGAGGGGGCGGTCTAGAAATCAAATAAAATAAATAAAATAAATAAACACACACAGAGAGAAAGAGAATCAAAGACAGAGAGACAGAGAGAGACAGAGAGAGAGACAGAGAGAGACAGAGAAAGAGTGTCAGAGAGAGAGAGAGAGAGAGAGAGACAGAGAGAAAGAGAGATAGAGACACACACACACACACAGAGAAAGAGAATCAGAGACAGATAGACACAGAGAGACAGAGAGAGAAAGAGCATCAGAGGGAGAGAAAGAGAGAGAGAGACACAGAGAGAGAGACAGAGAGAGAAAGAGAGAGAGAGAAAGAGAGTCAGAGAGAGACACAAAGAGACAGAGACAGAAAAAGAAGTCCCTCAACCCCCCCCCCCCCAACAAGGCAGCCACATCCCGTTACTAACCTGCACCCCATATATAAAAACAGCCTGCTAGCAGTAGCTCAGATCTGATTTCAAGTGGCTTTTCTCTATGTTTCCCAGTGCTTTCTGGATTGGAAGTTTAAAGCCCAATCTTTAAACTGGAAAGACTCAAAATACACTCTTTTTCTCCAGATCTTCTCGCTAATCTCACCAGCTTTGCCAGTTGAGAGCATGTGTGGCCTCTAAGAATTATCTGGCCAGGAGCATTTAAAAGTAAGGTGCGTAAATTTCTAGGTGGCTATAGATTAGTTCCTGTATAACTCCCGAGAAACAAGATACTTTATTGCTTCATTATTTGTTATTAATAAAGCTGGTCAGGCTCTTTCCAGTGATTCATGCAAGATTATGGCCCATCTGACTCTGGCACTTCCCCATTATACTATGTTAACATATTTCAATAAGTAATCAATTTAACTTGCCATATGCTATTGGAATGCAAGTTCCATTACTTTGCACCATATTTATTTGGGGTGATAGGTTGTCCATCTTAGTCTCGAGCTACCCTTTTTCCATTTGCCATTTTAGGATAAAATACTTAAAATATTTGCATTTAAAAAATGAACTCGGAAACTGGACCGCCTCCAGACAAAACCGAGTAATTATGTCATTTGTATTGCAAAGCAAGAATGGCTATAAAGCCTCAGTATAAATGGGAGGGGAGGGGGGAGAATAGGGGAGAAGGGTGCATGAAAGATTGATAGGTTTCACCAGTCTTCCATTACACATGAAGGATAGACTGGGGAGGGAAAAAAACACCCCGGTAGCCTTTTGTGCAAGTGTGTACACACAAAAGGGGCAAAGCTTTAACTGGGACACCATCAGAGGTGGTGGTATTCAGCAGGTTCTGACCAGTTCTGGAGAACCGGTAGCGGAAATTTTGAGTAGTTCGGAGAACTAAATACCACCTCTGATTGGCCCCGCCCCCATCTATTCTCTGCCTCCCGAGTCCCAGCTGTTCAGGAGGAAATGGAGATTTTACAGTATCCTTCCCCTGCCACACCCACCAAGCCACACCCACCAAGCCATGCCACACCCACCAAGCCACACCCACAGAACCGGTAGCAAAAAAATAAAATCCCACCACTGGATGCCATGCTATGCAGATGTGGATGTCCCACCCCTGTGGAATCCCTACTGTAATCAAGAACTTTGATATTTATCAGTGTCGTCCTTTGCTTTTCATCAATTTTAGGAGCCGGTTTGGTCTAGTGGTTAAGGCAATGGGCTAGTAAGCAAGAGACCATGAGTTCAAGTCCCATTTTAGGCATGAAAGCTGGCTGAGTGACTTTGGGCCGATCACCAGGAGACTATGACTTCTAGTCCCGGCTTGTCATGAAAGACGGCTGGGTGACTTTGAGCCAATCACCAGGAGACTATGAGTTCTAGTCCCATTTTAGGCATCAAAGCTGGCTGGGTGACTTTGGGCCGATCACCAGGAGACTATGAGTTCTAGTCCTGGCTTGGCATGAAAGACGGCTGGGTGACTTTGGGCCGATCACCAGGAGACTATGATTTCTAGTCCCGGCTTGTCATGAAAGATGGCTGGGTGACTTTGGGCCAATCACCAGGAGACTATGAGTTCTAGTCCCATTTTAGGCATGAAAGCTGGCTGAGTGACTTTGGGCCGATCACCAGGAGACTATGACTTCTAGTCCCGGCTTGTCATGAAAGACGGCTGGGTGACTTTGAGCCAATCACCAGGAGACTATGAGTTCTAGTCCCATTTTAGGCATGAAAGCTGGCTGGGTGACTTTGGGCCGATCACCAGGAGACTATGAGTTCTAGTCCCGGCTTGGCATGAAAGACGGCTGGGTGACTTTGGGCCGATCACCAGGAGACTATGATTTCTAGTCCCGGCTTGTCATGAAAGATGGCTGGGTGACTTTGGGCCAATCACCAGGAGACTATGAGTTCTAGTCCCATTTTAGGCATGAAAGCTAGCTGGGTGACTTTGGACGAGTCCTTCTCTCTCAGCCCAACTTACCTCACAGGCTTATTGTTATGGGGGAAATAGGGGGACCCAGGTGTGTTAAATATGCTCTCGCCACCTCGAGTGATTTGTAAAAATAATAAAATTGGATTAAATTTAACTCCATCTTCGATTGCTAGAGTTGTACATAGGAATGTCTCCTAAAGTATCTTAGATGTTGAGACGTCTACTGTTTCTTGAATGAGTTATTCTTTTCCCATTTATTTTAGCCTGTCAATTCTAGGTTGGACTCTCCTTCTGAGTTCACAGATCATATACCGTACAGTCCAAGTAACATTTTCTTCATAACTATTTCCAACTTTGACACGCCAGTCTACAGTCATAAACAACACACCTTCCTTACATGCTCTGTCGATTTCAAATTAGTCTTCATCATAAAACATGTCAACCTCTTCTTCTTCTGCATCAGTGATTGGAGCATAAACCCAGATAACAATCACGTTGAGGGTTATCCGTGATGTCTAATTAATGTTATTTGGTCAATGACTGCATTGTACTGGTGTACTATTTTTGCTGCATCTTTTCTGACTCTGAAAGCATTCTTTATTTTTTTGTCTCCAGAGTAGTAAACTTCGATGGTCTGATTAAAAGTGTCACACTCCAATCCCTTTCAATTCGCAAATGCTTCAAATTCATCTCGTCTTTTGCTGTCTCGAGCGGCCCCCTGTTCAGACATCTTCAACTTTCTGTTGTAATTCTTTCTTTGTCCGGTACAGATTTTATTTTCCTATCAATACCAGCAACTGAATATCCAGAACCTATGTAGTCATTAGTAAATATCCTCAGCTATTCCTCAGTAACATGTTTAGTACCATCTGATTCAGAGTTGGTTTCAGCCGGTTTAGATTGGTTCGGGCGAACCGGTAGCGCTGATGATCAGTTGGCTCCGCCCACATGCCACATCCTATCCTGTCCTTTATTTCCTGCTCATCTTAATTGTGTGGCACAGCTGATTCCCTCCCCCCCCCCGCGCTGTTCTACTTACTGTTGCTGACTTGGAAGGTAAGCAGCTGAGCTTCTAAATGCTCCATTTTTAGCGCTGCGGCAAGTGCTTTAGGCAGAGGTGGTATTCAGCAGGTTCTGACCAGTTCTGGAGAACCGGTAGCGGAAACTTTGAGTAGTTCAGAGAACTGGTAAATATCACCTCTGACTGACCCCAATCCAGTGGTGGGTTACGCCCGGTACGCCCCTGTACGGGCGTACCGGTACCTGCTGGGAGCACCAGGTACTATTCCAGTACGGTGCTCCAGAGGGGCCGCCCACCGTCCTTACCTGTATTTGACCAACCGGGCCATTTGTGTACACGCACGGAGCATACAGCGCCTGCGCGATGCTCTGCCAAGCAGCTAGAGTGTCGCAGGCAGTGGGTACGCATGCATGCGCATTGTGTGTCCATGTGTTGGAAGGCTGGCCCCGTGGCTGCGTACCGGTTGTGACGTGATCCGGAACCCACCCCTGCCCCAAACCCATCTATTCTCTGCCTCCCAAGTCCCATCTGATCAGGAGGGAATGGAGATTTTACCCACCAAGCCACGCCCACCAAGCCATACTCACCAAGCCACGCCCACAGAACCAGTAGTAAAGAAATTTGAATCCCACCACTGGTTTTAGGGGACGCATACGCCAAGTGTGTGTGCTTGTGCTAAGCGCACGCTCACCAAACCAGTTGTTAAACTGGCAGCATCCCGTCACTGATCTGACCTGAGAGATCCACCTTTCAGTCCTACATCCTCAATCTTTGCATCTTCATTATCCATGTGATTTTCTTGATAAAGCACAGAGATAGTTCACCATTTCCTTCTCTTGCAGGTATAATGTGATGCCTCCAGCATCTTTCTATATTACTTCTGCCTGACACAGATTCCTACCTGCTTTAGAAGGGAAGCTGGGATGCTCTTCGTATTTTGGTTGAACTTGCTGGGATTATACATTCTTAACAGATTACAAAAAGTGGGAAGGGGCATTGGAGAGGGTCAAGCTATTTTCCAAAGCACCCAAAGGCCAGATTATCCAGGAAAAATGGATGGAAACTGAACACGGAGAGATTCAATCTGGGAATGAGGAGGAATTTTCTGACAGTGAGAACAATCCACCGATGGAACAGAAGTTGCCTTCAGAAGTTGTGGGAGCTCCATCCCTGGAAGCTTTTCAAAAAGAGACTGGACTGGCATCTGTCAAAAATGGTGTAGGGTCTGCTTGGGCAGGGGTTGGACTAGATGACCTACAAGGTCCCTTCCAACTCTGTTAATCAGTCTGAAATCTGTCTGAGGTCTTCTAGTCCATCTCCCTGCTCAAGCAAGAGTCCCATTTCAGCCAAAGGGTTGTCCAATCTCTTCTGAAAAAACCTCCAATTATTGGAACATCCACAACTTCTGGAGGCCAGCCATTCCTCCGACTAATTGTTCTAATTCTCAGGAAATTTCTCCTTAGTTCTAGGTTGCTTCTCTCCTTGATTAGTTTCCATCCATTGCTCCTTGTTCTGTCTTCAGGGGCTTTGGAGAATAGGTTGGCCTCCTCTTCTTTGTGGCAGCCCCTCAAATATTGGAAGACTGCTATCATGTCACCCCTGTCCTCCTTTGCATTAAACTAGACATAGCCAATTCCTGGAACCGTTCTTCATATGTTTTAGTCTCCCGTCTCCTATTCATCTTTGTTGCTCTTCTCTGCACTCTTTGTAGGACCTCAACATCTTTTTTAATATTCTGGCAACCAAAACTGGATGCAATATTCCAAATGTGATCTTACCACGGCATTATAAAGAAAGAGGTACGGACAGGAAGGTAACCGTGTTCTGTGTTTCACCCCACACTCTGTGCTGTGGCGTGCTGGCCACATGACCACAGAAATAACTTCGGACAATGCTGGCTCCCTTAGCTAAAGAACCAAGATGAGCACTGCCCCCTACAGTCAGACATGACTGGATAGAGCCATGATGGCGAACCTATGGCACGCTTGCCAGAGATGGCATGCAGAGCCTTCTTTGTGGGCATGCACACCAGCCAGCTGGTCTTTGGACATGCTGGAGTGCTGGAAACGCAAAGACCAGCTGGCCGGTGCGCATGCATGCGCCAGCCAGCTGGTCTTTGGGTTTCTGACACATTTCTGTGCATGGTCCAGCTGGTCTTCATGCACGCCGGAGCGCTGGAAACCCACACCGGCAAGCTGATCTTCAGGTTTTCATTGGTCCAGCGCACACACATGCATGATGGTTTGGGTACTTGGTTTCCTCGGATAGAGGAAACTAATATCTTGATTAAGTGATCTTGATGAACACTTCTAGCGTTTTGCACTTATTCACCCCACCATAAAGAGTCAGCATGGCAAAACCTGGGGGTGGGGTGGGGTGGGTGTTAAATGTTGTCTCCTGGTTTTCTGTGACTACTTTACTGTTACAGGATTTAATTTTGATTATTTATCTGCTTCTAATCCCGCAAACCACGAATTCGGGGAGCCGTACTTTGCTGAGAGTTGGTAGATTGGAGCCGCCTGTAAATCCTGT
The DNA here is from genome assembly GCF_964273705.1 of Natrix helvetica. Classification (NCBI taxonomy): domain Eukaryota; kingdom Metazoa; phylum Chordata; class Lepidosauria; order Squamata; family Natricidae; genus Natrix; species Natrix helvetica. The sequence goes on along the minus strand of NC_138553.1, from coordinate 12,113,326 downwards.
AAGTAAGTAAATTACCTCTTTGACATTTCAGAGAACATGTGGGATATAAATAGAATAATGAATTACTAACAGTATATGCAAGAATAGACATAAAGAGGAAGGTGACATACCTAAGAGATGTGTGTAGGTTAGGGCATAAAAATATTTGCATGAACTTTTTCTGCTGGGCTCATAGAGGAGCTGCAGCTGACAAAACGAGAATTTCAGTGAAACTGAAAATCAGCCAGCTATCCTTAGGCATGTTTATGCAAGATTATTGGTTCTGAGGTACTATGTATCAAGGCATGACCGATGTAGAAAGGCCCAACTGAAGCTGCAACAAGCAGATCAAGCTTTGGAGGAGAAAGAAACCGATCCATAATCCAAACTAACATGGGGAGGACCAAGCCTGTTATTGTTAATAACAGAATAACAGAGTTGGAAGGGACCTTGGAGGCCTTCTAGTCCAACCCCCTGCTTAGGCAGGAAAACCTACACTACTTCAGACAAATGGTTATCCAATCTCTTCTTAAAAACGTCCAGTGTTGGAGCATTCACAACTTCTAGAGGAATGTTGTTCCATTGATTAATTGTTCTAACTGTCAGGAAATTTCTCCTCAGTTCTAAGTTGCTTCTCTCCTTGATTAGTTTCCACCCATTGCTTCTTGTCCTGCCCTTAGGTGCTTTGGAGAATAGCTTGACTCCCTCTTCTTTGTGGCAACCCCTGAGATATTGGAACGCTGCTCTCATGTCTCCCCTAGTCCTTCTTTTCATTAAACTAGACATACCCAGTTCCTGCAACCGTTCTTCATATGTTTTAATCTCTAGTCCTCTAATCCAGTGGTGGGTTGCTTCCAGTTCGGACCGCTTCAGCTGAAGCAATAGTAGTGGCGGCGGCGGGAGACTCAGTTCACCCGCCCGGACACTTCTGCGTACGCGCAGAAGAGTTGCATGCACCCGGGAGCACGCCCGGGTCCGCACCTGAACCAGTAGTGAAAAAATTGGCAACCCACCACTGCCCTAATCCTCTTTGTTGCTCTTCTCTGCACTCTTTCTAGAGTCTCCACATCTTTTTTACATCGTGGTGACCAAAACTGGATGCAGTATTCCAAGTGTGGCCTTACCAAAGCATTATAAAGTGGTATTAACACTTCACGTGATCTTGATTCTATCCCTCTGTTTATGCAGCCTAGAACTGTGTTGGCTTTTTTGGCAGCTGCTGCACATGGCTGGCTCATATTTAAATGGTTGTCCACTAGGACTCCAAGATCCCTTTCACAGTTACTACTACTGAGCAAGTAGTAGTAACTACCACCTATACTGTACCTGTGCATTTCATTTTTCTTGCCTAAATGTAGAACCTTACTTATTTAATGATAGAGTAATTGTGAAAAAGTGGAGGCAAAATAATGATATATTGTTATCCATGTATATAGGTAGTCCTCAATTTACAATGGGTCACTTAATGACCACTTGAAGTTGTAATGGACTTGAAAAAAGTGACTTAGAACCTCTCCACAAAGTTACAAGTGTGGCAGTGCTATGACTGCATTGCGGGGTCTAAGGCAACCAGCCTGCATTTACAATCAGTTGCAGCGGTCACAAAATCCCACCAATACAGGCAAAAAATACCCATTGGATAAGCTGGATTCAAACTTATGATCACATGATTTGCTCAACAATCATGTGATTTGCTTAATGACTACAATGACTTGCTTAATGACCATTGTAATATTCCAAAACGCCCTCAGAACACAAAATGACCATGCATGCCCCACCGACACCGTATCACCCGGTCACCAAGCACTGGGACTCGTACATGCTACGATTTGACTGCTTCCTCGAGGCAAATGACCTCATGGGCCTTTCTGAAGGCCGCAAGAAGAACATGTTCCTCAGATACTGTGGCCAGGAAGTGTCTGAGATGGTGAAAGACCTCTCTGAGCCGACACCACTGCAATCAGTCACCTGGTCCGTGCTCCAGCAAATGCTGAGGACCCATTATGCCCCCAAGCCGTCCAAGCATGTTCGCCGGCATGAGTTTAATATCAGGAACCAGAAAGAGGGCGAGTCAATTAATGAGTACGTTGCTTTGCTTTGCAAGGCCGCAGCATACTGCAAATTCCGAGACCTGGATGAGTTGATTCTGGACCGCATAATTTGCGGCATGCGGGACATTACCTTACAGAGGAGGTTACTCGCTAAATCTAACCTCACTCTGCAGATCGTCTTGGACGAGGCCAGGGCGTCCGAATCAGCCGTCAAAGCATTCCACAAGACACGCAAAAGAGTACACGCATACATCGCGAGGCTGCAGAGCCCGAGAGCTTAGAATGAGAGGAAGATGACAGCTACCGCATGCGCAGTAGCCACGCCCAGCCGGCATGCAAATTCAAACCGCATCTTCCGCCTTGCACTAGCTGCGGAGGAGACCATGCCAGATCAGCTTGCTGTTTCCGTGACGCAACCTGCCAGCGCTGCAAGTGAAAGGGGCACATCGCCAAGGTGTGCTGGAGTGAATTCCCTGCCACTGCCTGGCAGCCTAGAAGCGCACCAACCCACCAACAGAGGCCTAACCAAGGGGCCTGGCAGAAGCCACCATGGCACTCAGAGGGCAACAATAGAGTCACCTACCACTCGTCAAACAGCCAAGTCCGCACCAGGTGGCCCAAAAAGCTGAAGGTCACAGTCCTCATCGAGGACTCTCCATGTGAGATGAAGTTTGACATTGGGTCATCTCTGATCATCATGCCATGGTCTACCCTAAAGCAGGCTATCCCTAGCCTAAAGAAGCAGCATCTACACACGCCTACGCGAATACCAGGAAAACCAGATCCCCATCGTGGGCCAAGGCACCTTCCAGGTGAAGTTCAAGCAGTTCAGCGGGAAACTCCCAGTGACAGTGGTCAGTGGTAACCTGCATAGCCTCCTAGGGCCAGATTGGTTCCAAGCCCTGGGCCTAGAAGTGACCTGTATCAATGCCTTGAAAGACGACGGCGCTGAAGCCATCTTTAAGGAGCTCGAGGATGTCTTTGGCACGGGTCTGGGTAAGTATGTGGGGACTCCAATTTCCTTTAGTTTGGACCCTAACATAGCCCCAATAAGGCTAAAACCCAGGAGAGTACCTTTTGCTCTCCGCCCCAAAATTGACAGGGAAATTGACAAGCTCGTAGGCCAGGGAATCCTAGAGCCGGTTGATCACGCATGCTGGGAGACCCCTATAGTGACACCTGTCAAAGCTGATGGGTCTGTCCACATCTGCGCGGACTACAAGTGCACAATAAATAAAGCGCTACAACAAAGCACCTACCCTGTACCCATTGTACAGCACCTCTGTCATTCATTAGGCCCTGGAAAATGTTTCGCAAAATTGGACATGGCGCTGGCGTACCAACAATTGCCTGTAGATGGCACTACAGCAGAGACCCAAACCATTGTGATGCATAGGGGTGCATTTAAATGTCACTGCCTGCAATTCGGCATTAGTATCGCCCCTGGACTGTTCCAAAGCATCATGGAACGGCTTTTGCAGGGGATTCCAGGAGTTGTCCCCTATTTCGATGACATCTTGGTATCGGCTGCAAATGAGGCGCAACTTTTGAAACATGTATGAACAGTTTTGGCTCGAATTAGAGACAAAGGCCTGCATCTCAAAAAAGAGAAATGCCAAATTAATGTGCCAAGGGTTGAATTCCTAGGGTACCTAATCGATGGTTCTGGGATTCACCTGACCACTAAAAAAATTAAAGCTATTCAGGACGCCCCCACACCTCGCAATCAAACTGACTCAGACTCCTTAATTTCTACAGCGTCTTTCTCAAATAGAAAGCCACCATTGCTGAGCCCTTACCCTGTCTCCTGGCTAAGAATGTGAAGTGGTCCTGGGGCACAGCTGAGGCTACCGCATTTGCCGCGGTAAAATGACTCCTGGCGGTAGACTCCTTTCTAGTACAATACAGCCAGACCCTGCCGTTGGTGCTGACCTGCGCCGCTTCCCCGTTCGGCATCGGCACCATCCTCAGCCACCGCATGCCCAATGGAACCGAAGCCCCTATTGCATTTTACTCCAGGACTTTGTCCGCCACAGAGCGGAACTGCAGCCAGCTGGACCATGAGGCTTTGGCTGCAGTGGCCGGAGTAAAGAGGTTCCATGAGTATCTATATACTTCGAACTGGACCACAAGCTGTTGTTGGGTTTACTGGCTGGGGACCGACCTACCCCAGTGTCATTATCACCTCGCATGACCAGGTGGACCATCTTCTTAGCTGCCTACTCCTACTGCCTCATCCACCGACCAGGTTCCACTTTGGGGCACGCTGACACGTTAAGCCGCTGCCTGCTGCCGGAACTTCTCACTGACCCTCCCCCCCCCAGACACCAGTCCTCCTCATTGATTGCCTTGAGACTGGGCCTGTCTCGTCCAGTAATGTTGCCCAGGTGCAGCGCCCAGTGACGCTGCAAAGGACTCCACCATCAAGCAAATTTTGAACTGGGTGTGGAGGGGATGGCCCAAGGGGCCTGTTGGGGTTGATTTCAAAATGTATTTTACCAAACGTGATGAGTTATCAGTTGTTAATGGCTGTTTACTGTGCGGAGATCGGGTCGTTGTTCCACCCAAACTGCGCATTGCAGTATTAGAGGCTTTACACGTAGGGCATCCTGGAATTGTCAGGATGAAGTCTTTGGCTAGGAGTTATGTGTGGTGGCCTAACATGGACAGGGAGATCGAAGAATGGGTGGCTACCTGCAAACCGTGCCAGGAGTCCAGACCAGCTCCTCCAGAGGCGCCTACTAAGGAGTGGGAGTGACCTCAAGCACCATGGTCTAGGGTGCACATTAACTTTGCTGGCCCAATTCATGGCCAGCCATTTCTCGTAGTTGTGAACGCCTACTCGAAATGGTTAGAGGTAGTTCTGATGACCTCCACTATGGCAGAAGTGGTCATCAAGGTGCCACGGAGACTTTTCTCCACGCACGGCCTGCCTGACGTCTTGGTCTCTGACAACAGGCCCCAATTCATGGCCATGCAATTTGAGACCTTCCTAGCAGCTCAGGGAATCAGGCATGCCCTGTTTGCGGCATTCCATCTGGCCTCCAATGATCAGGTGGATACGCCCTCTCTAGGATGGGCCCGGGAGATTGGCAAACACGGGTTGACCACTATTTGCTAATTCAGCACATCACACCCAGTGCCACTACAGGGAGAAGCCCCTCCAAGCTTCTCATGGGTCGCCGGCTAAGGTCCCACTTAGACCGGCCACACCCCAATTATTCTGCCTCATCACCCCCAGACTCCACAAGCAAGATTCAGACATTTAGCATAGGGGATTCAGTATACTCCCACAACTACGCCGGGGGAATTCTGTGGATTCCTGCCACAGAGATAGGCATCACTGGCCCTCGTTCTTACCTCCTAGAGCTCAAGGACGGTAGGAATTGGAGAAGGCATATTGACCAATTCCGTGGCTGCCTCTCCAACTTCATTCTTAGACAACCAGAGGTAATTCCTGCACAAGTTAGCCAAAGCCCCACCCAAACGGAGCAAACACTCAGTCCTTCCACGGCCAGCTCAAGCCCGAGGGTACTGGGAAACTTATCTGGTTATGTTGCAGGCCTGCAGCGAGCTCCGAGCGAACCGGCTCTAGAAGCTCTAGCCGCGGCCTGTAAAAGTTTCCAGGAGTTTCCACCAAGCGGAACTGCAGAGCAAACAAGTCCGTCCGACCTGTCCAAGGAAACCCCTCCTACTGAACTGCGCAGGTCAGGCAGAGCTACCCAAAAGCCCGCCTACCTGCGTGACTATGTAACAAGTAGGATTGTTCCATCCAAGAGGGGAGGGGTGTTAGATACTTGTTCTAACTACAGTGGTTTCCATCAAGGTCCTTTGTTCTGTCGGGAACAGAGGTTTGGTCAAAGGGTCTGACAGCTCCCTATAAAAGGGCTGCTGTCAGACTCAACCTTTGCTGGATTGTTCTCACTTGTTGTATTGAATAAAGAGCTGCTGTTACCGTTAAGCCTGTGTGTGCCTATCCATTACCCAATTAAACATTTGCTAAAGGTCTTGTGTGAATATGAATATCTGTGATTCAATCCCATTTCTTTTTAACGATTTTATTGATATTTGTCTTGCTTTAAATTAAGGTTTTGCCCCCCCCCCTTTTTTTTTTCTTGGCAACAAAGTTTGCATTTGGGATAGGAGACCTGTTCTTTTTATTGGCATAAAGAGATTTTCATTGATCATTTCTCTTAATATATTCCCTCGTCTCTGCTCCCTCCTCACTTCCCATGTAAAGCCTTGTGCAACATCGACGAAGATTTATTGTCAATGATTTATTAAAATGTAATCTCCAGGTTAGTATGTATCATAAAATGAAATCTGCGGGCTATCTCAGCTTAAATGTGCAACCTACTTTGTCAAAGAAAACAAATGATTAAATTTTCATTAGTACGTGTAGAATTTGATAATGAAATAGGAAATGTCTTTATGAGCCACCCAAGCTCCCCTGAAGTATCAGGATATATATATTGTAAAGCAATATACTGCTTAATTGTCATTTGGTGAGGGTGCAATTTGTTCTTAATGGTCACATTTCCTCCCCCCCCCCTCCCCGTCCTACCCTATCCTTTAATTTGAATTACCCAATCTTGTTTAATTTTTCCCTAGGAAAGTTTTCCGCTTGCCCTAGCAATATTATAGTTGCTAATTCAATTACACTGAAATAGTTTAATAGAAAATATAATTGCTTATTCATACAGAATGCACATTAAGGAAGTGCAAAAACTCATACCTCCGGGTAAATGCGTATTAGTTCTTTGGGAAACTCAAATGGGAATGCTGGATAGGCAAAAGGGTTGGCTAATCTTTAATTGTTCATCACCTGCCTTCCAAATAATATGAATGGATCCAAACTAAATGACCACTCATTACCCGTTTCAATTTAGGAGCTTAGCTGGGGTCAGCGGGATTGCTTATGCTGATCGCAATGATTTGAAGTTGTGATTACCATAAGCAATTTAAATTTTATTGATCCAACCTTCTGAAAGTTGTAATTGAGCAGAGAGGGTTGGGCCTGTGGCTCTTCCAAATGAAATTGTACTCTGAAGCCGTCGCTGGATTACTGGAAGAATCGATAAGTAGTCAGTCACGTTAACAATGAAATAGCCCCATTAACATACAGCACTATTGGTGAAACTTTATTTAGGAAGGGTGTTGCGTGCACTTCATTGTTTCGTCAATGAATTTCCATTGTGGAGGGCAAAAAGGATTGCTTATGTTTGCCTAATAAACAGACCTCCTCCTCCTCCTCCATCTTCTCCCCCTTGCTAATTATGATCTACAAATCTAACTTGATGGCTTAAGATCCATTTCTGGGAGGGTGAGATTTTAAAAAATGGGACCTAGGGCTTGGAACAGGGGTTTGCATCTCATATCACCTTGGAAATGATTCAGGACCTCAATGTAATCCACACCATTCAAGTGGAGTCTAATTTGCCCTTCTCCTCTGCACAACCATTGATTGCACCAAGTCTGCAATTTATGTGATTTTTCAGCAAGCCAATACTAAACTGGTGGCTCGTATATCATTTTGCAGATGGCTCCCTACCTTCATCCATGGTTTCAATGAAGATGCTGTCTTCACCAGAAGAGGAGGCTTCCGGGTCATTACCTGACATGAAGTAGAAAACTGGAGGAGTTCAGATCATTCGCCTACCTGATGTATGAAATTGTGCAACCTGACGCTTTCCCTAATAAACTTCTAGACCAGTGTTTCTCAAACTTGGCAACTTGAAGATGTCTGGACTTCAACTCCCAGAATTCCCCAGCCAGCGAATGCGAATGGGAGTTGAAGTCCGGACATCTTCAAGTTGTCAAGTTTGAGAAACACTGTTCTAGACCAACTGTGGTCCCTGGACCACTGGTGGTCTCGAGAAAATTTTGGTGGTCTGCAGAAAAATTATTTGTATTTTTTATACTTGCACCAAATCAGGGGTCCTCAAACTATGGCTCCTGGGCCAGATATGTGCAATGAACGTTTGTGTTGCTGCAATGAGTCTCCCCCTTTGGGGTCTTTTTGTGTGGGTTGGAGGGGGGCAGAAATTCTGACTTGGGATCTGCTTTAGCCTCCTGGTGTGGGGCTTTGGGCGAAGGCTGGAGGGAAGTGCAACTGGTGGCAAAGAGCTGGAGGGCCTTGTTCCAGTGGGACTGCATCATGGCCTGGAACTGGTGACCATCTCAGCCCACTGAGTCTCTAGGTGCCAGTAGCTGGCCTTGCACTCGCACAGGTCTTCCCTCTGCTTGGAAAGCCTATGCTCGTAGTCCTCAGTGAGGTGCTTCTGCTGAGTCTCCTTCCCGGTCAGATCCAATTTCAAATGAGCCAGATATTTTGCCAACTCTTTCTCGTAGTGGCTGCTTAGCTCCAACAACTGCTTCATGTTGTGTCCCTAAGGAGCCTGGGTGGGCAGGCAAGGAGTGGCTGGGAGGGGAGGGGCGAATAGAGGCTGGTAAGGCACCCCTAATTGTGAGTGACATAAAGTTGGCCACACCCATCCAGTCACATGAGCACCTAGCCACATCCACCCAGCCAGTCATTAGGCAGATCATATTAGTGGTCCACGAGATTTAAACTTATGAAATTAGTGGTCCCTGAGATCCAAAAGGTTGAGGACCCCTGTTCTAGACCATGCATCCAAGTTGATTTTCAACATTAGAGAATACTACTTGTTTATTCAAGATACTTTGCATTGTATAGATTCCATGAATCCAACAATACCCACTGGTGAACTGAAATTATACCAGTACTAGGACAGACCAGCCTATACTTCTACCTATCTTTACTTTTACTTTACTTTATTTAGATTTATAAACCGCTCCCTCTCCCCGAAGGGACTCGGGGCGGTGTACAGTCAGAGTTAAAACACCATATACATACATATACATAGAGGAGGCGATATACAAACTGTACAGTAATGATAAAATTAGTAACAACATTAAAATCTACCCCAAAATCTACCCCAAAATTAAAATAACTGCCAGGAGGATTAAAGAATAGGACTATAAATGGGCCAGGCCAGCTAATTGGAACAGGTGGGTCTTGAGTTTCTTGCGGAAGGAGCGGAGATCAGTGGTGGTTCTAATATCGGGGGGGAGGTCATTCCAGAGGGTTGGGCACATCACAGAGAAGGCCCTACTCCTGGGCGCCGCCTGCTTCTATCGACAGAAGTAGGTCTAAGATTCTTTTTATTACAGCCAAGAAATTAAAAGATGCTTGCTCCTGGGGAGGAAAGCTATGGCAAATCTAGATAACAACATACTAAAAAGCAGAGACATCACCCTGCCAACAAAAGTGTGTTTAGTCAAGACTACGGCTTTTCCAATTGCAATGGATGGCTGTGAAAGTTGGACCATAAGAAAGGCGGAGAGCCAAAGAATGGAGGCCTTTGAACTATGGTGCTGGAGAAGACTCCCGTGAGTCCCTTGGACTGCAAGGCGATCCAACCGGTCAGTCCTAGAGAAGATCAACCCTGACTGCTCTTTAGAAGGCCAGATCCTGAAGAGGAAACTCAAATCCTTTTGGAGTCTACCTAATGTGAAGGAAGGACTCACTGGAGAAGAGCTTAATGTTGGGAAAGATGGAGGGCCAAAGAAGAAGAAGGGGACGACAGAGAATGAGGTGGCTGGATGGAGTCACCCAAGCAGTCAGCGTGAGCTTAAATGGACTCCAGAGGATGGTAGAGGACAGGAAGGCTTGGAGGAACATTGTCCATGGGGTTGTGATGGGTCGGACATGACTTTGCAACTAACAATAGCAACAAATTACAGTCATGATTCTTGTCACTTTTTTTTCAATGATGTTGTAACTTTGAACCAGTGGTGGGTTCCGGCTCCTGTTGCAACTGGTACACTGTAACAGGGCCAGGCGTCCACCACATGCACACAAGCAGCATGCACATGCGTACCCACCGCCCACGACACTCCAGCTGCTTGGCGGAGCATCATGCAAACGGCATATGCTCCATGCGCAAATGCCACCGTCAGCCCAAACAGAGGTAAGGAGAGCAGGCGGGCGGGTGAGCCCTCCGAAGCACCGTACCGGAACGGTACCTGGAGCTCCCAGCAGGCACCGGTACGCCTGTACTGGGGCGTACAGGTTTTAACCCACCACTGCTTTGAACGGTCATTAAATGAACTGTTGTAAGTCGAGGACTACCTGTAATTAAAAAGAATTTCAGAAGAAGGCAATGTCTGGCTATTTTTGTGAAACTTTATGGTGCAATCACCAGGAGTTGAACTTGTTTCAAATCTACATATGCATCTATATACCTATAGCCAGTAGTAGGATTCAATTTTTTTTTTACTACCGGTTCTGTGGGTGTAGCTTGGTGGCTATGGAATGGCTTGGTGAATGTGGCAGGGGAAGGATACTGTAAAATCTCCATTTCCTTCCGATCAGCAGGGACTCGGGAGGCAGAGAATAGATGGGGGCAGGGCCAGCCAGAGGTGGTATTTACCGGTTCTCCCAACTACTCAAAATTTCCGCTACTGGTTCTCCAGAACTGGTCAGAAGCTGCTGAAGACCACCTCTGCCTATAGCTATTTTAAAAGTAGTTATTATATTCTTGCGGATCGTAGAGAAAGGCAAATACTTACATAGCACACTGAAGTCCAGCTCAAGGTATTATCTATTTTAAGGCATTCAACTGTTCTTCCTTGTAAGATTTGAATAGACATCAAGAGTCACTTGTTGAGATGAGTGGCCGTATAAACTGAATAAATCAAGAAATCACCTGTTAAAACATTTCCACACTTGACCGTATTAAAACCCTTTTCCCTAATGCAGAATTTCTCCACATATTCTTTTCTTGGGTTTTCTGCATTTTGTGCAGTGGTGGGATTCAAATAATTTAACAACCGGTTCTCTGCTCTAATGACCGGATGGGTGGGTGTAGCCATTGTGGACGTGGCCAGGGGATGTGACAGGCAGCACTGGGCCTCCTGCATCACCCTGGGAGCCAAAATGGGCTGCAAGGCAGGGACTCCCCCCCCATGCCCCATTTTGAGCCTAATAGGCATCCCTGCAGCCTCCTGGAAGCAAAAACGGCCCACCATGTGTGTGTGTGTGTGTGTGTGTGTGTGTGTGTGTCCATGCTGCCCCCACACCCCGTTTTGGGCCTAGTAGGCCTTCCTGCACTTATCTGGGAGCCAAAATGGTTTCCGTGTGGACTCATGGAAGGGGCGGGGCAGGAAGGGGTGGGGTGGGGACAGCCAGCAATTTAACAACCGGTTTGCCCGAACCAGATGAATCCCACCACTGATTTTGTGGCATTTTGACCTATTTAAAGCCCCCATTCAGGGGTGGGTTCCTGCCAGTTCTAACCTCTTCTATAGAAGAGGTTCCACAAATCTACAGTGCTGTTTAGAACCGGTTCCAGCTCACTCCCCCCGCCCGTCCGCACATCATCAAGATGAAGAGCGAGAGGAGGAATTCTGGGAGTTGAAGTCCACAAGTCTTAAAGCTGTCAAGTTTGAACACCCCTGGGGGTTTTATTCTAAAGGGTTAGGGGTGCAAGGGTCTTATAACTTGACAGCTTTAAGACTTGCACACTTCAATGCCAGAGTTCCTGAGCCAACATGACTGGAGGAGGAATTCTGGAAGTTGAAGTCCACAAGTCTTAAAGCTGTCAAGTTTGAACACCCCTGGGGTTTTTTTCCTAAAGGGTTAGGGGTGCAAAGGTCTTGTTGACAGCTTTAAGACTTGTGTGCTTCAAATGCCAGAGTTTCTGAGCCAACATTTTGGTTGCTAAGCAAGAGCGTTGTTAAGTGAGTTTCACCACATTTTACAAGTTGGCCACACCCACCCTGTCACATGGCTGGCAAGCCACTCCCACAAAGCAGGCCACACTTACAGAAGAGGTTCTAAATTTTTTTTGAAACTCACTACTGCCCTCGTTGTACAGAAACACATTCTCTCTCTCTCTCTCTCTCTCTCTCTCTCTCTCTCTCTCTCTCTCTCTCTCTCTCTCTCTCACACACACACACACACACACACACACACACACACAAAGCACTTTTATGTTCTTGTGGGTGTCATATTTAAATCGACCCGTTGCCAAATTGAACAGAGGGTGGAGAAAACAGACCACAAAGCTTCTTTAGGGTGCCCTTTTAGACTTCAAACAAGTAAGTTTTGAAATTCATTTAATTTTTTTTACTTGTTTTAAGCACCATCATAAACATCTGCCATCTGGTATGAAAATTGCTTCGTATGGCAGGTTGAGATTTATTTAAAAGTTCTTTGTCTTTGATTCCTCCCCCTGCTGCATTTTCCAGCTGAGTAATTTAAACTTGCAGGTATTTAAATAGCCATTTATCAGTATAATGGAAAAGCATAGTTAAAAGGAAACACTCCGTATAACTGCTGTCATTTCACCATAGGAACATGTTACTCCTGGTAATGGCACAAACCAGCTGGCTGAGGTTTCTTGGCATCTTCCTTTCCACTGAGATCAACATCTTTGATCTTTGGAAAGAAACGTAGATTGGCCATGCCAAATGGAACAGCGAAGTCCTCAGATTATTATGTGCCACCAAAAGACAATGGAGTGATCTACACATTAGATGTTATGCCATAAGATAGGCCACATTTTTATTCCCCACATTGACAGGGCATTTTTATTAAGAAATGGCAGCCGTATATGGGGGCAGATATACAAATCCTTTTGTTCTTGGCATATTAAAGAAACAAATGGCAACGATTCACTGGAGAAAGCAATTATGTTTGGAAGAGTTAGTGGTAAAAGGAAACCAGGCATGAAAGCCAATGCGCTCCTAGACTGCATGAGTAAAGGGATAGAATCAGAAGTGGGATTCAGCTGGTTCGGGTAAACCGGTAGCTCCAACGATCAGCTGAGGAGCGAACCGGTTCTCTCTGATGATGAGGTTGGCTCGCCCACCCGCCCCTTAGCACTGACAATGTTGCGTAGTTAGGTAATGAAACATTTGCAAAAAACCAAACAAACCCCATAGCAAAGCTCAGAGAGCACCGAGGACACAGCAGTTCAACCCTGAATTACAAATATTGTCTTCTACTTGCCGCTTAATTTTTTTAAAGTTGTATATCACCCTCCAAAAATTGAGTTTTCCCATCTATGTGTATCTTATATTGAGGACTAGCTGGATATCGGTGCTTCACTATAAAACTATGTGATCGGGTGTGATACTTAAACCTTGAATATTAATGTAGAATGTATAACTGCTTAGTATCAGAGCGTGTTAATATAAGGCAACTGGCAGTTGGAACAGAGTTCCTTTCAGATGGGGAGGGGGAGTAGAATGTCTAACTCCTTAACATCAGAGCGTGTTAATATAATACTGTATAAGAAATACTGATGATCTGATGGTCATTTCGGAAAATCTTTTCTTAGCAAGCACTTAGAAGCAAGAGGAACATATATGTTGAATTTCAAGCTTGTAGGCTTTACAGTTTTGGAGATTTTGTGATGAGTGAGTGGTATTTGGCTTTTATATATATAGATATCCAAATCTGTAGAATGAAATAATGAATAGATGTTCTCCTTCTTCCTCTCCTCCTCCTCCTCCTGTTGTTGACATTTATTGAAAACAGCTTTGAATAAAACAGACCATTGGCATATATTGTTACAGACAAAGAAGACAGAATACTTAGATCAACTTGCCGACAGGTGACAGTTGATTTTTGTTCATGATGTTTTACTTCCTCAGCAGAACTTCACCATACAGGGGGAAAAAAAATAAACTTCCAAAATTCAAACAAGATTCGGTTTTTGAATCCAAGAATGCTATTACAGCCTGACTTTGTTTTATCAAGGGCCTCTTTCTAGCAGGCTTTTTTTCCCCTTGCTTGCAGATTCAGCATAGGAGCCAAAAAGAACAGGAGGGGATGCCAATCAAAGAATCTGAAAGAAAGATTTTTAGTCCATCTTTAATAACGGTATTCAGAAAAATCAGCTAGATTCCACCAGCTCTTTTCAATCAAGCCAATGCACTCAACTGGATAATATCTGACGCATGCGAATTTGTTTGGTGGAGTTAAGTGGCAGAAAGAAGCAGCTCTAATTTGCTCTGTTGTTATTGCCCTTTCATTTGGAGTGACCAAAACCTCAAAATGCAAGAAAGTCAGAGGAAGAAGGTGGAAGGGGGTAGATGGGAATAAAAAAGAATGGCTGATTAGTTTTCACGGAGTCTTTTTATGCATTTGAATACCTTAATCAAGTCCCTTCTAACTTTTCTTCAGTTTGGTTTTTGCTGTCTCTCAACATGCTTTATGTGACATGAATAAAGTACAAATTGCAACACAATCTCAAGCACATATTCAGTGTTTTTTTTCCCCAAAGAAATAAAATAAAATCAACCCCTTTGCCTTGACTTGCATTCCTTTTGTGTTTGTTTTCAGCAATCATTCCTCTGATTGTGTTTACTGGCATTGAATGCTCAAGGAGAAGCGAAGGAATGTTCTCAGAAAGCAAATAGGAATTTGCTAATGTAAGTATTTGTGGGGTGGGAGTGGTGGGGGGTGGAATGATGAATCCTAACCTAGCAGCAACCTTGACTCTCCGATTTCCATCTGCTCATCAAGTCTTGGACTAGAAACATCGACGTAACCTTTGGGGCCCATCGGCGGATGACAAAAACAGCTTGAGTTTCTTCCATCAAACCTGTTGAGTAAATTAGCTGCAGATCTACAACGGATCTGCGTCTTTGATTAAAAGAAAAATCCCATCCCATTTCTTTTTAGGTCAAGGAACATCTCTCTAGGTATTCAATCATTCTTCCAAGGGGCCCCACCATGGCCATCATAAGCTCATTTATGAGGAGGTTTGGAATGGGATGTTGTTTTGCAGTATGCATGCCATGTATCTGCAAGAGAGCAAGGAGGGAGAGTGGGTTAAGAGAAAGAAGGACTAGGGGAGACATGATAGCAGTGTTCCAATATCTCAGGGGTTGCCACAAAGAAGAGGACTCAAACTATTCTCCAAGGCACCTGAGAGCAGAACAAAAAGCAATGGGTGGAAACTAATCAAAGAAAGAAGCGACCTAGAAATAAGGAGAAATTTCCTGACAGGTAGACCAATTAATCAGTGAAACAACTTGCCTTCAGAAGTTGTAAATGCTCCAACACTGGAAGGTTTTAAGAAGAGATTGAATAACCATTTGTCTGAAATGGTATAGGGTTTCCTACCTAAGCAGGCTCTCTGCACGCCTTCTAGAGCAGTGGTTCTCAACCTGTGGGTCGGGACCCCTTTGGGGGTCGAAGGACCCTTTCACAGGGGTTGACTAAGACCATTGGAAAACACATATATTTGAGAAAAATACGGATAATTATAATTTTATGGTTAGGGGTCACCACAACATGAGGAACTGTATTTAAAGGGTCGTGGCATTAGGAAGGTTGAGACCAACTGTTCTAGAGTCCCCACATCTTTTCTACATCGTGGCGACCAAAACTGAATGCAGTATTCCAAGTGTGGCCTTACCAAGGCATTATAAAGTGGTATTAACCCTTCACGTGATCTTGATTCTATCCCTCTGTTGATGTAGCCTGGGACTGTGTTGGACGTTTGCACAATTTGCAACTGTAATTCTTGGCCTTACCAAGGCACTATAAAGTGGTATTAACACTTCACGTGATCTTGATTCTATCCCTCTGTTTATGCAGCCTAGAAATGCGTTGGCTTTTTTTTTGGCAGCTGCTGCACATGGCTGGCTCATATTTAAATGGTTGTCCACTAAGACTCCAAGATCCCTCTCACAGTTACTACTATTGAGCAAGGTACCACCTATACTATACCTGTGCATTTGTTTTTTCTTGCCTAAATGTAGAACCTTCCTTTTTTCACCCTTGAATTTTATTTTGATAGATAGCGCCCAATACAGGGGTGAAATTCAGCCGGTTCTGACAGGTTCCGGAAAACCGGTAGCGGAAAGTTTGAGTAGTTCGGAGAACCGGCAAATACCCCCTCTAGCTGGCTCCAGAAGTGGGGAGGAGATTGGGATTCTGCAGTATCTTTTCCCTGCTACACCCACCAAGCCAGTAGTAAAAAAAAAAAAGAATTTCACCAATGTTCAAGTCTGTCAAGATCCTTCTGTATTTTAAGCCTATCTTCTGGATATTCATTCAGTTTAAGCCCGTTTCTAAGCAGCAGAGAGAAGGCTTGAACCGCATTTCTGGCCTGGGGTTGTAAACTATCATTGGGCATCATCAGCATATTTGAACACACCAGACTCTAATCTGCCACGTGACCTTCCCCAGTGGCTTCCTGTGGATGTTGAATAGCAAGGGGGAAAGTACTGACCTTTGGGGTATCCCACAAGGGAGCCACTATCCTGCCGGCTTTGACTGACTTTGGATTGACTCACCAGAATCCACACTTCACACACCTCTAATTTGCAGCCTGCAGAGCTGTTGGCCTACAAGAAGCCCCCTGAGCCTCATTTAACCTCCTTTCCCCATAAGATCCTAAATGAAAGGAAGGAGCCGTGTCTGCGTATCAATCCGGCGGGCATAAGAATGGCACCTGGAGCAAAGGCAGGCTTGCCGTGTGCCTATGCTAATCTCCCCCATCATCAGCCGATGTTGTTTTAGAAATAGTTACCTTTGAAATGGAGCATTGTTTAAAAGCAGATGGTTGGCTTGGATTTTTCATTCTTCATTTTTTTTTTTGGCAACTCTGGCTAATATGCAGATTCGCAGGTTGCTTTCCTGTTTCCCTGCAGCTTTGTCTAATATTTATAGTCTAATAATGCTGACAAAGGGAAGGAAGAGCAGATAGTGGGGGGGGGGGAGGGATACGAGGCCTCGTGCCTCCTTCTGAAGGGCATGGGTGCAATCATAAAGGTGTGGTAACAAGGTATTAATCTTGACTTTTTCCCTCCCTCTCTTTTTTCGCCTTTACATGAAAACGGCTGTGATTAGAGCAGGGCGAAGGGAACGTAACTATGATAAATGATAATGTCCCCATGGGAACAAATACAGACCACACGGAACAAGCAAGTGAGAGGCTTTGCTAATCAAGTGGCGGACGATGCTTAGATATGCTGAGAATGGCCATCGCAAACACACGGACCTACATCTGAAAACAGTTTGTAGAGGCGTTGCTTTGGGACAGAAGAATAAAGGAGGGGATGGAGTGGGCAGGTTTTGTTGTTGTTAGTTGTGAAGTCGTGTCCGACCCATCGCGATCCCATGGACAACATTCCTTCAGGCCTTCCTGTCCTCTATCATCCTCTGGAGTCCATTTAAGCTCACGTTGACTGCTTCGGTGACTCCATCCAGCCACCTCATTCTCTGTCGTCCCCTTCTTCTATTACCCTCAATTGTTCCCAGCATGAGGCTCTTCTCCAGTGAGGCCTTCCTTCTCATTAGGTGGCCAAAGTCTTTGAGTTTCATCTTCAGGATCTGGCCTTCTAAAGAGCAGTCAGGGTTGATCTCCTCTAGGACTGACCGGTTTGATCGCCTTGCAGTCCAAGGGACTCACAGGAGTCTTCTCCAGCACTACAGTTCAAAGGCCTCCATTCTTTGGCGCTCAGCCTTTCTTATGGTCCAACCTTCACAGCCGTACATTGCAACTGGGAAAACCGTAGCCTTGACCATGCACCCTTTTGTTGGCAGGGTGACGTCTCTGCTTTTTAGTATGCTCTCTAGATTTGCCTAGAATGGTAGTAGTGGTGATCAAAACAGGCAAGATTTTAAATTGTCCCATGTTCAGCTATGACAAACCAAGTTATCCATGGAGTTGCCATTCAAAAATACAGGAATTCCGGGTCCTTTTCTATTATTCCAAGTCATTGGGATGAGCAGCCTTGATTCTCCGCCCTCCCATTCATCTTCATGGCAGGAAAGTATTTGTAAAACTGAAAAGGAAAGACAGTAATAGGAGAAAAAAAATTCTTGTCTCCTGCCCCAGTTTACTCTGAATCCAGCAGCATCCATATCAATGAGAGCATAAGGCCTCAAAGGCTCAATTCTTTGGCACTCAGCCTTTCTTGTGGTCCAACTTTCACAGCCATCCATTGCAACTGGGAAAACCATAATCATTGGGCAGGTTCAGAGTCAGAAAAACAACTCGGCAAACATGTTTTTGGTTTTGCTTATTTGAGGGTTTGTTTTTCAACCAGTCCTGCAGAAAACCAACCTCTTTCCACCAACTGTCACCACTGAGATGTTGTAACATGTCACATAAACACAACTATGAGAACCGGTTTGGAGGTGGTGGCGAAGGCATCGGGCTAGAAACTGGGAGACTGTGAGTTCTAATTCCAGCTGGACAATCGTGGGCCAGTCGGAAGGAGGATGTGAAGAGAGATGGGACAAGGGCAGTGATGGGTTATGACTGGCACGCCTCGGTACAGGCGTACCGGTGCCTGCCGGGAGCACCGGGTACCATTCCGGTATGGTGCTCTGGAGGGCCCACCTGCCCACCCTCGCCCCTTACTGGTATTTGAGTACTTCAGGGTTTCCGTGCATGGAGCATACGGCCCCTGTGCGATGCTCTGGTGAGCAGCTGCAGCATCACGGAGCATTGCAGGTGGTAAGTATGCATGCGTGCGCTGTGCACATTCATGTGGTGGATGATGGGCCCCGTGACAGGGTACTAGTTTCAATGGGATCTGGAACCCACCACTTGACCAGAGGTGAAATTCAGCATGTTCTGACAGGTTCTGGAGAACCGGTAGTGGACATTTTGAGTAGTTTGGAGAACCAGTAAATGCCACTCTGGCTGGCCCCGCCCCCATCTATTCTCTGCTTCCCGAGTCCCAGCTGATCAGGAAGGAATGGAGATTTTGCCGTATCCTTCCCCTGCCACGCCCACCAAGCCACGCCCACAGAACCGGTAGTACAAAAATTTGAATTTCACCACTGGAAGGGTCTGCCTCAAATCCACCCAGATAGGAGACTGGAAAATTCTTCCCGGATTTAGAGTATGATGTGTATTGCTATTTTGTTTTAGGGGGGGAAAAGAAAGATTTTTTAAAAATTCTAAAACCAAGACCACATCGTTGAAGTGAATGCTGACATGAAAAAGCTTTCAGTTAAGTTAAGAATGGTGAAACTCAAATGAAATACAATTGAATGGGAAATAATGTAAGGTGAGCGCTATCGATTGATAATTGCTGCTAGAAAGAACTGGAAGCTCCTGTTTGTATTGCATTGTGTAAATGTGTTGTACGTCTAAGTTTTGTGTGTGTGTATTTTATACACACAATTGAAGAAAAAAAAATTTTTTTAAAAAAGAAAAAGCTTTCAGTTAGTTTTTAACTGAAAGAGCCGTGATGGCGCAGTGGATAGAGTGCAGTACTGCAGGCTACTTCTGCTGACTGCCTGCAATTTGGCAGTTCGAATTTCACCAGCCTCAAGGTAGACTCAGCCTTCCATCCTTCCGAGATCGATAAAATGAGGATTCAGATTGTTGGTGGGGGCAATAGGCTGACTCTGTAAACCGCTTAGAGAGGGCTGTAAAAGCACTGTGAAGGCCTATTGTGGCTTAATGGCTTTGTCCTGGTTTGGCTCGTGGGTAAGGGTACTTGCTTATGAATAGAGCTATCTAGTTTTCAATAATCTCTTTATCTCTTAAGTGCTGAAGGCTGCTGTGGGCTATTAAGAAGGGGGGATGCTTTCTGCCTCGAAGAGCATGTATCTCCATTCCTCCTTTAGGGAAATATAATATTTCGCCTTTTAAAATATTCCTCAAAATATTTCATTCTTCTAAGAGGGCGGATGCTGACTTTCTACAAGAGGACTCAGCTAAATTAGATAAAAATGCTCTTGTGGTTCAGAAGCAGAATGAAGAACATGTTGTGGCCCGCCAGTGGCCAGCAGAGCTGGTAGCAGATTCGGACATTGAGGAGGTTGGGGAGGAACATGGGCCAGTCCTGGAGTCTGGGGAAGGCTTGGATGAGGGCTCCGTGTCAGAGGCAGAGACGGGACCAAGGCAATCTGGTGATTATTTGCTGCTTCCGGAGCCTCCAGAGTCTGACATCAGTGAGGCAGAAGAACAACGGGAGCCTGTGCATATGTGCAGAGCTGCCAGATGGTAAAACAATTAAGAAAACAGGGTCAACTTGGGAGTAAGGCTTGGAGATGACTGGCCCCTCCCATAAGACATAAAAGAGAAGCGAACGCGACATGAGCTTTTGCAGGAAGAAATTAGTTCATATGGTTGGTTGAAGCTTTGAAAAGTTCTGTTTATCTCTGTGCTAAGTTTGGCCTTGCTCTGCATTTGGCAATTAGGTCTCTGGCAGCATTCCAAGGGAGACAAGGTGGGTGTTTATCAACATTCCCCTGAAAGACTGTGGCAACTCGAGCAGACATCTGTTGGAACCTTCACAGACTGTTTGTGAAGCCTTGTGAACTGTTGATGACCATAATTTACAGCTGTATAAATAAAAGAAGATTTTGGGGACTAAGATTGTGATCGATGCTTTATCCGGAAGCCTAGGTCAGAACAGAACAGAAGTGCACAAGGATCAAATTGTAATAATTTTAATATTACCCCAAACTCTCTTCCTGCCATCCGCTTTGCAGAGTTGTCATTGTAAGCCTTAAAGTGGTGTGTTGCAAAAAATCCCCCTAACAGCAACTATGAAATAATGCTGCTTTTAAAACCTTTAGCTACGCTGTTTGTTTTGCTTTTAGTGCAAGAAGCAAATAAAAAAAATAATAAAGGAAAGAAAAAAAGAATCATTGTGTCAGAAAGTAAATGTTATCTGCTCTCCGTTCAACTCTGGCATTTCCCCCCCTGCCCCTCCTCCTAGGTAGCATTGCTTGAACCTTTAAAAGAAAAGATGAAGACGAAGGGAAAATAAAGGGGGAGGGGAGGGGAGGAAGAGCCACAGAAGCTGCCTCCTTTCATTTTTCTGTTTGAAAAGATCTATCTGAGTCATTGATAAAAGGAAGGATTAGATCGAAAACCCGGTCTAGCTTTTCATGTTAACTTTATCTAAGAGATGCCTTTCTCCTAGGGAGTAGTTTTGGGTCACTTTTAAGAATGGCTTTAATTTTTTTTTTATAGCAAAGGGGAAAATAGCATCGGTTAGCCCTGATAAAAGGAATTAATATATGAACCCCACTATAGAAAATATTTTAAAAAAAATTTCCTTCTTTGCCCCTATGGGTTGTCTTGTGTCCTCAAGGGGCCTAGAAGTTTCAGACTTCCGCGTGATATCTTAGCTATTCCTAGTACTGTATCTTCCGGACACAGGCCCAGGGCCTGTGGAGAGCCAGCATGGCGGGATGTGGGGGGAAGAAATTGTGGGGAGAATGAGGTATCTCAGTGGGTTGGGGGCTGGGGGGATGCTGGGGGGGTTTGCAGGGGTTCAGAAGAACCTCTAGCTAAGATTTTGCACGGTTCAGAGAACCCCCAAATTCCGCTTGTGGCTGCCCCCCCCCCACTCCACCCAGCCCCCCACCCACCCAGGAGTCCCTACACAACCTGTTTTGGATGCAGGTAAGTGCAGGGCATGCGCGGATGCTCAGGGTGGGTGAAAAATGGGCCTACCAGAAGTTCGGAAGGCCAGAAATGGGCCCCTTTCTGGCATTCCTGAACTTCTGTTAGACCTCCGAAGGGAGCCTGGGGAGGCTGTTTTCGCCCTCCCAGAGGCTCGAGGAAGGCCTCCGGAGTCCGGGGAGGACAAAAATGCCCCCCCCATGGTACAGGAGGCAGACTAGGCCTCACTCACCATGGCCATGCCCACTCAGCAATCAGGCAGGGAACCCCTTGCTAAAATTTTTGAAGCCCACCTGTTGTGTCCGGGCTGATGACGTCAGGGAGTTTCCCCTGACAGCCGGCTTCTGCACTAGCAACAGCCAGGTCGCGTCTGATTGGCTAAGACGCGACCTGGCTGAGAGCGGGGAAACTCTGGCTTGGGGATTGGCTGGGTCGTCTGACAGCTTCGTATAAATAGCTGTCAGACGATCCTTGGATTGATTCTCTCCTGTATTTGATTGTGACTAGTTTGTTCAATAAAGTTGGTTGGATTCTCCTCACGACTCCGCTCGCCTTTCGTTCATATATAACACTGGCGCCGAAGGTGGGATACAGCCGCTAACCCACCGAAACCCACCGAGTGTGTCATCTTGCCACAATCGCACCGGCGACCCGTTCCTGGCCGGCCTAGCTCGTTCCTGAGGAGACCATGTTGGCAATGCCAACCTTCGTGCCTTTTGGCTGCGACGGCGAGACATGGGAAGCGTTCATGGAGCGTTTCGAGTGCTACCTCATAGCCAACGGTCGTCGCGACGTTCCAGACGACGAGAAGTGCAGCTTCTTCTTGAGCTGTTGCGGCACGCCAATGTTTAGCGCCGCTCGCTCATTAGCCGCCCCACAGCCAGTTCATTCTCTGGACTGGGCAACATTAACTGAACGTCTTCAGCGCCACTATGCCCCCACTCCATCCTGGGTGGCGAGGCACTACGCGTTCCGGCGCTGTGTACAGAAGCCGGAGGAGTCGGTGAGCCAGTTCCTCCAGTCGCTTCGCACCGCGGCGATGAGGTGCGAGTTTGCCGACCTCGATCGCAACCTGACGGAACAGTTCGTCAGCGGCGTAAAGGATCTGCGCCTTCGCCGGCGGCTCCTGTCACAGGCGGACATCACGCTGACTGGGGCCATCGAGCAGGCAAGGGCGGCTGAACTCTCCGACGAGTCAATGGCGGAGATGTTCAACCTGCCGCCCCCGCCAGGCCGCACCTGCCTGGTGGACGAACTAGTTCCCTTGCCAAATGACTATCCTGAGGAGGGAGCGGTGGCGCGCGTTGGCCAGTCCGCCAGAAGACGCGTTCCTCAGCGAGCCCGGGAAGCTGTGCCCGCTTGCCTTGGCTGTGGAGGCAACCACGACCGCTCGGGTTGCCCCTTTAAAACCGCAGTCTGCCGCCGCTGCCTGAAGAAGGGACATTTGGCCCAGGTCTGCCGAGCGCAGCTTCCCTTGCCACAGCGAGCAGAGGACGTCCCGACCACAGCCGCCGTTAAACAGCGACCTGGAGGCCGTGCTGGACGACAGCAGCAGCAGCAGCAGCAGCAGCAGCAGTCTTCGCGCGGAGGCTGCTACGCCGTGGACGCAGACTTCCACGCCAACCCCGCAGAGTTGGCCTTCCACACGGGTGCAGGTGCGGAGCGCATCAAGGCGTCGCTCCTCATTGAGGGCTCCCCCTGCACCATGGAGGTGGACTCGGGGTCGTCCCGATCCCTTTTGTCGTGGACAGAGTTCTCCCGCCTCTGTCCAGGCATCTCAAAGACCCAGTTGGCCCCTCCAGATGCAACCCTACGGGACTGCCAGGGGACTCTAATTCCTACCCTGGGTTGTTACCTGGTGCGGGTGGAATACGGGGACTATTCGGGATGCCTTCCTCTACTAGTGGTAGAAAAGCCTTTGCCGGCCCTCCTGGGCCTTGACTGGTTCCCGGCACTTGGCCTATCAGTGCACGGGATTAGACAAGTGGTGGCCACGCCTCCCGACGTGGCCGACGTCCTTGCCAGATTTTCTGATGTGTTTGATGGGCAGCTGGGGGCGTATAAGGGCACGCCCATCTCCTTGAACCTAGATCCCCAGGTTGCCCCCATTAGGCTGAAGGCCCGTAGGGTGCCTTTCGCTTTGAGGGCAAAGGTTGATGCGGAGCTCGACAAGCTCGTCGCGCAGGGAGTCTTGGAGCCGGTGGATTACTCCAAGTGGGAGACCCCTTTGGTCATCCCAGTTAAGGCGGATGGGTCCATTCGCCTCTGCGCCGACTTCAAATCCACCATCAACCTTGCCCTCCAAGCGAACCCCTATCCAGTTCCGGTAGTGCAGCACTTGCTCCACTCTTTGGGGCAAGGCTGCATCTTTGCGAAGCTGGATATGGCGCAGGCCTACCAGCAGCTCCCGGTGGATGACGAGGCGGCGGCTGCGCAGACCATCGTCACCCACCGTGGAGCTTTCCGTTGCCGCCGCTTGCAATTCGGCGTTTCCGTAGCCCCAGGGATCTTCCAGAGCCTCATGGAGCGGCTGCTCCATGGGCTCCCTGGCGTGGTTCCGTATTTCGATGACGTCCTGATCGCCGCTAGCAGCCGATCGGGCCTCATCGAAGTACTGGTGAAGGTCCTCGAGCGTTTCAGGGGCTCGGGCTTAAAATTAAAGCGCAGCAAATGTTCATTTGCTGTGCCCCGGGTTGATTTCCTGGGCTTCACGATTGACGCCCAAGGAATTCACCCAACCCCTTCAAAGGTTGCAGCCATCAGGAACGCCCCCACGCCTGCCTCCAAGACGGAGCTGCAGGCGTTCCTTGGCTCGGAGGCCCCCATAGCCTTTTATTCCCGGACACTGACTTCTGCGGAACGCAATTACAGCCAGATCGACAAGGAGGCTCTGGCTGCAGTGTCAGGGATTAAAAGGTTCCACGACTACCTCTATGGTCGGCACTTTACTTTGTTCACCGACCATAAGCCACTCCTTGGGCTTTTGGCAGGTAACAAGCCGACCCCTCCCATCCTGTCACCGCGCATGACCAGGTGGACAGAGTTCCTAGCTGCATACAGCTATACTCTGCTCTACCGCCCGGGCAAGCATTTAGGGCACGCTGATGCCCTCAGCCGCTGCCCCTTGCCCGTTGCTGACCCCCCCGACAGTGCCTTGCCTGTCGGTCTTGGCCATAGCAGATTTGGCTCTGCCACTCTCTTCCGGAGAGGTGGCCTCAAAGTCTAGGGCTGACCCAGACCTGTCCCAGGTCATCCTTTGGGTCCAAAGGGGCTGGCCTGAGGGTCCGGTGCCAGAGCACCTTCGTCCCTTCAGGGCCAGGCAGTTGGAGCTGTCACTTCACAGTGGGTGCCTCCTGTGGGGTGACAGGGTGGTCATTCCACCCAGCCTGCGCCATCAGGTGCTATCTCGCCTTCATGAGGGCCACCCGGGCATAGTGCGCATGAAATGCCTGGCGCACAGCTATGTCTGGTGGCCTCGCATTGATGACGAGATAGCCGCCTGGGTGGCCGGCTGCTCCCCCTGCCAAAATTCCCGACCGGCGCCACCGGCAGCCTGTCCTAGGGAATGGGAATTGCCTCGTGGACCTTGGTCCCGTCTCCACGTGGATTTCGCGGGCCCCTTCAGAGGCCAGGTCTTCATGGTGGTGGTGGATGCATATTCGCGCTGGGTGGAGCTCATCCTCATGAGGTCCACCACAGCCGAGGCCACGATCAGAGAACTGACTAGGCTTTTCGCCACCCATGGCGTGCCGGATGTCATTGTCTCTGATAACGGGCCTCAATTTGCATCCACCGCATTCCAGCTGTTCCTGGCTTCTCAGGGCATCCGCCATGCCCCAGTCGCCCCATACCATCCGGCTAGCAATGGCCGGGCGGAAAGGGCGGTCCGCTCGGCCAAGGAGGCGTTGGGCAGGATGGATGGGGCTGACTGGCCTTCAAGGGTGGCTGCTTACCTCTTGGTACAGCATGCCACTCCTTGCCCCCTGACCGGGAAGTCTCCAGCTGAGCTGCTGATGGGCCGGCGCCTGCGGACCACCTTGGATAGGTTGCACCCACTCTATTCAAGTGAACAGCCTGGCAACCTGGGGCCCCCTTCCCGCGCGTTCCTCCTGGGCGATGCTGTTTGGGCTCAGGCATTCTCAGGGGCGGTTAGGTGGGTGCCTGCCACCATCACCGCCATAACGGGTCCCTGTTCTTACAGGGTCCAGCTACATGATGGGACCGAATGGCGGCGGCACCTGGATCAACTGAGGCGCCGCCTGCCCAGCACCAGCGACAACACCCCCGCAAGGTCGACCATCAACGTCGCTGCGCCTGAGCCCTCCAACGTTCTGTTCCCTGGTGCCCTTCCACCAGAAATCGTCCGCCCGGTCCAGCTGCCCAGGGCTTCCCCGTCCTTGGACGCCGCCTCCCGGCCGTCCACTATTGAGGGGGTGTCGCCCGTTCGGCTTCAGCCTCCCGGGTTCCAAATGGCCTTCCCCGAGTCAGGCCAGGCCTACCAACAAGTGCCCAGCTCAAGCCCGCCTTCGGCCGCGCCCCCTCGCCCCTGCCTACCTGGGCCTGGTTTTTCTCCGTCAGGGGTGGGCCTCCAAGATGGCGCCCGGAGCTCCACTCCCTTGCGGGAGGAGCTTCAACGGACACCACCTTCCTCTCTGACGCCTCCTGTCGAACTGAGGCGTTCTGGGCGGGTCCGGCGCCGCCCAGACTATTTACGTGACTACGTTTGTGCGTCGCTTGCACATGCGCAGTCACTGGGGGGGAAGGAGTGTTGTGTCCGGGCTGATGACGTCAGGGAGTTTCCCCTGACAGCCGGCTTCTGCACTAGCAACAGCCAGGTCGCGTCTGATTGGCTAAGACGCGACCTGGCTGAGAGCGGGGAAACTCTGGCTTGGGGATTGGCTGGGTCGTCTGACAGCTTCGTATAAATAGCTGTCAGACGATCCTTGGATTGATTCTCTCCTGTATTTGATTGTGACTAGTTTGTTCAATAAAGTTGGTTGGATTCTCCTCACGACTCCGCTCGCCTTTCGTTCGTATATAACACCACCGTTTGTTGGGGGAGGCCTTGGGTTCCATCACTAGGCCCCCTATGGCCTCCCCCACCCTGAGATCCCTCATGTGCACTTAATGACCTGCGCATTCGATTAGTGGAAGTGAGGGTGAAAGCAGGACGTTTTCACGTTCATTTTACGTGATTCACCCCAATGAATCCCTTAATTAGCAATAGCAGTTGCACTTATATACTGCTTTACAGCCCTCTCTAAGCAGTTCACAGAGTCAGCCTATGGCCCACAACAATCTGAGTCCTCAATTTACCCAGCTCAGAAGAATGGAAGGCTGAGTCAACCTTGAGCCTGGGGAGATTCGAACTGCCGAATTGCAGGCAGCCGGCAGTCAGCAGACAGAGCCTGCAGTACTGCACTCTAACCACTATGCTACAATGGCTCATTGATGGGGTCCATTACATTTGTTAATCAAGGACTACTTGTATGGGTTTTTTTTTTGCCTGAGTAAGAGGTTGAGCTAGAAGATCTCCAAAATTGCTTCTAACTCTGTTATTCTGTCTACCTCTATGCATTGGTGAGATTCAAATAATTTAACAATCGGTTCTCTGCCCTAATGATATCTTTCAGCAACCAGTTCATCAAACTGCTTAGAAAGTTAACAACCAGTTCTCCTGAAGAGGTGCGAACTGGCTGAATCCCACCACTGCCTCTATGTCTATGTCTATGTCTCTCCATCAAATCATATCTCACCAGGTAAGGGATACCTTTGTTCTTAGCAGTAAAGCTCTTCTTCCTGATACAAATATTTATATGGTTCCTTCGGCTCATTGACAGATAACAAATGGAAATAGGAAAGAAAAATTAGGAAATAGGAAAGTTGGGAAACAGAAAAGATGCTCGTTCCATATATCAGGGAGGCAGGGCTGAAGGTCATGCTCCAAACATTGAATGAGGATACAATGATGTAATGGGTGCAGAGTGACAATGATTATGTGCTGTCAACAGGGGTGGGTTTGTGTTAGATATTAGCATATATCGTAGTAAGTCTCCCCTCTGGTCCGCTGCTACAGCGGGAAACAGGTATCGTTCTGATTGGTCGAGGGGCGTACCCGATCCCTATAAAAGGGGAACCCTCCGACCACAGAGCAAGCTGGATCATTACTACTACTAATAAAGAGCTGTTAAGTCACTACGTGTCCGCAGTCTGTCTCTCGTTGCCCAGATCTAACATTGGCGACGAGGATGGGATCGAGAGGCAGATAGGACGAAGAACGCTACCTCCAGAATCTCCGGATTTGATCCAGCCCAGGAATTCGGCAGAAATTCCGGCAGCCATCTCAGATCACCGCAGCGCGGCAAATTCAAACAGAGAAGATGGCGATGCATGCTCCCCCCGCTCCTTTCGACCCAGCAAACGACGAATGGGAAGCCTTCATGATTCGTTTCGAGTGTTTCCTCGAAGCAAACGAATACACGGGGATCACCGACGTGAGGAAGAAAAACATCTTCCTCGGCTACTGTGGAAAGGAAGTCTTCAATACGGCCAGAGACCTCACCGCGCCTACTCCAATACAGGCAGTATCGTGGACGGCGTTGCAACAGGCCCTGCAAACTCATTACGCGCCAAAACCTTCCCGCCATGTCTGCCGCAAGGAATTCAACACGAGGAACCAGAAGGCGGGAGGATCCATCAATCAATATGTTGCAGCCCTACGAAAAGCAGCAACTCACTGCGAGTTCAGGGATCTGGACGAGCACATCTTAGCGCAGCTCATCTGTGGGTTAAGAGACATTTCTCTACAAAAGAAGCTGTTGGCAAACCCGAATTTAACCCTACAGATAGCGCTGAACGAAGCAAGAGCGTCAGAGTCAGCAGAGAAATCATCGGTGACCATACAACGAGGGGCCAACATAAACCAGCCAGCACCGAGGCAAACCAGAGTACACTACGAGGACACAAGCCCCGATTACGAGAATCCCGAGTTCGAGGACAGTCACATGATGCGGAGCAGTCACATGAGGCCTGGGGGGAGACCCGGATCCCGTTTGCCGCCCTGCGCAAGTTGCGGAGGGAATCACCCCAGGTCTACTTGTAGGTTCAGGAACGTTGTTTGTTCGCACTGCAACAAACTTGGGCACATCGCACGGGTGTGCCGGAGCGGAGTCCCTGCCTCAGGGCAGCCACCCATATACCGCCAACAGAAGCCCAACCCAGGGGTTTGGCGGAATCAGAAAGGGCGCCCAGAGAGAAATCCACAAGTGTATACCCAGAGAGAAAATTCCCAAAGAGCTGAGCGAGCGTATCCCCAGAGAGAATACACACAAAGAGCTGAAAGAGCGTTCTATCAAGACGCTCAACGAGAGTATTTTCAGGATGTAGACGATGAGATAGAGTTGACCCAGAGAGAGGAGTTGCGAACGTATCTCACCACAATACATCAGGTCCGCCCTAAGCGACCAAAAAGGCTGAGAGTCACAGTCCTCTTGGAGGGCTCACCCTGCGAGCTAGAAGTTGACACAGGATCGACCCTGACGATTATTTCATGGGCATCCATGAAACAGGCTATCCCTAGCCTCAGAAAGAGCCAACTCCGCTCTCCAGTCGTCCTACTGCGAGACTACCAGGGGAACCAAGTCCCCATCGTGGGCCAAGGCACATTCCACATCCGTTTCAAGGACATCGAAGCCCAGCTGCCCGTGACCATCGCCAGCGCGCCATTACAGAACCTTCTGGGGTTGATTGGTTTGAAGCCCTGGGGTTAGAAGTCACCGGAATCAACGCCGTGAGAAACAGCAGCGCTGATCAGATTTTTAAGGAGTTCGAGGACGTGTTCAGCCCCGGTCTTGGTAAGTATGTGGGTAAACCAATATCATTCAATTTAGACCCCAAAGTGGCGCCAATCCGACTTAAACCGAGACGAGTGCCTTTTGCACTCCGCCCAAAAATAGATAAGGAAATAGATAAGTTAGTGGAGCAAGGAATCCTTGAGCCGGTAGATCACGCGCGCTGGGAAACACCCATCGTGACCCCAGTCAAACCAGACGGATCAGTCCGCATCTGCGCGGACTATAAATGCACAATTAATGTCGCGCTACAACAGAGTGCATATCCTGTGCCTGTAGTACAGCACTTATTGCACTCGTTGGGGCCAGGAAAGGTATTTGCTAAGTTAGACATGGCACAAGCTTACCAGCAACTGCCAGTTGATAGCGCCACAGCGGAGGCCCAAACTATAGTGACGCATAGAGGAGCATTCAAATGCAACCGGCTACAATTCGGCGTGAGCATTGCCCCAGGATTGTTCCAGAGCGTCATGGAACGACTTTTGCAAGGGATACCGGGAGTCGTCCCCTATTTTGACGACATCTTGGTGTCCGCTGCAAACGAGGAGCAATTAAATAAAAGAGTCAGAACTGTTTTGGCCAGAATCAGAGAAAAGGGTCTCCGCCTTAAAAAGGAAAAATGCCAAATTAACGTGCCTAGCGTAGAATTCCTGGGTTATAGAATCGATGGTCAGGGAATACACCCCACTTCAAAGAAAATTAAGGCGATCCAGGACGCCCCCACACCACGAAATCAGACCGAGTTGCAGGCCTTCCTCGGATTACTTAACTTCTACAGCGTTTTTCTGAGGCAGAAGGCGACCGTTGCTGAGCCACTACACCGTCTACTCCAGAGGAACGCACCATGGAAATGGGGACGATCCGAAGCGGCAGCTTTCGCCGGGGTAAAGCGCCTGCTCACCACTGACTCACTGCTTGTTCAATACAGCCAGACCCTACCGCTGGTATTGACCTGCGACGCATCACCTTTCGGAGTTGGAGCAGTCCTCAGCCACAGGATGCCCGACGGAAAAGAAGCACCCATCGCCTTCTACTCCAGAACTCTTTCATCGGCCGAAAGGAATTACAGCCAAATGGACAGGGAAGCGCTGGCTGCTGTAGCTGGAGTAAAGCGTTTCCACGAATACCTCTACGGCCGCGATTTTGAACTAATTACAGATCACAAACCGTTGTTGGGACTTTTGGCGGGAAACCGCCCCACCCCGATCTCCCTTTCTCCACGCATGACCAGGTGGACTGTTTTCCTGGCTGCGTATTCATACAAATTGATTCATCGACCGGGCTCCACTCTCGGACACGCAGACGCACTCAGCCGTTGCCCATTACCTGACATTCTGCCAGACCCCACTCCAGAAGTACCGGTATTGCTCATTGACTGTTTGGACTCTGGACCGGTTTCTTCATACGACGTTGCAAGATTCTCCTCTAAAGACAATGTAATAAAGCAAGTTCAAACTTGGGTTTGGAGGGGGTGGCCGAAAGGAAACGTGGGCCCGGAATTCAAAATGTTTTGGTCAAAACGGGACGAACTCTCAGTGTTACAAGGTTGTTTATTGTGGGGGGATCGAGTTGTTATTCCGTATGTTTTACGTAGGAATGTATTAGAGGCTTTACATGTGGGTCATCCGGGGATTGTTAGAATGAAGGCATTAGCAAGAAGTTACGTTTGGTGGCCAAACATGGACAAAGAAATAGAAGAGTGGGTGGCCACTTGCGACCCATGCCAGGAATCGAGACCAGCACCCCCGGAAGCGCCCGCCACAGAATGGGAGAAACCTAAAGCACCCTGGTCGCGAATACACATCGACTTCGCAGGGCCATTCCAAGGTCAGACTTTCCTTATAGTTGTGGATGCATACTCAAAATGGCTAGATGTAGTCCTAATGACTTCAACCACGGCAGAGGCAGTCATTAAGGTTCTACGGCGACTTTTCGCCACTCATGGCCTGCCCGACCTCCTAGTCTCCGATAACGGGCCCCAATTCACGGCCATGCATTTCGAAACGTTTTTAGCAGGTCAGGGAATTCGGCATGCCCTCGTCGCGCCATTCCATCCGGCATCAAACGGACAGGCGGAGAGAATGGTGCGATTCGCAAAAGAGGCCCTCGCTAGGATGGGTCCAGGTGATTGGCAAACACGCATTGACCATTACCTCCTAATTCAGCATATTACCCCAAGCGCAACGACGGGTAGGAGTCCTGCTGAACTACTTATGGGCCGCCGTCTACGGTCTCACCTGGACCGTCTTCACCCAAATTACTCTGCCACAGCTCCCCCAGACTCCACAAGTAAAATTCGGTCTTTCAGCATAGGGGATTCAGTATACGCCCACAACTATGCAGGGGGAACATTGTGGATGCCGGCAAGGGTCATTGGCATCACGGGTCCACGATCGTATTTGCTGGAACTAGAAGATGGGGGAAACTGGAAAAGGCACATCGATCAACTTCGGGGTCGTCTAGCACACTCAGATCTTCGAAACGAAGACGAGATTTCCCTGCCTACAGAAAGTCAACCACGCGAGAGCCCCATCATAGAAAACCACGACACCTGCAAACCAAGCTTGGAACAAGAAAACACGCACGAAGCAGAGCAAACCCCAGACAACGCAACCGAGCAGACTCCAGAACGCCTTAGCAACGAAGGCACAAAACCTCCCGAACGTGAAACAGGAAAAGCACCCGATCCTGCAACCACTTCTAACCAGGCCGAACTACGACGCTCCTGCCGAGCAAGACAAACACCTACATACCTAAAAGACTATGTTACCTACCGCAACGTTCCATCTAGGAGGGGAGGGGTGTTAGATATTAGCATATATCGTAGTAAGTCTCCCCTCTGGTCCGCTGCTACAGCGGGAAACAGGTATCGTTCTGATTGGTCGAGGGGCGTACCCGATCCCTATAAAAGGGGAACCCTCCGACCACAGAGCAAGCTGGATCATTACTACTACTAATAAAGAGCTGTTAAGTCACTACGTGTCCGCAGTCTGTCTCTCGTTGCCCAGATCTAACAGTTTGTACCAGTGGTGGGTTCCGGGGCCCGGTGTCCACTACATGAACGCATGCAGCCCGTGCATGCATCCTTATCGCTTGCGACATCTCCGAGACACTCCAGCTGCTCGGCGGAGCGTCAAGCAGGTGCTGTACACTCCGTGCGAGGAAGCACCAAAAAGCTCAAATACAGGTAAGGAGCGTGGGAGGGGGGGCTCTGGAGTACTGTACCAGAACAGATGGCGCCTGCAACCCATCACTGGTTCCTACTTATTCGGTCTGGTTTGGCCGAATAGGTAGTAACTCCAGTGGACACGTGACCATACTGGTTTTATGATTGGTGGGCGCCATCTTGATTTTCTGTTCTGCACATGCACAGAACAGTCTTCATTAAAACATGTCATTTTTATTCATTTTTTAATGTTGTGCACATGCGCAGATCATTTTGAATGAAAATGCGCACGCACGCAGAATGTTTTTTTATTAATTTTTTTATTACTGAACTGGTAGTAATGGTGGCAAGAATCCACCCCTGGCCCTCAAGTTATGGTTGCCTCTTAGCAATCACACAGATAGATTTTCTCCATGATGATCTGTCCCTAACCAGGGTTTTCTGCTATTCCAATGGTGTACCATTGATTCTACCCACTGAGCGCATGCACCTGGCTGCTGGTTTTTCTTTTTCCTTCTACCTTTCCAAGAATTAGAGAGAGCTGGGTCTTTGCATAATATGTTTGAAGAAGGACAATTGGTTTACCCCATGATGGACCTTTCTGGGGAATGGCCTAGAGATGGATACCGCTCAGATGAACCTCTCCGAAAAGGATATAAATCACTATGGAGCGTTATGTACCGTATTTTTTGGAGTATAAGACACACTTTTTTCTCCCCTAAAAGAGGGTGAATATTTGGGTGCGTCTTATACACTGAATGTAGCCCCACCCCACCCCACCAGCTCCCTCCCTTTGGCCTCTTCCTCCCAGCAATTTACCTTCTTGCAGCAAACCGGGAAAATGGGGGTTGCAGAGGCTCCAATAGGATATAGCAATCCCTGCAGCCTGAAACAGCTGATGATCGGAAGGCCCATGCTGAAATTGAAAGTGAAACTTGTCCTTTGCGCCACAAGGCAAAGTGCTGGGAGGCAGAGGCAGATTTTTTTTTCTTGTGCTAATCAGGCTGTTTGCTGTTTGCTGCAAGAAGGTAAGTCAATAACTATAAATACCTATGGAATATTCAAATTATTAGACTTATTATTGTTATTATTAGACTTTATTATTGTTCTAGACAGCATAACAAAATGAAGAAGCTTTTTAAAATAAATGCTTGATCTGAAGAGGCCCAGTGCTATTGTATCTTCTTTTAAATAGCAGAGAATAAATATACTTCCAGAAAGCACATCAATTTTGACAGCATCTGTACAAGTATAATGTGAAATGTAACACTACAAACAGTGTATATTGTCCGTACTCTTTGCTGTTTGTTACAAGGAGGCAAATTGCTGGGAGGCAGAGGCAGATATTTTCCTCTTGTTTTCCTCCCCAAAAGCTAGGTCCGTCTTATACTTCGGAGAGTCTTATACTCTGAAAAATACGGTAAGTCTAAGTGTTAGTGCTACTTCAACTCCCAGCATTCCCCAGCTAACCACTCCAATTCTGGGAGTTGAAGTCCATTGAGACTGAGAAACACGGTGTAGAAAGTTAGCACCCACCCCTCTCCTAGAAGAATGAAATATTCTAGGAAATATTAAAAAGGAAGAATATTATATTTCTCTGGATGACAAATGCAGAAACAGTTTTTTTTAGCCAGGAAGCAGACCCACTCTTAACATCCCCCACTCTCCTCAATAGCTCACAGAACAGAGGTGGATTTCTGCTGGTTTGCCCCGGATCGGGCGAACCGGGAGTGGCGGTGGCGGGAGGGTCCTCCCACTTACCTGGACGTTTCTGCACATCCGCAGATTTGTTACGCGAGCACCGGCGAACTGGTAGTAAAATAAATTGAAGCCCACCACTGCCATAGCAGATGTCTGCACTTAAGAGAGAAAGAGATAGCTAGATCTATTCATAAGCAAATGCCCTCACCTGAGATCCTACAAAAGTAGGATTAGCCTTCTGCTCACCTAGCAACAGAACCCACCACATGGCACCTGGGGAGATTACATCACCCAGCAAGATTCAACCAAGCTTGGGACTCAAGACACTGCAACGTTACCCCTGCATGGCCCCATGGGAGTCTGACAACCAATCAGAATACATTTCTTACACAGGAACAGGAAAGTCCTAGATGGGGTCCAAGAGAGGGTATAAATCTCTTTCTGTCTCCCACCCATGTGCTCTTTTCTTTGCCCAGGATCTCAAACCATGTGGTCCTGTCCACCATTAAACTATCTTTCCAAGCAGTCTTCGTGTTTCCAGTGTCTTTTTCTCCACTTGGAACTGAAACCAGGTGGACATTTCCTTCAACAACTGCATTAGCATTAGCAATAGCAACAGCAAGAGTAATAGCTATTACTGTACAATAGTAACAGCAATAGCTGTTGCTATTACTAATGCAGTATTTCTCAATCTTGGTGGACTTCATCTCCCAGAATTAAAGTGATTAGCTGGGGAATTCTGGGAGTTGAAGTCCACATGACTTCAGGTAGCTAAGATTGAGAAACACTGGCCTAATGAGATCTACGACCGACAGTATTAGACGTGGGTAGTCATACCAAAGACATAGATAGCTATGGATAATCTTTTCTGCAGTTGGGGATTTTTCTTTTAAATATAAATTGGCTTTTGACAGCCACAGGGAGCAAGGAGATGATCCCTGCTGTTTCCAGAGAGGATGAGGCCATTTAAAAAAAAATGTTTGGGTGGAATTTGATAGTATTTAAAAGGATTTCTTTTGAATTTCTCCATTTTGTCATTAGGTTCCAGTGGCACAATTTATAGCAGCTTTTCAAAAAGAGCTGTAGGATCTGACAATCCCCAATTTAGGTTCTGGATTTCTTCTGTGGTGTCACTGTAGCTATACCCTTTTTTCTTGCCAACATTTTTATACACTTGTTTGTGTGTGCACGTGCGTCAGAGGTGGTATTCAGCCAGTTTTGACAGATTCTGGAGAACCGGTAGCGGAAATTTTGAAAGTGGGGAGGGAATGGAGATTTTGCAGTATCCTTCCCCTGCCGCACCCATAAAGCACGGGTGAAATTCAGCAGGTTCTGACCAGTTCTGGAGAACCGGTAGCAGAAATTTTGAGTAGTTTGGAGAACTGGTAAATACCAATTCTGGCTGGCCCCGCCCCCATCTATTCTCTGCCTCCTGAGTCCCAGCTGATCATGAGGGAATGGGGATTTTGCAGGACCCTTACCCTTCCATGCCCACCAAGCCATGCTCACAGAACCGGTAGTAAAAAAAAAATTGAATTTCACTACTGGCATGAGTGCGTGTGGCACCAATTATCCTGAATAAAAATAAGTACGAAGAAAGAAAGAATGTAATTACAAGCGACATATTTGTTTCACTAGATAATGAAGCCTGCCACTTCCACAATTAATATATATATATATTTAAAGGTGCAATACATTTTACACCTCTCACCAAATGTAGCAGAATATAAGATGCACCAATCTTGAGGATGAAAGATATTTTATACTCTTGTGCTTTTTTGGCCACAAAAAAAGGCACCAGGTCTTATTTTCAGGGGGGGATGTCTTCCAATGACTCACCTCACTTGTGTGTCTCGCGCCTGGCCTCCTTTTTGCTGTCAGAGGCCTTCAGGATCTTCTTTGATTGATCTGGAGCTCTGTTATTGGCTGCAGAGGCCTTAAGGAAAGCCTTGCCAGCTGCAGAAGAAGTGGGCCAACAAGGCAGGTGTCGGGGTGTACGAGGCCTGGCTGCTACTATCCGAAGGCAAGCAGTAGGGCAGCTCCCCCACATCTTCACCCTAGCTTAATTTTTACCTGTGCGCCTCACTTCACCCCATGCACCCTAGAGTGTGCGGGGTCTTAATTACCCCTTATCTCGGGGGGTAGGGCTGAGATTGGGTGCAGCGGACTAGTCTGGCCGAGCTGAGGCTGCAGGGAGCCCCCCACACGTTGTATCCCCTTCCCAGCGTTCGCCCACACCAAGCTGGGTGCCCGAAAACAGCTCAGAGGTGCAAGCAAGGCTGGGAGGGGGATGTAACATGCAGGGGGCTCCCCACAGCCTTAGCTCATCTGAGCTGCAGCTGAGTCCACTGCCCTGAGCCGGCAGAGGTACTGCAGGGTGTGGCTGGGAGCGCACTAACCTTGCCCTTCCCGAGCACACTCCACAGTTGCCATCGCTTCAAGAGCAGGCTGCTCAGCTCATCCCTAGTGCCAACTAGGAGACAGAGAAGAGCCCCAGCTTGGTGCCCACCCCCCCTGTCAAAGACATCACAAGCCATTGCTTTCTGTAGACATTTTAGTTTGGAGTATTGGGAGAAATGTCCATCTGGGTTCAGTTCCAAGTGGGGAAAAAGACACTGGAAACATGGAGGCTGCTTGGAAAGATGGTTTAATGGTGGACCACATGCTTCAAGATCTTCAAGAAAAGATGGGAAAAGATGCTGAGAGTGCCTGGGTTTTATGCCCTCTCTGGGCTTTTGAATTTGAGCTTGTATTCTAATTGGTTGTCAGACTCCCATGGGGCCAGGCAGGGACAACTCTGTAGGCTGTCCTGAGTCCCAAGCTTGGTTGACTCTTGCTGGGTGATGATGTAATGAAAGGGCTTCGGAATTCCTATTATGGCTCTGCCTGAAGGAGGTAGATCTTTGTTATGTAGAATAGACTGGCTCAGGCCTTAATCGCCCATTGACAAAGTGGGGGGGGGGGGCTGAGTTTCTGCCTCCTTTTTTAGGGGAAATATTCTGCCCTTTTAATATTTCCTAAAATATTTCATTTTTCTAGGAGAGGAGTGGCTGCCTACTTCCTACAGGAGAAAACAAGACTTGAGAGCTAATATTACAAAAAAAAAAAAAAAATCTGACCAGCATATGGAATAAGCTACAGTGACTTATGATGGTTAGAGAAATCTGATATCCTAGAGACTCTGTGCTCCGAAGCTCTGAAAACACATTTGGCCAACTGCACTGTTTATTTATTTGGTTTCCAGTTCATGCAGTTATTCTTCTGAGAGATTATCCTAAAAAGATAATTCCTGATGGATTTCTGAGGCTGATCCTAAAAACTATTATTTCTTTCATTGGAAAGCCTCCTTTCTAAAATCTGCTTATATTTTTCTTCTCTCCTCCTCTTCTTCTTCTTCTTCTTCTTCTTCTTCTTCTTCTTCTTCTTCTTCTTCTTCTTCTTCTTCTTCTTCTTCTTCTTCTTCTTCTTCTTCTTCTTCTTCTTCTTCTTCTTCTTCCTCCTCCTCTTCTTCCTCCTCCTCCTCCGCCTTTTTGTCGTCTTCTTCTTCTTCTTCTTCTTCTTCTTCTTCTTCTTCTTCTTCTTCTTCTTCTTCTTCTCTCCTCCTCCTCCTCCTCCTCCTCCTCCTCCTCCTCCTCCTCTTCTTCTTCCTCTTCTTCTTCTTCTTCTTCTTCTTCTTCTTCTTCTTCTTCTTCTTCTTCTTCTTCTTCTTCTTCTTCTTCTTCTTCTTCTTCTTCTTCTTCTTCTTGATTAAAACAATGGGAAAGGAACGTTTATGATAATGTTGGCACTGAAGATAACTGAAGATAATGAGACCATCTTAGATCTTTGCACACATCTTCCAAAGATGATCTGGTCAGGAGTGTTAATGGCTCATATTTGACTTTGAGATAATTTGGAGGAAAGAGTAATCATATGGTGCTATTAACACCACCTGGTTTTCCTTGGTATTACTTTCAGCACAATTTTAAAGCACTTGCATAGATCAGATACAACTTGAAAATAAATAATATGAAGAGGCAAAAAATAATAAAAATTGACAATTGGGGATTAATTTGTGTTGAGGCCCGCCAGCAGCCAATGGAGCTGGTGGCAAACTCAGACAGTGAGGAGGTTGAGGAGGAACATGGACCAGTCCTGGAGTCTGGGAAAGGCTCTGATGAGGACTCTGGGTCAGAGGCAGAGAGGGGGCCACAGCCGTATGCCAGTTATCAACTGCCTTCGGAGTCAGACATCAGTGAGGCAGAAGAACAACTGGAGCCTGTTTCCAGTGTGTGCATGCACAGAGCTGCCAAGAGAAGGGAACAGCTAAAGAACAAGGGCCGACTCGGGAGTAAAGGCACAGATGGACAGTGAATGGCCCCTCCCATACAGAATAAAGAGGAGCGAAAGGGGAGTGGAGTTTGCAGGAGACAATTAGTTCACTTAATTGGTTCGTGACTTTCAAAGACTCCTTGCCAAGTACAGTGTTGCGTTTTGAAGATATTGGCCTGGCAGCTCTCCAAGCCAGATAAGGTCAGTGACTGTAAATTCACCTTTGAAAGCAGTTTGGGGAAGCCTACGTCAGAACAACTTGTGACCCAGCTGATTGGACAGTTTTTTTCTTCTTCTAAACATCAATGATTTATCAACAGGTCATTTACAGATGACAGGGACGATTCTGTATGACGCAATAGTTTTTAAAAAAAGTACAGGCAGTCCTCGGCTTGCAACACTATAATGTCCGCATTCCAAGTAATGAAGCCATAGAAAGAAGAATCCGAGGCAGACAAGTTCCTCAAATAACAGTTTATTGGATACATCATATTGGCACAACCGGTGAAAGCCGACTCTAAAAGTTCCCGCAGCTTTCACCTAATTAAGGAGTTAAAGTTTCCCCTTTTCCCCAAGTCACTGGTCACGCTGTCCAATCCAGTTTTCTGGCTGGTTGCTTGGTTACCTTACTCCTCCTCTGGTCAGTCATCTGTGATAATGTCCTTGGTTCCCACAGGAAAACTTCATTGTTTTGGCTACAAAACACCATCTAACTATTTCCCCCCTCCCACCATTATGTGGCAACCCTGAAGCCTCCAAGATGGCCTCAGTCGGGTACACTTCAGGTTTGACAGATGCTTAACAATCATTCAAAGTTTCGATGGACCCTTCAAAAATGACACAGTTCAAAAAGTCTGATGGCTGCTCCCCGGTCATGTGACAGCATTTTGGGCACTTGGCAACTGGCTTGCCCTTATGGCTATTTTCAGCATTGACTGCAATTTTACAACATTTTTTTTGCCAGAAAATGGCATTTGCTTCTGGTGTTCAGCCAAAATACCCCATAATTTCCTTAACAACTATGGTAATTTGCTTAACAACCACTGAAAATATATATAGGCATACCAGGGGTTGTAACACACACATATATATACCTTTGATGTAAGGGAGGAGGGCGATGCCATTGTCCTGTTCTGTGTCTTGGTTTTTTGGGGGAGTCTCCTTTTGGATTAGGTTGGTGATTGTTTTTCTTTGGAATCCATTGGAGATTAATACATTTGTGAGTTTGTGTAATTCAGTTTTCAGGTGGTCTTTGTCGGCTAGGCGTTTGGTTCTGGAGATGAGGGTCTTGGCTACAGAGTTGATCTGTGCAGGGTGGTGATGGGATTGTGCCCTCCTCCCTTACATCAAAGGCACCACAGATAAAATCAGCAAAATTCTCCACAAGCACAATATCAGGACATTATTATTATTTATTATTTATTCACATTTCTAAACCGCCCCCTCTCCCAAAAAGGGACTCGGGGCGGCCTTCACCACTGACCAAAAAATAGCTAACATCTTAAGAAACCCCAAAGACAAAATCCAGCTAGAAAACCAAGGAGTCTACGAAATACCATGCAAAATCTGCCCGGCAATATACATAGGACAAACAAACAGGAGGATAAATGCACGCATCACAGAACACAAGAACGCAGTAAGAAAAAAAGAAAAAACTTCCTCCCTTTTCCAGCACCTTAAAGCTACAGGACATGAAATCAACTTTGAAGGAGCCACGTTAATCTCCAAAACAGAACACCTCCACAAGAGAATAATTATGGAAGCCATTGAAATAGAGAAACACCCCCACAACATGAATAAACGTGATGATACCTCCCGCCTACCAAACATGCGATATATATATATATATCAGGTCAATCATGTGTTGACTTGCTTTTATATAACCATCATGACTTTTCAACTCTAATGGGTAGAGTCTAATATGGCCGTAAATCGAGGATAGACTTCTTTTCATTGAAATTTCATATACGATTTGGTGTTTATCAAGGATCCATGTGTAATCCTGGAAACTTATTTTAGGGTTTCCTTGTAAATAATTATTTTTTCTTATTGGAGCTGAGAGTTTTAGGCCCCCATAATAAGATGATATGTTGCTCCCATTCAATTTCCTGGAGTGTATGGAGACAAGTCTCATTGGTAGAGCACATGCTTCCTTAGAAGTAAAAGACTTCATGTTTTTTTCCTTCCGTTTCCGGGTATAGATCTGGAGTGGTGCGGTGGCCTAGAGGTTGAGCTCTCGCCTCACAGTCAGGAGGCTGTGAATTCAATCCTAGGTAGAGACAGATATTTCTCTCTCTAAGCACACTGCAAATATATCTGCTGAAAAAAAAACTCTGCATTGGCCACAAGAAGGGCATCTGGGCCAGTAAATACTCAGTTCCAGTCAGTTGCCCAGACTTCACCTCACAAGGGATTATGGGGCCGTTAAAAGAGGATGTTTCCAGATAGAGATTTGAATATCTGTTGCATGAAAACACTTACTGTCAGTCATTGCAAAATGTACCACATATGGATAATGCTCTAACACTGTGATGGCGAACCTATGGCATGCAAGCTGATTTTTGGCTTTCCGGAGGGTGGGGGGAGGCTGTTTTCACCCTCCCCAAGCTTTAGGAAAGCTTCCGGAGCCTATGGATGGTGAAAAACAGGCCCAACAGGCCTACCAGAAGTCCAGAGGCGTCATTGAGGCTGAACGCATGCACGGGGTGTGTGTGGAGCACGGGGGTTGTGTATACATGTGTGTGGGGAGGGCATTGCATTATGGGTATGGGCACGCACATCCTTTTGGTACCTGAGCAGAAAAACATCCGCTATTACTGCTCTAACAGTATGTTGTAGAGCAGCTTTCTGTATTTTGGTAATCTCCTCAGGGCATTAGATCAGTTTGCAAAGGACTTTCAAAATCAGGCCAAGAGTTGCATGAAAGAAGAGCTTGGATCAAAACTTAGCAGTAAATCTCACCGCTTTAAATTCTCTCGAAGACACTTTGGCCTTGAAGCTAAGAGGGTTTCAATTATTGACATAACTGACATCTCTGTCCTGAGAACTGAGTGGCCCTTGGCTCATCTCTCACACAACAAGACTCTGAAAGCTACACATGACCTTAGGCTAACAAGGTGGCCCACCCTAAGTTTAGGGATGTAGGATTGCTGATGTAGAACTGTCTTATTTGGCCCCCAGCAAGATTTGTTTCAGCTGCTTTGCTCTACTTAATGATCAGCTTGGTCCTAAGTAGCGTCTTGTAAAGAAAATTAGACGGGGATTATTTTTACTTCATTCTTGATAAGGAGACAGATGACAAAAAATGTGACCTTTCTTTCCACAGGCTCAAAATTGGCAGGATTGTTTTCTTTCTCCCTGCATTAGAACAAGGCTATACATGTTCAGGGCTAAAACTACCTTTCTAAACACCCTCTTTGTGTTCAAACTTTTTCTTTCACCCTATGGATCTATCCCAGAAAGCTA
Source organism: Natrix helvetica (assembly GCF_964273705.1). Lineage (NCBI taxonomy): Eukaryota > Metazoa > Chordata > Lepidosauria > Squamata > Natricidae > Natrix > Natrix helvetica. The sequence continues at coordinate 12,071,376 of NC_138553.1, read as the reverse complement.
TGGTTGTAGTACTACTGCACATCATGGTGTTATGATGAATGTTGTTGAAATGATGGCAAGTTGGGAATGTGGTTTTGTCGTTACCTTATCTGTTGTGGCCCATCAGCGGCCAGTGGAGCTGGCAGCAGATTTGAACAGTGAGGAGGTTGGGGAGGAACATGGGCCAGGAGTCTGGGGAAGGCTCTGATGAGGGCTCTGTGTTGGAGGCAGAGAAGGGGCCAGAGCCATAGGCCAGTTATCAGCTGCCTTAAGAATCAGACATCAGTGAGGCAGAGGAACAGCTGGAGCCTGTTCCCATTGTACGCATGTGCAAAGTTGCCAGACGAAGGGAACAGCTAAAGAACAAGGGCCGACTTGGGAGTAAGGCCACAAGTGGACGATGAATGGCCCCTCCCAGAGGAAATAAAAGAGGAGCGAAAGGGGAGTGGAGTTTGCAGGAGACAATTAATTCACTTAATTGGTTTGTGACTCTCCGAGACTCCTTGCCAAGTTTTGCAGATATCGGTCTGTCAGCTGTCCAAGCCAGGTAAGGCTTGTGACTGTAAATCCTCCCTTGAAAGACTTTAATGGATGTGAATGATCACAATTCACAGTGAATTAATAAAAAGGGGTTTGTTGGGACCAGGAGTTTGTTTCATGCTCTCGGGAAGCCCAAGTCAGAACATTATCAGGGTGCCCTTGGTGAAGGCAGCATGGATCACAGAAGGGATGATCTGACTCTCAGAGGGCAAAGAGGCAGAAGATCTTGGAATAACTGGTAGGCAGGAAGGCGCCAGAGACAGCACCTCAATAAAAGAAAATACTTGCTGTTCGGAGTTGAAATGACAGGTCCTGGGTGCTCTCAGAACTGGATTGTTTTCTTGCAGATGTTTCATTATCCAAACTAGGGGACTAGTAAGGGGTGGGGATTGTTCTCAGTTAATATTCTACTGCGAGAATATCAAACTCACTGCCCATGCGGAGGATGCGTCAAGTGCTGTCCATGCACGGTTTAGCGAAAGGGAAATAAGTTGTGATACATCAAGTGATAGGTGCGAATTTGACACTCCTGTTCTAGTAGTTAACCCTAACCCTAACCCTAAACCCTAAACCCTAAGCCTAAACCCTAACCCTAAACCCTAACCCTAACCCTAACCTTAAACCCTAACCCTAAACCCTAAGCCCTAACCCTAACCCTAAACCCTAACACTGAACCTAAACCCTAAACCCTAACCCTAAGCCCTAACGCTAAAACTAAACCCTAACCCTAAGCCTAAGCCTAAGCCTAAGCCTAAGCCTAAGCCTAAGCCTAAGCCTAAACCCTAACCCTAACCCCTAACCCTAACCCTAACCTTAAACCCTAACCCTAAACCCTAAGCCCTAACCCTAACCCTAAACCCTAACACTGAACCTAAACCCTAAACCCTAACCCTAAGCCCTAACGCTAAAACTAAACCCTAACCCTAACCCTAACCCTAACCCTAACCCTAACCTAACCCTAACCCTAACCCTAAACCCTAACCCTAACCCTAAACCCTAACCCTAAACCCTAACCCTAACCCTAAACCCTCACCCCTAACCCTAAACCCTAACCCTAAACCCTAAACTCTAACCCTAAACCCTAACCCTAAGCCCTAACCATAAACCCTAACCCCTAACCCCTAACCCTAAACCCTAACCCTAACCCTAAACCCTAACCCTAACCCTAACCCTAACCCTAACCCTAAACCCTAACTCCTAATCCTAACCCCTAATCCTAACCCTAAATCTAAAACCTAACCCTAAACCCTAACCCTAACCCTAACCCCTAACCCTAACCCCAAACCCTAACCCTAACCCTAAACCCTAACCCTAAACCCTAACCCTAACCCTAAACCCTAACACTGAACCTAAACCCTAAACCCTAACCCTAAGCCCTAACGCTAAAACTAAACCCTAACCCTAAACCTAACCCTAAACCTAACCCTAAACCCTAACCCTAACCCCTAACCCTAACCCCTAACCCCTTAACCCTAAGCCCTAAACCCTAACCCTAAACCCTAACCCTAACCCTAAACCCTAACCCTAATGGGAAGAATTCCACTTAGGGTTAGGTCTCCATGAATTCGCCATCACTGGTCTTGGACTAGTGTCTCCTTCCCAGTTCACAAAACATAACTATGGCTATGCAGACAGCTGCTTTAATCTGGGAATATTTCGGTCTGTAAGCGCACAGCAATAAAGGAACTACTCAGGAGTAACTCCACATGTTGTTCTTGGGGACCGAGAGTCTGAAAAACTGAAAAGGAATGCCTGGTATATATTTGCTCAATCTGATCCCTTTCATATGTGTTGGATTCCATGATCTCTGTCTGGTGTGACTCACACCTGCCTTGGTGTTTGGATATCACCAAGTTGGCAAAATGATGGTTAGCATAACTGCTGATGCTTCTAAATTCATCTCCACTCCCCGACTTTATGGCAGACAATTTGCAGCTTCTTCTTTTACAATAACATTTCCTTTCCCTCCTTTCTTTCTTTCTTTTTTGTTAGTGTTTGCAGGAAGACAGCTTCAATGAATGTGGCTGTCATCAGATAATCACATCTCTGGGGGATTATAGACATCTGGCTATGATTTATAAGATCCCAAAGGATTGATTTCTCCTCCCCCCCACTTAAAGATAAGCATACCCCCTGCTGTGTCTTATGATTTGGAAAATACAATCTAGGCTGTTACTGCTTGCAAATACCATTTACACACTGGGGTTTATTTTACTCTATTCGGCTGCATCTTTCAATTGTGAAAGGGAATGTAGAGAGAGAGATGTAAACTGAGACCGTTTCCAACAAGGTGTAAATGGAAGGGAATCATTTTCACTTGTTCCTCAACGTCCTGGATTGTTTCCCCAGCTCCCAAACAATAGAAGGAAACACACAAATGCCCCCTTTGCTTTCAAAAAGCCACAACAATCACGAGAATATGATGCATGATGGATTTCTTGTTTGTTATGTGCTTTTCTGGAACCCTATTGAGATGGACTTGGAAGATTGTTTTGAGATTTAAAAGTAAAGTCTCATTTGACCTGAGTTTGATTTCTGCTGATATGACCATGTAGCATCCTTAGCAATAATATGAAAGTCCCTTCCCTTCCCTTCCCTTCTTCTGCCCTGCCCTGCCATCCCCTCCCCTTCCTTCCTCTCTTCTTCCTTCCCCTACTGGTCATAAGTTGAGAACTGACTTAGCAACACTCAGACAATATACAATATAAATATTACATTAAATAGACTGAATTTGCACAACTACTCAATAAACCAACCAACCAAGAATAATACTAAATGTACAGATGCAATTATTAGGTCCAATTAATGCCGAGAGCTTCAGTGCTTCATTTGTACAATATACTGAATTTGACCAGTTTAAGATATGGCTCTTCCTTTCTTTTTGGAATTCCTTCCTTCCTTCCTTCCTTCCTTCCTTCCTTCCTTCCTTCCTTCCTTCCTTCCTTCCTTCCTTCCTTCCTTCCTTTCTTCCCTGTCCTATAATGTTGGCTCTTCCTTTCTTTTTGGAATCCCTTCCTTCCTCCCTCCCTTCCTTCCCTCCCTCCCTTCTTTTTCCTGTAATGTTGGCTCTTCCTTTCCTTTTGGAATCCCTTCCTTCCTTCTTTCCTCCCTCTCCCTCCCTCCCTCCGTCCCTTCTTTCCTTCCTTCCCCCCTGTCCCTCCCTCCCTTCTTTCCTTCCTTTCTTCCTTCCTCCATCCCTCCCTTTCCTTCCCTCCCTTCCTCTTTCCCTCCCCTCCCTCCCTCCCTTCCTCTTTCCCTCCTCTCCTTCCTCTTTCCCTCCCTCCCTCCCTCCCTCCCTTTCCCTCCCTCCCTTTCCCTCCCTCCCTCCCTCCCTTCCCTATTCTCATAATGTTGCCTTACATTTTAGGGTGCTGTGGGAATCCGCAAAGAATAAGGGTTAATTCAGTCACCTGATTAAATTGCCGTGCGGCCACAAAGAGAGGCTAAGAAGTGGCACTTAGAGAATGTCAGCTTCTGAGCTACCCATTTCATGAGCTCCCTTAGAGATCAATGGAAAAGAGTACAGGGTTGAATCACTGTTTGTAATTGAATGTACATGAGGAAGCAGAGCCCTCTAACCAATTTGTGCCGGGATTCCTAAGTGTCCCTTCACTGAAGAGGAGAATTGCTTCAGCAAAGGAAATTCAGCAGAACAGGTGAAGCTGATATCGCTCGGATCAAAAATGGGCAGTGGATTAAATATGGAATTTTTGAATTTAATGACGAATCCAGAGGGAGAACTCCCTGGAAGTTCTGAAGGTAGCTATTCTAGTTGCCCTGTTCTCTCCCACTCTTTTAAGATCTATGGATTTGCAAAGTCTCTCAACATTTTCTGTTCGAATTAGGCCGATGCAAGCAAAAGAGGCTCGTGATAGCAGAAACACAATAATTTATACTTCTGGTTAGGAGAGGACTCAGAGAAAGAATGCAGAGAAGAGCAACAAAGATGATTAGGGGACTGGAGACTAAAACATATGAAGAACAGTTGCAGGAACTGGGTATGTCTAGTTTAATGAAAAGAAAGACTAGGGGAGACATGATAGCAGGGTTCCAATATCTCAGGGGCTGCCACAAAGAAGAGGGAGTTAAGCTATTCTCCAAAGCACCTGAGGGTAGAACAAGAAGCAATGGGTGGAAACTAATCAAGGAGAGAAGCAACTTAGAACTAGACAATTAGAGTCTGACAGTTAGAACAATTAATCAGTGGAACAGAAGTTGCCTCCAGAAGTTGTGAATGCTTCCACAATGGAAGTCTTTAAGAAGATGTTGGATAACCATTTGTCTGAGTGATGTAGAGTTTCCTGCCTAAGCAGGGGATTGGACTAGAAGACCTCCAAGGTCCCTTCCAACTCTGTTATTCTATTCTATTCTATTCTATTCTATTCTATTCTATTCTAACGACAATAAGACCTACCCCTGGTTGCAAAAATAGGATTTATTTGGGGCGCTGTGCATCGCAGCAATCCCCTAACAAGGTGCGCGAAAGGGGCATAAGAGACACCTTTGAACTGGAGAATCACCCCTGGAGCACTAAGGGAAGGAAGAGGGAGGGGGAGAAGAGGAGCGGGAAGGAGTGAGGGGGCGGGGGAATGGAAGAAGAACCCCCAGCCTTCTCCAGTTTGTCAGCCACGGAGCACATCTCTGACTTCTGAAACATTTTTCCCCAATTATTTTTGTAAAGTATTGATTGCAATTTAATTTTGCAGGCCTGACATGAGAAGCGCTTTCCGCTGAAGGCTCTCACAGGAGATTGTAATCAGGGTCTAGCCTGAAGGTGAAGCACAAATACAGAGGGATTAAAAAAAAAAGAATATATATATATATATATATTTCTCTCTGTTTCCGTCCTCTCCATCAGTACCATGATTGGAACAGAGTGCATCCTCAAGCAGATTAATTTTTGACGATGGGATCGATGAGCGATGCGCTCTCTATTCTCTCTTGCTCCACTTGTATCTCTCTCTCACACACACTTTTTTCCCCCTCCTCCTCCTGACACCGAGCCATCTAATTTGCTGTTTATCTTTAGCTTATTGAGTGCTGAGCATTGTTAAATCATCCCTTTCAGCTGTTTAATTTTGGAGGTGAATCGGCGCTCTCCCCTCCCCTTCCCAGAGTCTTGGCATAACTCTTTCTTTCTCCCCCCCACCCCTTAAAAATGAGCAAGATGATGGGCGGACGGCCGCCCGCTCCTGACATCGGGTTACTGCTTCTGAGTCTGTTAAGTACTCCGAGGTACAGTTAGAGCACTTTCGAGCTGCTTTTTCTGTGCTGCTAGCCATAGATCAGAGGATCTCTAGGGAAATCATTACTTGCCATTATTATTATCCCGGGCACCTTCATCTATTCTCCCTTGTTTCCTAACTCCATCGCTTGATGAACTGCTTAGATGTGAGGACACCTTTAACTCAGGGCCTTGCCATTAACCCTTTGGGGGCCGTGGGGCCTCCCACTCTCTTCTTCTCTTTCCCCCCCTTCTGCTGCATTCTCTCTTTGATAACTCGCCAACTACGTGCCTGGTTTTCAAAACGGCCAGGCTGGCTTTCATAGCATCTCCTGCGCAACACCGCGGTGCTATCCTTGTTAATTGTCAGTGACACTTAAAAAAAATCCAAACCGACCAGGTTCGTAGGCACCTTACGTCAGATTTAAATCCAGCTGAGGTTTGTTTGTTTGTTTTAATTGTTTCAATATGCTGTTTTTAATTAGGGTGGGGGGGGCTTTTGTTTTAGGAGAGGGGGGTAGAGGAAAGTGAGAGTGATTGTTCTGATTTTCAGATGCAGCGAATGAGCCATTGGCAGGGCTGGAGAAGGAGTGCAAGGGAAACAGAGGTGAGGATCACAGGGGGGAACATCTGGAGAAGAAATGGCCAAGGTGATGTGCCATAACCTTTCATGGCAGGTCATGGATAGCCTTCCACATTCAGATTGGAATGGGTGATGGGGGATACAGGACTTCTGTTCTGACCTAGGCTTCCCCAGCAGCATGAAGCCTCTTCCTCGTCCCGATAAACCCCTTTTATTTAATTTACAGTGAATTCCTCTCCAGCAAAGTCTTTCCTCTCTCACAGTCTTTCAAGATAGTTCACAATTACCGACCTTTATGAGGTTTGGAGAGTGGCCAGGCTGATACCTTTCAGATGCTGCAATACTTGGCAAGAATGCAGAAATAAACTAATTGTCTCCTGCAAACTCTCCTCCCCTTTTGCTCCTCTTTTATTCCGTATGGGAGGGGCCATTCACTGTCCACCTGTGCCCTTACTCTGAAGTCGACCCTTGTTCCTTAGCTGTTCCCTTCATCTGGCAACTCTGCACATGCGCACACTGGGAACAGGTTCCAGCTGTTCATCTGCCTCATTGATGCCTGACTCTGAAGGCAGCTGATAACTGGCATATGGCCCTGGCCCCTTCTCTGCCTCCGATGCAGAGCCCTCATCAGAGACTTCCCCAGACTCCAGGACTGGCCCATCTTCCTCCCCAACCTCCACACTATCTGAATCCACTGGCTGCTGGTGGGCCACAACAACTTCCATGAAATGAGTCATGGAAGTAGTAAGCTAAAAAAAAATCCCTACAAAATTTGCAAGAAATATATTTCTCCGTTCCTAACTCTAATTCTCTGCTGTACATATTTCAGAAACCATAGGGAAGAAATCATTCACTTTGGTTCTTGCAAGAATGCAGTACTTCTCTACTTCTTATTAAAGCAGCCAATTATTTTCAGGCTTCCACATGAAAACAAAGATGCGGCTGCTTTAAAGAAGCTTAAGTTAGTGTGACTCGTAAAGCAGAATAGGGGTTTTCCCCCCCTTCAGAATATCACTGTGTTTCTTCCAAATCATTTCTGAAGCATGTATACAGTAGCTCTAATCCAGACATACATGGCCATATCTAAGTGGGATGGCGCTGTATTGACAAAACACCTGCTGTGACATCATGGCAAGGGTTTAATTTAACTTTTTGTCCTTGTGTTGTGATGTTGTGTGAAATTTCATAAAGGGTAGAATTTGTGTAATGATGTTGCAATACATAGCTGGCTATTTGTTTCCTTTGCTCCACCCTCACAGGCACATACCGTATTTTTCGGAGTATAAGACGCACTGGAGTATAAGACGCACTGGAGTATAAGACGCACCAAGATTTTGAAGAGGCTAATTAAAAAAAAAGTTTTTGCACTCTGCAGACCTCCCCAAAATGGCTCGTTTTTCATGAAAAAGGGCCCTTTTTATAAAAGGGGGGGCATGAATAGCTTTTAGGAGGCTTGTAGAGTGCTCCTGGGGGTGGGGGGATCCCAAAATGAGCACAAATGGCCCATTATTCATGAAAATGGGCCTGTTTCTGTCAAAAAAGGGCATGCATAGCCTTTACGAGACTTTCAGAGTGCTCCTGGGAGCTGCGGGGGGCAAAATTGAGCAAAAAATGACCCATTTTCACTCATTTCTGTCCTCCCCAGCCCCCAAGAGCACTCTGAAAGCCTCCTAAAGGCTATGCATGGCCATTTTGGTGAAGGTGCAGGGTTTCAGGAGGCAAAAAATAAAAGCTGTATTCAGTGTATAAGATGCACCCAGATTTTCAGCCCCTTTTTTGAGGGAAAAAGGTGCGTCTTATACTCTGAAAAATACGGTAAGTGGAGACATACACATAAAAGCAATAAGTTGTACACACTGAAGCAATGTCTGGGTCTTTTAGGCTTGGCATCTTTAAGATTGGTGGACCTCAATTTTCAGAATTCCCCAGTCAACAAAATGTATTTAAGCCACACCTAATCCTTTAAGCATTCATTATGGATACCAGTTCCTGGTGCAAAGAGTTGACTGATCCTTGCTGATAGCAAAATTCTATCTGCTCTCATCTATTGGTTGTCCAAAGTTTGCAGCTGTAGTATGATAGCTCTAATTTTGTCCAATATAGACATGAAGAGTGGCCGAATCTCAGGCGTTTACTTGGAAGTAGACGGCAGAGTAGAAGATTGAGAATTCTGGCAAATTAGTATTTTATAACCGGTCATAGATGTTGTAGGAAAGAGCTGTGTCAGCGGTAAAAAAAAAAATCCTAATGAATCTTGTAACATCTTTTCTGATTTTTTTAAAAAAATGTTATTAAGAAGCATATGCTTTTGTGAGTTGTAGGTCATATCAGGTGCAACAAAGTACAACTGGTGATATTATTCCAGTAGATGTTTGATGTGAACATTCCTATAATGGGATGTGAGAATGACCTTGGAAAATTGAGGGAAGAGATTCTCCCTAGCAAAAGATCAGATAAAAGGAGGAGGAGCCCACATATAAGTAACAGGCAGGGAAAGTAACTTAGAAAGGGGCCTCCTTAAATGGTTAGGTGGTAAAAAGAGTTTATCTTGTGTTTCTTATCTTACTTGAGAGGTTGACAATTCTCAAAATTCCAAATGTATCTATTAACATCAAATGTTCAGGGAAAGCACCCTGGACTATCCACATGTTAGGATTCAGCTTTGTTTTAATTTATATTTTGCATATATAAAATGCATTTTATATGAGTATTTCATCAGAATTTCCATGCTGAAATGTATGTATGTGGTTTAAGGTATGGAATTGAGTCTTTCTTAATACAAAGCCTGCACAAAATGCTTATTCTTGGTGACAATTTTACATTCTGAGTTTATCTCTACAGGATTAGGAATGAATTGTAATTGGAGTATGCAAATGAGTACAGTAAATTGAGATAATGTATTACTAAAGGGCTACCAACAGTGGGCTCCACAATTCAAACATACCACTAGATGGCAGTAGAGGCACTTTTTTCACCACCTTGTTGCCACCTAGTGGTCATTCAGATTTTTTCCCCTTCATCTTTCTCCAGATTTATCCAGAATAAATCCTCTGAAACGATTTATCCCATTTTTTTGGGGGGGGGGGGGCATAACAGAGTTACATAGTTTCTTTGCTGAGTCCGGTATGTCCCAGAAAACGAACACTAAACAAACAAACCAACAGTCAAGGTACGCATAGAAATAAAAATTAGTTGCTTTCAGGAACCGAGAAGCTAAATTGTGGTGGAGGAGACTTTTAAAAACAGGAGGGGAAACTATCTTTACCCCTTTGTAGAAGATTCAGTCATCAATGGATGACTAATTTTTTATGCAATGCTTTTATGAAAGCCTTGTCTTGTAAGATCAATGTAGAGTTTATCATTCATGATGATGATGGATGAGATCTTTGTAACTCAAAATCTGGACTCCTCAGGTTAAACTCATATCTCTTGCCTCTTTGCATTACTTGAGAAAAAGAACTGTAATCAAAAGTGGTATTCAGCCAGTTCTGACCAGTTCTAGTGAACCGGTAGCAGAAATTTTGAGTAGTTCGGAGAACTGGTAATTACCACCTCTGGGTGACCCCGCCCCCATCTATTCTCTGTCTCCCGAGTCCTAGCTGATTGGCTGGGTTTTTTTGTTGTTGTTGTCCTGCATAGGAGACCGGAGCTGAAAAGCAGGTTAGTGGGATGGGGAGGGAATGGGGATTTTGCAATATCCTTCCTCCAGGAGTGGGGAGGGAATGAAGATTTTGCAGTATCCTTCCCCTGCCATGCCCACCAAGCACAACATTCCCACTAAGCCATACCCACAGAACCGGTAGTAAAAAAAATTGATTCTCACCACTGACTGTAATATTCCAGATCGTAGGGAATCTAGTAAGTCCCAAAGCAGAGATTAAAATATCTTCATTTGTTTTCCAGAGACTACTTTCTGCAAAGCTCAACATGGCTTGTTCTTGTTCGTACTTGATCTAAAAGTGAATTCAAGTTTCTGTACTTTATATAGAGGTGAGCGCCATTCTAGAGGAAATGGAAACTGGGGGGGAAATTGAGTAAACAAACAAACAAGTACATTCTGGATATTCCATAAGTATTAAACAGGGATAATAGAGGGATGGAATATAATTCAATCATGTTCACGAGAGACTTGCCCCATTTGCCATAACTGGGAGCCGAAGCTGTCTGAATGATTCAAAGTTTCAACTGCAAAAAAAGATGATGGCCTCAGAGAGGCAGCTTTTTAAATATAGAAAAGCCTGTCCATTAATTCGACTGGGTGCCAGCTGAAGAAGATGGGACTAACCATGTTCTGGTGCTTAGCCACAGGGCAAATAGAAATGAATGTGTCGGTGGGCAGCCTGGGATAAGGAAACTGCTTCAGAAATGGATGTAGCATATGGGAGTATGAATTTAAATCTCACTTAAACTAATAATAGCCTGTCTCCCACTCCCACCCCAAATTGATTGTGTTGTGCATTTGCACCCCCCTTACACATAATGTGACCACCGAGAGCTTGGAATTTGTAACTGTCCAGTGACAGATGTCTGAACATCTGGTTTCTACCAGTATTGTTGACTTCAATGAATTCTTTTAATCAGGTGGGACTCAAAAATTGCAGCAATGGATTTGCTGCCCCGTTGCTAGGTGAGTGTAGTCATGATGGGCGTGGCCTAGTTGGCCACCTGCACCATGGGGGGCATTTTTTGCCCTCTCCGGGCTTTGGAGCCTTTCCTCAAGTTTCTGGGAGGTCGAAAACTGCTTCCCCCAGGCTCCAGAGGCCCTCCGGAAGCTGGAAACAGGCCCATTTCCGGACTTTTGGAACTTCCGGAAGGCCTGTTTTTTACCCTTTCCAGACTCCGGAGATTTTCCTCGAGTCTCTGGGAGGGTGAAAACTGCTTTCCCCAGGCTCCAGGGGCCCTCCGGAAGCCGGAAAAATGGAACTTCCAGTAGGTCCATTTTTCACTCTCCCCAGGTTCTGGGGGCTTTCCTCAAGCCTCTGGGAGGGTGAAAACTGCTTCCCCTAGGCTCCAGAGGCCCTCCAGAAGCCGGAAACATGGAACATCCGGTAGGCCCATTTTTCACCCTCCTCAGACTCCAGAGGTTTTCCTTGAGCCTCTGGGAGGGCGAAAACTGCTTCCCCTAGGCTCCAGAAGCCCTCAGGAGGCCAGAAACCGACCCGTTTCCGGACTTCCTGAACCTCCACACGTGCCCTGCAGTTTCCTGACATGATGAATGGGCCACATGGAGACTCCTGGGAGGGGCAGGGTGGGAGGGGAGGGGCGATGTGGATGGGGCCAGCCAGGAGTGGGATTTGGGGGTTCGCCGAACTGTGCAGAATCTTCGCTAGAGGATCACCTGAACCCATGCGAATCTCCAGCAGCCCACCCCTGCGTTTAATAGCCCAGAAAAAGCTGAGATGACTTCCTTTCAGAAGGGGAGAAAAATGTCAAAAAGCACTCTTGGACCATGAAGGTCTTAGACACTTTTTAAAATCTTTTTTTCTGAAAAGGAGAAAACAAATTGTAATTTTAACCTGGCGAAAAAAATAAACTATTCAAATAGGGGAACAGGGGTTCTAATTCAAGTACCGGTAGTCCTCGACTTACCACCACAATTGAGCCCAAAATTTCTGTAATTGCTATGTGAGACATTTGTTAGGTGAATTTTGCCCCATTTGACCACTTTGCTTGCCACATTCGTTAGGTGAATCACTGCAGTTGTGAAATTAGTACCACAGTTGTTAAGTGAACCTGGCTTCCCCATTAATGTTGCTCATCAGACGGTCGCAAAAAAAGGGAACACATGACCCCGGGACGCTGCAACCGTCGTAAGTATGAACCAGTTGTCAAATCACATGATCATGGGGATGCTGCAACAGTCATAAGTGTGAAAAATGATCATAAGTCACATTTTTCAGTGCCATTGTAACTTCAAACAGTCACTAAACAAACCTGTAAGTCGAGGACTATCTGTAATATTTTTCTCTCCTGACTTCATCGTATATTGTTTTCTGGCTCTGTCTGAAATTCAAGAGTGAAAAAAGGATGGTTCTACATTTAGGCAAGAAAAAACAAAATGCACAGGTACAGTATAGGTGGTACCTTGCTCAACAGTAGTAACTGTGAAAGGGATCTTGGAGTCCTAGTGGACAACCATTTAAATATGAGCCAGCAGTGTGCAGCAGCTGCCAAAAAAGCCAACCCAGTCCTAGGCTGCATCAACAGAGGGATAGAATCAAGACCATGTGAAGTGTTAATACCACTTTATAATGCCTTGGTAAGGCCACACTTGGAATACTGCATTCAGTTCTGGTCGCCACGAGGTAAAAAAGATGTGGAGACTCTAGAAAGAGTGCAGAGAAGAGCAACAAAGATGATTAGGGGACTGGAGACTAAAACATATGAAGAACGGTTGCAGGAACTGGGTATGTTTAGCTTAAGAGAAAGAAGGACTAGGGGAAACATGATATCAGTCTTCCAACTCTGTTATTCTATTCTGGTGGATTTTTTTAAAGGGTGGGTCTGAATTAGCCACACAGACACCAAGTGTGCCCGCCAGCCTCAAAAGGCAATTATGTCTTCTACTGATGGAATAAAAGACCCATATTTTGTGAATAAAAATTCATGTTGGACAAAGAGAGGTGAATGAGACTCATATTCCTCATACCCAGAGCTACAAATTTGGCCCGTGTTCCCCATTCCCCCTTGCACAAATTGCTATGTAAAACATCAAATGCCCCAACTCATCTCAAAAACTTTCAAGCATTTTCAATCTGGGTGGTTGCTTTGCTGACATATTTTTGCCACGATAGGAAACGAAGTGAGTGATGAAAGCAGATTTGCACAATCAGACTTATGTGGAAAGTGATGAGGGGGAAAAAAAACCTCCACCATATCCAGTTATATCATTCTAGAGGCCTACAATCATGCAAAACTAAATTACAGCAAATGAAATCAAGATGATGGCACGAAGAATGAGATATCAGCTTAATTCTCCACATTCCTCGCAGCAGCCCAACCTAACAATGGCCCTGTTTTGTTGAGAATTTTTATTCTTCAGGATTTAACCGTCATATCTGAGTGTAAGCGCTGAGTGAATAGGATCCTCTCCTGCCTTCAGTCTTGCTCAGAGTATTTTTATGAGCTGTAAAATAAGCCAAGAATACTAGAGTCACCTTTGTGCATCTGAACTAGAGTGAGACTAAGCCAGTGGTGGGATCCAGTGGTGGGTTGCTGTGGGTAGGGCCCGTACCGGTAGTGGCCGGGAACAGCTGAGAGCATACCAGTACGGTGGCTCGTTTGGCCCGCCCGCGCTCTATAGGCTGTTTTTATGCCAAAAGGCACATTCCGCACATGCGCACAGTGTGCGGTGCCTGCGCGCACCTCGACAAGCAGCTAGGTGTCGCAGGGGCAGTGGATTGTGCATGCATGCACAGCATATGTCACGTACATTCACAGAGCGCGTCAGGCTCATGCACAGACAGGCTGCGACCAGCATACCGGTAGCGATGGTAAGAGCAACCCACCACTGGTGGGATCCTACCAGTTTAACAACCAGTTCAGTGATCGTGCGCTTCGCCGGGGAGGATAACCACTAAGGCGAGGCAATCCACTCTGTCGTGTGACTTGGCTGAGAAGATATAGGTGAGTTAAGTGCAGGGGCTGGCAGGCGGGCCCACTTTATCTTCAGAGTGAACCGGTTCACACCCAGATGAGGGTTGAAAGTACTGGTTTGCCAGAACCAGTCCAAACCGGCAGAATCCCACCCCTCAACTAAAGCCAATGACCAATTTAGCCAATTCAGGGAATTTTGCTTAGGTGAAACATCTAATAAATTCTGATAGAACCAGATCATGTAGGATGATAATGGCCGTATCTTGGAGTAACGATGGTGCTTTGTAGAAGTCTACATGTGGACATCAATTGGAAATCTGATATAAGCTGTGCTTCTCTACTGTCACCGGAGTGGAGGGTGGGGTGGTGGTGATTTTATTTATATTATATTATATTTATTTATTTGCTTCTTTTCATTAGTTTTATTGTTTTAACTGTGGTTTTATATTCTGTAAGCCACCTTAAGTTGCCATGGGCAAATAGGCAGCAATAATGAATGAATGAATGAATGAATGAATAAATAAATAAATAAATAAATAAAAATAAATAAATATCACCGGATTCCTACTGGTTCTTAAGTCATCCTTACTGTGTGAGACAACAAGATAAGAAAAAACTGTATCAGAGCTGAGAAACATCTTGACTAGTTACAAGTTAAGAATCCTTCCCGCCCCAAAGCTGCTTTTTCAAAAGGCAACTGGACTTTCTTTTTTCCCCCTTGAAGATGTTTCGCTTCTCATCCAAGAAGCTTCTTCAGGGCTTCAGATCTGGATCACTGAGAATCTCCATAGACCAGGGGTGTCAAACTCGATTTCATTGAGGGCCGCTTGAGGGTTGGGTTTATCCTTGGAGAGAGCTGGGGTGGGCGTGGCCAGAGGGGGTGTGGCCAGCTCGACGTCACTCATGTCGGGGGCACCTGTGATGGCCCAAATGGTCTGCCAGCGGAAATAGACTCCCGAGCTCCGTTTCGGCTGTGACGGGCTCCTGCAACTCTCTGCCAGTGAAAATGGAGCTCCATTTTTGCTGGCAGAGGACTACAAGCCAGTGCTTCACTGTTTCCAGGCAGCCCTCCTGGGCCAGATGAGCACCCCATGGTCAGATCCGGATCTGGACCCCAGGTCTTAAGTTTGACACCCCTGCCCTAGACAATCCTTCTCATCCAAACTCTGTCTGCCTTTAAGAGTTGCCCAAGGTATGTTTGTTCTGCATCTAATTGCAGCACATTGGGAAAGAAAACATAGACAAGAGAACAAGAGTCGTGGTGGCACAGTGGTTAGAATGCAGTTGTTGTTAGTTGCAAAGTCATGTTCGACCCATCATGACCCCATGGACAATTCTCCTCCAGGCCTTCCTGTCCTCTACCATCCTCTGGAGTCCATTTAAGCTCACGCCGACTGCTTCAGTGACTCCATCCAGCCACTTCATTCTCTGTCGTCCCCTTCTTCTTTTGCCCTCAATCGTTCCCAGCATTAGGCTCTTCTCCAGTGAGTCCTTCCTTCTCATTAGGTGGCCAAAGTCTTTGAGTTTCATCTTCAGGATCTGGCCTTCTAAAGAGCAGTCAGGGTTGATCTCCTCTAGGACTGACCGGTTTGATTGCTTTGCAGTCCGAGGGACTCATAGGAGTCTTCTCCAGCACCAGAGTTCAAAGGCCTCCATTCTTTGGCAATTTGCCTTCCTTATGGTCCAACCTTCACATACTGGGAAAAACATAGCCTTGACTATACACACTTTTGTTGCCAGGGTGATGCCTCTGCTTAGGGTGCAGTACTGCAGGCTAATTCTGCAGATTGCCAGCAGTTTGATCCTGCAGTCCGGCTCAAAGTTGACTCAGCTTTTCAACCTTCTGAGGTCAATAGGATGAGGACCCAGATTGTTGGGGGCAACATGCTGACTCTGTATGCTACTTAGAGAGGGCTGTAAAGCTTTTCTGAAATGGTATATAAGTCTAAGTGCTATTACTATTGCCACATTCAAATACCCTCATGTCTATATACCTACAAAGCTCAGAGCTGTAGAAGCCAAGTTATTTCCTGTGAGATTCCATGGAAATAAAAGTTGGACTTTGAGCAAACAGGATAGGAAGACTGTTGGAACTCTAGTGCTGGAGAAGTCGCCTAAGGATGCTGTGGACCGTCAAGAAAACAAACCAATGGATCATCAAACTAACCAACTCAGAGTTTTCACTTCAGGCACAAATGACCAGTCTCAAATAACTCTACTTCAAAGACCCAACTCTCTAGAAAAGGCTCTAATGCAGTGGTGGTTTGCTACCGGTTTGGACCAGCTTGGCCAAACTGGTAGTGGTTTGGCGGCCTGGGTCACTGGAACTGGGATCAACCAAGGCCTGCCTTGCCCCCTAACTGGTTTTCCGGGCAGTGCCATAGGTGCCACCATCTTGTTTTTTACTTCTGCGCATGCCCAGAACAATTTTTATTGCACTGCTCATGCGCACACGCAGTAATGCCTGCCAGAATCCACCCCTGCTCTAATACTGCGAAGGGTGGAAGGAAAGAGAAGAAGATAACCAGCAGCAAGTTTGACGGACTTGGCTATACTGTTGGAAGACATGAATGATCACATTAGGGATAGACCATGATGGCAGAAATTTATCTATATGGTTTCTAAGAATATATTAAAAAATGATTTTTCAAACATTATAAGGGAGCAAACTCCACACTTACTAGCCCTGATGGTGTTACTCAGTCAGCTAATTAAATGTATTCAAGCAAACACCCAAGGTCACAGAGCATCAAGGACTCCCCAGTTCAACCCTAAGCTACATATAGTCTCTTCTATTGGTAATGTAGTCAACCAATTACAACACAGAGAGAAATTTCAGAAATTGAATCCTGCTTGGAAGAACTGACCCTCCTTTACTCTAAGACTAAAGACCACAGGAACAGATAATTGGACATCTAATTTCCATGCTTGTAGGTCAGGAGATCTAAATAACATGAAGAAAGCCAATGTGATAATTCTGTTATGCGGAAGTGCACAGAAATAACTCTCCAGGAGGAATGAGGGAGTTGTTATGCGAACACCAGGTCAGAAAGAGGAGAAGGTGAGAAAGGAAGTCAAGGTTATCCTGCCTTGGTTCTCTTGTGTATAATAAGGGGGCAAAGGGAAAATCTGTTGGGCTTTCCAGGATCTGTTATTATATCCTACCACAATAACACTGAAATTCTAGTAGTCCTTATGGAGTCTGCTTCCTGACCCGGTCTATTTTGAAGCATTGGCATCAATCTTGAAAACCCAACAGAGTTTCTTTCTCTCTCCCACTTATACCAAAGAGCATCAAGATACCCTCAGTTTCATAGGGCAGAGCTGGCATTCATATAACCACCCTGTCATTCCTCTGGAAAGGATATATCTCTGTATTCCTTCCTCTATGTGTTACAAAACATGTTGTTGTGGCCCGCAAGACTCAGACAGTGAGGAGGTTGGGGAGGAACATGGGCCAGTTCTGGAGACTGGGGAAGGCTCTGATGAGTGCTCTGTGTCGGAGGCAGAGATGGGGCCAGGGCCATCTGACAGTTATCAGCTGCCTTCGGAGTCGGAGATCAGTGGGGCAGAAGAACAGCTGCAGCCTGTCCCCGATGTGTGCATGCACAGAGCTGCCAGAAGAAGGGAACAGTTAAGGAACAGGGGCCGACTCGGGAGTAAAGGCACAAGTGGATGGTGAATGGCCCCTCCCATAGGGAATAAAGAGGAGCGAAAGGGGAGTGGAGCTTGCAGGAGACAATTAGTTCTCTTAATTAGTGTGAAGATTTCTTCGTGACCCTCAGAGACCTCTTGCCAAGTATTTTCTTGTACAGCGTGGAAGATATTGGCCTGGCAGCTCTCCAAGCCTGATAAGGTCTGTGGTTGTAAATTCACCCTTGAAAGACTGTTTTCCGGGACTTCGCTGGATGTGAACGAGAGGAATTCACATTAATAAAAAGGAGTTTTGTCAGGACAAGGAGTCTGCTTCGTGATTTTAGGAAGCCTAGGTCAGAACACATGTTGGGAATGGAGAAAGAAGTTTGAGAGGGAATAAAATATAGACAGTTTGGTGACTTCCAGATATAATTGGACTGCAAGTTTCCAAACTCCCAGCTGGTACAATGGCTGTATCTTGGGGAATCCAGGGATTTATTCTGGAGAGCTACATTGAAGGAGATTACGGGTAGTCCTCAATTTACAGCCATCCATTTAGTAACCATTCGAAGTTACAACAGCATTGAAAAAAAGTGACTTGTGACCATTTTTCACATCATGACAGGTGAGGCATCCCCATTCATATGCTTGACAGCTGACTCCTGTTCATGACGGTTGCAGTGTCTCGGGGTGGTATGGTCACCTTTTATGATCTTCTGACAAGCAAATGTCAGAATGAGGAAGCCAGATTCACTTAACAACCATATGTCAAGCTGGCCTCCAAGTAACCAAGTAACCAAGAAAGAAATAACTCCATTTTCCAGAATTAAGAGTCCTTTTACTGGTTATGAAAAGATAGCAGCTAAGCAAAGCAAGATCTGAGGCAAAAGCGTGTGAAATCATACATATCAATACGTGACCAAACTCCCTCCCCCCGGTAACCCTCATCCCAGTGTCCAATCTGCAAATCCCTTAGGTGTCATGTGAGTCCCATCTTCAAGAAGCATCATCCGGAAGGTATGCGGACGGTTGGCCTTGACCGACACCAACCACTAATCTTCAGCATGCGCAGTAGATGGTTTGACCAATACTCCCACTTTACAATCTCTCCTGTACAAAAGCTTCCCCTCCCAAATACCAGCCCCCCTCCCCGTTTCAATTTGCCAAAAACAAATGTGAAACAGAGGCTGACACCATATTAGTAACTGCAGTGATTCGCTTAACAACTGTTGCAAGAAGGCTGTACAATAGGGGAAATCTCACCTAAGAGTCTTGCTTAGCAACAGACATTTTGGGCTCAGCTGTGGTCCTAGTTGAGGACTGCCTGTACAGATTTTACATTAATGTCATGAATTAACTGAGGTAGAGCATCTTCTTATTATCATATGTGTGGATTGTATGAAAGGAAGAAAATATTGGAAGAAAATACATCCTGGGTTGGAAAAGATGATTAAGCAACACATAGATCTGAAACCAGAAATATTTTTGCTGGATATAATGCCGGAAGGTTATGATAAAGGGACTATATATTTAGTTTTGCATGTACTGACAGCAGCAAGGGTAGGTATTTGCACAATATTGGAAAAATGAGAACACTCCATCAGGTGAGAATGTAATTCGGAAAATATTAGACTGCGCAGAGATGGATAGATTGACTTTTAAAATAAAAGACAAAGAAGACACAGAATATTACTTGACGTGGAATAGATTTTATGAGAGGTTGGAGATAAGAGGTAGAAATTAGAGGAAGGAAGATCATTGTTATGTATGAATTAAATATAAAGATGGTTTATAATTATAAATATGCCAATAAAATTAACAGAATTATGAATAAGCTAATATAAAGAGAAATTGAGCCAAAACTATTCTGTTATATTATTATATTATTGTTACTAGTATATGTGTTAATATTTCATTTTGTTCTCTCTTTGTTTTTCTTTTGTAAATGATATACCCTGACAATACATTGTATTCAAAATGTTTATGAATTTAAAAAAAAGAGGTAGAGCCCCTTCTTTTTCATTTACGTCAGGTAAAGTAAACACTCCCCAGCTGTTCCTTCACAGAGTCATTTCACCATGTTTTCAAACTGTGTTCAGGAACTGGCAACTATTTTTATCATGGAGAAGAAGAAGATGAAGAGACATTGATAGTGGACTTTATGAAGAGAACGTGGTTGAAGTAGCGGTGGTATTCAGCAGGTTCTGACCAGTTCTGGAAAACCGGTAGCGGAAATTTTGAGTAGTTTGAAGAACCAGTAAATACCACTACTGACTGGCCACGCCCCATCTTTTGTCTGCCGCCCGAGTCCCAGTTCATTGGGCGGGAATGGGGATTTTGCAGTATCCTTCCCTTGGGGTTGGGTGGGAATGGGGATTTTGCAGTATCCTTCCCCTGGAGTGGGGAGGGAATGGGGATTTTGCAGTATCCCCCCCCTGGAGTGGAGAGGGAATGGGAATTTTGCAGTATCCTTCCCCTGGAGTGGAGAGGGAATGGGAATTTTGCAGTATCCTTCCCCTGGAGTGGAGAGGAAATGGGGATTTTACAGTATCCTTCCCCTGGAGTGGAGAGGAAATGGGGATTTTACAGTATCCTTCCCCTGGAGTGGAGAGGGAATGGGGATTTTGCAGTATTCTTCTCCTGGAGTGGGGGGGGGGAATGGGGATTTTGCAGTAACCTTCCCCTGCCATGCTCACCAAGCCATGCCCACAGAACCGGTAGTAAAAAATGTTGAATCCCACCACTGGGTTGAAGGGCATTAACATGGATGTGCATATATGTGTGAGCATACACACATGCATATGTATCTTAAGATCTCAACTCAGGTGTAAACATTTCTGGACAACATTTGCTCTATCCTATTGTAGGTCTTGACAATTAGTCCTCTACCCATCTTTACAGATTTGCCCTGTGGAGTTATGGCGCTTCTCCTTGTTGAGTTGCTTCATCCGATAGAGGCAAGGTATAAAAGGGCACCTACAATGTACAGAGAGAGAGAGAAAGATTTCATGAAATCCCTTCTCTGTGTTTGGGTCTACCCCTCCCACCCCACCCCCCAGCTCTTAATGGTATCAGCAAATCCCTTCATTAAATATGAATTGCTCATGGCTATTTCTTCAAAGTAATTTCACACTGCAGTTTGAGTCTGTCCTTTTGATGCAGCAGTTTCCCCAGGAGTGGAATAAATAGGATTTTGGACAAAATATTCAATGCCCCCCCTTTTTAACTTCTGTTTTAGCATGAGCTTTCTGAGGCTGAAGGCCAATAATTAAGCTTCTCAAATCTTTGTTGAAACCATTTCCCATCATCTTTGAGCCCATGCAAAAAAGTCACACGTAGCACACACACACTCTCTCTCTCCTACCATCTGTCTATCATGTGTATGTGTATGTGTGTATAATACAACACAATACAATAGCAGAGTTGGAAGGGACCTTGGAGGTCTTCTAGTCCAACCACCTGCCTAGGCAGGAAACCCTATACCATTTCAGACAAATGGCTATTCAACATCATCTTAAAGACTTTCAGTGTTGGGGCATTCACAACTTCTGGAGGGAAGTTGTTCCATTGATTAACTGTTCTAGCTGTCAGGAAATTTCTCCTCAGTTCTAAGTTGCTTCTCTCCTTGAATAGTTTCTACCCATTGCTTCTTGTCCTGCTCTCAGGTGCCCTGGAGAATAGCTTGACTCCATCTTCTTTATGGCAACCCCTGAGATATTGGAACACTGCTACCATGTCTCCCCTAATCCTTCTTTCCATTAAACTCGACAGTCCCAGTTCCTGCAACCGTTCTTCATATGTTTTAGTCTCCAGTCCCCTAATCATCTTTGTTGCTCTTCTCTGCACTCTTTCTAGAGTCTCCACATCTTTTTTTACATCGTGGTGACCAAAACTGGATGCAATATTCCAAGTGTGGCCTTACCAAGGCATTCTAAAGTGGTATTAACACTTCACATTATTATTGCTGGTTTATTCATCCTGCTTATGCACAAGTATTTTCACAGGGCTATTTAGTAATCAGATGACACATCGTTGTGGCCCGCCAGTAGCCAGCAGAGCTGGCAGCAGATTCAGAGAGTGAGGAGGCTGGGGAGGAACATGGACTAGTCCTGGAGTCTGGGGAAGGCTCTGACAAGGCATCAGAGGAAGAGAGGGGGCCAGGGCCGTCTGACAGTTATCAGCTGCCTTCGGAGTCGGATATCAGTGAGGCAGACAAACAGCTGGAGCCTGTTCCCAGTGTGCAGATGTGCAGAGTTGCCAGATGAAGGGAACAGCTAAAGAACAGGAGTCCACTTGGGAGTAAGGCCACAGGTGGACGGTGAATGGTCCCTCCCACAGGGAATAAAAGAGGAGCAAAAGGGGAGTGGAGTTTGCAGGAGACAATTAGTTCATTCCTGCATTCTTGCCAAGTATTGCGACATCTGAAAAATATTGGCCTGGCTACTCTCCAAGCCTGATAAAGATCAGTAATTGTGAACTACCTTGAAAGACTGTGGGAGAGGAAAGACTTTGCTGGAGAGGAATTCACTGTAAATTAAATAAAAGGGGTTTATTGGGACGAGGACTCGGCTTCATGCTGCTGGGGAAGCCTAAGTCAGAACACAAATATAGATTTGAGAGATGGGCGGAGTTCAGTGACGTGCAGTCAGGTGAGGCAAGTGAGGCACAGCTTCACCACTCTCATCATGAAAAAAAAAAAGTAAAAGGAAAAAGCTGAGCTAGTTGCTGCCTCACCATGGATGACTCTGCTTAACCTCACTGGTGCTCTCCCTCCCCAAGTGTAGTGACTTCCTCCCCAGGCCCCCATTCATTTCTCTCTCACACACACACAGCTGGATAAAACTATATAAAAATCTAGCCCAGCTTCACTGATTACAAGTTTGAAAAGGCAACGTGGCTCCACCTGCAATCAAACTACACTTGGGGAGGGAGAGCACAAGCGAGCACTGAGGAGACCACAGGAGGAGGCAGGAAGCCAGTTTGAAAAGGCAACGTGGCTCCACCTGCAATCAAACTACATTTGGGGAGGGAGAGCACAAGCGAGCACTGAGGAGACCACAGGAGGAGGCAGGAAGCCAGGCAAAGAGCCATGCTGTAGTACACACACTTCCCCCCAGCCTCTTTCTTTTGGAAGGCTCGGCTCGGCTCCCCTCTGGCTTCTCTGCCTCTCCTCTCATCCCAGCCTGCCAGCAGGAGGTGGTGGGTGGGCTTTATTGTGTTCCAGGCATTTCCCACCCAGATAGCAGGCTGCATTTGCAATGGTGGAGGTGTTTGGGAAAGGCAGCAGGGGAATGGTGGGGGGGGGATGGCAGAGGAGCTGCTTTCAAGCCACTGGAAAAGATATCCAATCCAACTTTTGTGTGTGTGGGGGTTTGTTTGAGAGTGAGTGAGAGAGGGAAGGGGTAGGAGAGATAGTCCAATCCAACTTCTGTGTGTGTGTGTGTGTGTGTGTGTGTGTGTTTGAGAGAGGGGGAGGAAGGGAGAGAGGGAGGAAGGAGGGGAAGGAGAAGAAAAAGAAAAAAAGAAGAAGCAAAGGAGAAAAACAAATGCTGTCGCTTTAAATTGGAACTGAGCATGCCAGGCTGTGGAATTCTGGGAATTGAAGTCCACAAGTCTAAAAATATTTGAAACCCAGCACTGTGTCAGTGCCTCACCAGTCATAAACCTCACCGCACGTCACTGGCGGAGTTTCATTCTGGTGTACAGATTGGGAGTGGCTTATAGATGAAATTGGAAAAAGAAGAGAATCACAACTCAATTCGGAACGGAGGCTCTGGATTCTGCTGAGACATGCAAGCCTTTTGTTAACTTTGACTCCTTTTTATTCCCTTTGAGTGAAGTATCTTTATGTAAGTTTGGGGACTATATTAGACCATGACACACTGACAAAAGTGTGTTTGGACTTAGCATGCCCTGCTTTTCAGGCAGCAGAATTCTTTTTAATTAAAACCATTTTTGGTAACAGGGAGGGGGGGAAAAACCCCAGTATGTGTAATTGCTAGCACCTGCTATGTGTTACTAACAGATGTTTTTTTTTTTTTACTTACCTAAGGGAACTGTTATAATTACACTATAAGCTTTGTGGAATGGCATTTAACCAAGGTAGTGTAGAAACTTTAGGTTGGAGACTTTGTGTTCTTTTATTAGATTTTCCTCTCGGGGGTTGAGGGGAGAAAATGTGAAGCAACAAGGAACTCTGCAAAAAAAAATCTGTTCGTATCAGCCACATTTCACAATCTGTGGCCTTAGAATCTGCCTCGGAACATGGAGACAGGCATGTGTTCTCTGCCAGTGGTGGGCAATATGTAAAAACCTCTCCCTTAATTAAAAAAAGAGCAAAAAGCAACCATCAACAACAACTTGCTAAAACTTGATTTAGAATAGGGGTGTTAAATACAAGGCCCAGGGGCTGGATCTGGCCCATGGGTTGTTTTGATCTGGCCCGTGGGTCACCCTGGAAACAGCGAAGGACCAGCCCACGGTGCCACTGCCAGCAAAAGCGGAGGTTGGGAGCGGCCCTTCCGAGCTCTGCTTTCCCTGGAAGAGGGTTGCAGGAGGCTGTTGCATGCAAAAACAGAGCTCAGGAGCCCCTTTTTTCGCTGGCAGAGTGCTCGGGCCATCACAGGCGCCCCCAACGCAAGTGACGTTGAGCTGGCAATGCCCACCATGCCCCCCCCAAACAAACTAAAAACAGAACAAAAGGAGAAATGTTTCCCCTTTTACATTTGAGCATTCAAGAAGGGACAGGAAATGGGAAAGAAAAAGATGGGAAGATGGGAGGGAAGGAAGGAAGGAAGGAAGGAAGGAAGGAAGGAAGGAAGGAAGGAAGGAAGGAAGGAAGGAAGGAAGGAGATTATAATGAGTGGGTGTGTGGGTCTGGGGGAAAGTCCTGCCTTAGCACTTGGCCACCACAGGTGCCCTCGACACGAGTGATGTTGAGCTCACCACGCCCCCCCCCACATGGCCCCTCAAGGGCAAACATAACCCTGATGTGGCCCTTAATGAAATTGAGTTTGACACCCCTGATTTAGAATATCAGTTGACGAAATCCAAAGACAAACTGAGCTGACTTCTTCAGAGTTGGAAGATGAGAAGCTACTTTTAGCCCGGAGTCCATTTTTTTCTATGCCTGTATTCCCTTTCCACTCCTTAGTGTTGTCAAATAATTCTCAAAAAAAAAAAAAAAAAAGAAAGAAAGAAAGAGGAAAGAAGAAGAAGAATTCATATCACTCACAAGAAGAAGACCAACATGATGGTTCACCAGATAGTCAACAGATGACCAAGTAATCACTCAACATCTTAATTCTATTCCCTCCTCTTTTCCAGAAAACCATCTTGGGAAAATAGACCTGGAAATTTCAAATCTACATTCTGGTGACCCTGTCCAGGACCTTGTGGTCCCTAGGGACATAACCACATCAAAGGGTATCGGCAGATGGAAGGCAAAAATAAATAAAAATAAATCACAAAATGTTGGCTGCAACTATGCAATTGAAGTCCCATGACTTTTAAAATGAGCATGGCATGATAACGGCTGCAGAGCCAGCCCAAGAAAAGCTATCATTTACTTATTAAACTTATATTCTGCCTACCTCCCCATCAAGACAGTCTTTTCTGAAGAACAAAGAGGAAGCTTTGCTTTCTTGTTTGGGATATAGAAAGAAAATAGGAGGAGGAAGATGTGTCCGATATGTTTGTCGTCTTGAGTTATTTGTAGAAATAATCAAGGTGGGAACAAACAAACAAACACAAAGGGAAAAGTCTACAGAAAACATTTACCCTAAATATAAATCAATATCAGGAATGGAAGACCAGATCCACACATAAAAGTCCAATTAAAGTGATTTATTGCTAAAAAGACTATGCACAGTAATCTTCTTAACTAACGGTCAATTAGATAAGGGTCAACGGAATTGGAGGTTGGACATAGTCCATTTGCGGATACATAGGAATTCTAGAAAGATCCTTCTATTAACCCCCATCCTTAGGTTTTGCACGTGGAACAACACAGTTGGAAGGGACCTTGGAGATCTTCCAGTCCAACCCTCTGCTTAAGTAGGAGACCATTTGGACACCCCTGCCATATACTGTTTCAGACAAATGATTGTCCAACATCTTCTTAAAAACTTCCAGTGTTGGAGCATTCACAACTTCTGGAGGCAAGTTGTTCCACTGATTAATTGTTCTCACTGTCAGGAAGTTTCTCCTTATTTCTAGGTTGGCTGTCTCCTTAATTACTTTCCGTCCATTGCTTCTTGTTCGGCCTTCAGGTGCTTTGGAGAATAGGTTGACTCCTTCTCCTACAAGCGATGTGTACAAAACCAACTAACTAACCCTAGTTAGATTCTGCTGGATCACTGCCAGGATCACTGGGTACTCCCCCCCCCCACATCATTAAAACTATTTGCTTTTACATGTGGTGTTGCTACTGCTTCTATTTTGCTCACTTTTTAATGCATTATTTTACAACAATCCTGAAATATATTTCCAGCTATTTCTTCACTGTAGATGTCCTGTTGGGGTTTTGTTATCAAGCTTTTCAGATGTCTTCCTGACTTACTGGAATCCTGCTGAGTCCTGTAATTGATCTAATAGCTTTAAAATGCATTTGCACTTTACTTTTGACTTTACTAAAGAGCTAAAGTTAGCAGATCAAGTCTGCACCATCTGGGCTGTGGTGGCGGTCCTCCTGTGTGGAAAGAACTTACTGTAGAGATGGGTATTATTATTAGCTTTGTACACCACATCACAACACCACGAGTAGTACTTTTTAACTTGGTGTCCCAGATTGTGACTTCAATGGAAGTTCGTCACAGTCAAAGGAGTGGCCACCAGAGAATAGCCTTCAAGCCTAGAAGAGCCTCAGGACTGTGCATTACAAACATAGCAGCAACTACTGAACACACTTCGGTGGCCATACTACGATATGATTGGAAGGGCTACAGCGATGATTAGATAAACCTCACTGAAGATTGTGGAACAGTCTTGGAAGCTATCAACCTCATCCTCACACAAAAGTAGAAATGTAAGAGGGATGACTCGGGAGTATAGTTTGGAGATGATTGGCCCCTCCCATAGGACATAAAGGAGTAGCAAAGGCATATGAGCCTTTGTAGGAAGCAACTTGGTTCATGCTGGTCAGTTTATCTTCTGAAATACGTTTGGACTCTTTGCTCCATCTGGCCTTGCCAAGCTAATTGCCAATTAAGTCTTCGGCAGCGTTTTCAAAGAAGATAAAGGTGGGTACTTATCAGCCTTATCCCGAAGGACTTTGGCAGCTTGCTGTAGGACTCTTTACTACTATTTGGAACTCATTATGGGCTGTGAATGAATAGAATTCACAGCCTTTGAAATACAAAGAGGGTTTTTGCACTTAATCGTGTGCGTTTTACTGTATCAGGAAGCCTAGGACAGAACAAAAACTGTGTCAGAGGCTTATCAGTGGCATGAATACTGCCATTCTTACTCTCTGCCTTTCTGGAAACCAAGGAAGCTGAATGTTTATGGGCTCAGTCCTAGACTGGTTTGGAACTATAAGAGCCGTGGTGGCGCAGTGGTTAGAGTGCAGTACTGCAAGCTACTTCTGCTGATCACCAGCTGCCAGCAGTTCGGCAGATCGGATCTCACCAGGCTTAAGGTTGACTCAGCCTTCCATCCTTCTGAGGTGGGTAAAATGAGGATCCAGATTGTTGGGTGGAAATAGGCTGGCTCTGTAAACCGCTTAGAGAGGGCTGGAAAGCACTGTGAAGCAGTATATAAGTCTAAGTCCTATTGTTATCGTGACAGTTGTAGAAAGTTAGCACCCGCCCCCAGAAGAGTGAAATATTTTGGGAAGTATTAAAAAAGAGGCAGAATATTATATTTCCCTAAAGGAGAAATGGAGAAAGATGCTCTTAAAAGACAGAAAGCAGACTTAATCTCCCTGCCCCCAAATAAGCCGAGAAGGCAGATTTTAGAAATGCAGATTTCTTGAAATCCATTCAAGACAGGATATTTTGAAACAAAGGCAGAATGGTAGTAGGATTAGACCTCACTCAAGATCCAAAGGACAAAGCCACTAAGTCACAATAGGAATTGCCCAATACCCTTTCAGAACACAAGACCCTTCATTGCATCATCTCAGAGCCGTCCAAACTTCAACCAAACCTGGGAGTGCAGACAAACACCTAGGATTTGCATTTCCTCTTTTGCCTATAGAGCCAACTATGACCCCTACATAACCCCTATATGACCCCCATAGGAATCTGACAACAGCCAATAGGATATAAAAGGACATGTTCTTCCACAGGAACAGGAAGCTCAAATACAAAGCCTAAAGAAGATATAAAAGCCTACTCACTCTCAACTCCATGTGGTCAGCTGCCCAGACCCACATGTGGTTCTGCTTCATTAATAAACCATCTTTCCAATCGGCCTCCATGTTTCCAGTGTCTTTCCCCCAGCTTGGAACTGAACCAGATGGATATTTCCTCATTAAGGTTGAGGAACCTCTACCTTGTTATAGTTCTGAACCAGTCTAGGATTGAGCCCACAAACATTCAGCTACCTTGGTTTTCAGAAAAGCAGACAGCGAGGGTGGCAATATTCAGGCCACTGATAAACCTCTGACACAGTTCTTCTCAACTTTCAAATTGGTAGGACTCAGAGGTGGTATTCAGCCAGTTCTGACTGTTTCTGGCAAACCGGTAGCGGAAATTTTGAGTAACGGAGAACTGGCAAACAATGTTCCCTCTAATTTTTTTTCAGTGTGTGTGGAAAAGTATAGTGTTTGAGCGGCACATTTTCATGCCTGAGCACCTGATTTTTTTTTAGCCATAATTGCCATCAGAGCAGATGTTGGGGAGGGGGGCAAGGAGGAAAAGGGTCCCCTCCCTCAGACCCCCCAGGAAGGAAGAGAAGGGAGGGGGAGGGAAAGGAAAGGAAATGGGAAAGAAGAAAAGGAAAGGATGAAGCAGGGAGGGAAAGGGAAGAGAAGGGAAGAGAAAAAAAGAAGGGAAAAGGAAATAAGGAAAGGAAAAGAAAGGAAAAGAGAAAGGAAAGGAAAAAGGAAAGGAAAAAGGAAAGGAAAAAGGAAAGGAAAAAATAAAGGAAAAAGGAAAGGAAAAAGGAAAGGAAAAAGGAAAGGAAAAAGGAAAGGAAAACAGAAAGGAAAACAGAAAGGAAAAAGGAAAGGAAAAAGGAAATGGAAAAGAAGAAAAGGAAAAAGGAAAGGAAATGGGAAGGAAGAAAGGAAAGGATGAAGAAGGGAAGGAAAGGAAAGGGAAGGGAAAAGAAAAAAAGAAGGGAAAAGGAAATAAGGAAAGGAAAGGAAAAGAGAAAGGAAAGGAAAAGAGAAAGGAAAGAAAAAAGAAAGGAAAAAGGAAAGGAAAAAGGAAATGGAAAAGAAGAAAAGGAAAAAGGAAAGGAAATGGGAAGGAAGAAAGGAAAGGATGAAGAAGGGAAGGAAAGGAAAGGGAAGGGAAAAGAAAAAAAGAAGGGAAAAGGAAATAAGGAAAGGAAAGGAAAAGAGAAAGGAAAGGAAAAGAGAAAGGAAAGAAAAAAGAAAAGGAAAAGGAAAGGGAGATAGAAGAAGGACAGAAAGGGAAAGGAAAGAGTGGAATAGATTGGTACTGCTCAAAAATCAAGTCTCAAGATGGACCCCTTTGGCTCAGGCAGTCCAACTCCACGCTGCTTCCCTCTCTCTGCAAAGCGAAGGGATCACAGAAAGGCTGCTGAACCCAGAACGGGCCTTCAGACGACACAAGGCCTGAGAAATGTGGGTTGCGCAGAGAAACGCAGGCTACAACCAGCGAATCGCGTTTTCCAGGAACCAACGAAGCCCCAGAGGACCAATGGGAATTCTCCCTTCTGCAGCATCATCGATCTCCGGGCAGAGTCTTCCTTGACTTCACCCGCTGGAGGAGAGAGTTTGGTGCAGAGAGAGGAGGGAGGGAGGGGGAATATTTTAAGTCATATTTTAACACATTAAAAAACACTGGGTGGCAGTTGGAAACTGCTGCGCGGTGTTTTCTTGTTACGTGCGCGGCCGCGCAGCCTCGCAGCTTAGAGGGAACATTGCCGGCAAATACCACCTCTGGCTGGCCCCGACCACATCTATTCTCTGCCTCCCAAGTCCCAGATGATTGCAGTCCCTGCTGATTGGCTGGGTTTTCTTCTGTTGCCCTGCACAGGAGAACGGAGCTGGAAAGCAGGTTAGTGGGGTGGGGAGAGAATGGGGATTTTGCAGTATTCTTCCCCTCCCATGCCCACCATGCCACGCCATGCCCCAGAACCGGTAGTAAAAAAAAATTGAATCCCACCACTGGTTGGATTTCTTTTAGCCTGGTCTTAAAAGATCTCCTCATGGGAGGAACTGATGTGAACAGGGACTAAGATTCTATCTAACAGCTGAGCGGTAAACTTAAGCACAATATTTACTGAGATAGGCACCATACATAAATAATAAATAATAAATAAACTTTAATTTATAAACCGCACCCTTTCCTAAACAGGACTCGGGGCGGTGTACAGTCATATTAAAACAGTATGAATACAAAATATAGATATACTTAAATATACAAATAGGTAAACGGAGGAGGTAGGATATGCACTGTACAATATTTAAATTAAAATACAAATAAACATTAAAATTACCCTTAAATCTACCCAATAAGATGTTTGCCAGGAGGTTAAAGATGGGACTATAAATCAGTTAAGCCAGCTAATTGGAACAGGTGGGTCTTAAGCTTCTGTCGGAAGGAGCGGAGGTCGGTAGTAGTTCTAATGTCGGGGGGGAGGTCATTCCAGAGGGTTGGGCCCATCACAGAGAAGGCTCTGCTCCTGGGCGCCGCCCGTTGACACTGCTTAGTGGACGGCACCCGGAGGAGTCCCTCCCTGTGGGAGCAGATTGGTCGCAGGGATGTGTGAGGTGAGATGCGATCCCGGGGGGATGGGGGAGGGGGGATACAGAAGGCATAGCTTCACCAGCCTATATTGTCTTCTCTGACTGGAAGAAGCAGGGCTACCAAAGATCTGAAGTCTGGAGTTTCATATTTCCTAACAACTAAAAAGTTGAAATGGAACCGGTAAGCATTTCAGCCTTTAATTTGTAACTTTGCAGACTACGCTTCTAGTAATTTGAAACATGGAACTCCCTTCCCTCCTATTCTAGCAGTACAGAAAAAATCTCTCCTCTAAATTTAATATTTAATATTCAAGGGTGGGGGGGGGGGGAATTGGGCACTAATCAAGTACTAATTGGGTGACATTCCACTTTTGTGCCAGTTGTGATGTCAATAACTGTTAGTTTCTTCCCCATTGATTTGCATTTTTCCACCAAATATTGCACATTAATTTGTTTATAAATATCAAAAGTAATTTCTACTTTGATTGTGAGGCCCTTCCTTTTTAATGAGCGGAATGAAATGTCAGTAAGCTTCTGCACATAATGTGTATGATCTTCACTGAGTTGTAACACACCCACACAAACACTAACACAGACATTGCATTGTCTCCAAGACCCAGCGGAGAACAACCTAATTGACAAGAGGAGGAAAAGCTACTTCCATCTCACTCCTTCAGCTTATTTGAGGACAAACAGGTGTCTCTTTCATGTTGTCTTCCCTCCATCCAGTAACGTAGATGGGGAAAAAAACAACAACTTGCACAATTGTTTAATTAGAAATCAATAATCTGCTAAAACCTTTGGCTTTGAGCAGTTGCCTGTAAAATGGGAATAACGGTGACAAAGAAAATAAGGACAATTTATGGTGGCCAAGTGCTAAGGCAGGACTTCCCCCAGACCCAACCACCCTCTCATTATAATCTCTCCTTCCTTCCTTCCTTCCTTCCTTCCTTCCTTCCTTCCTTCCTTCCTTTTTTTCTTTTTCCTTCCCTCTTTCTTCTCTTTTCTTCTTCCTTCCCCTCTTTCTTTTCTTTTTCCTTCCTTGCTCTCTTCCCATCTTTTTTCTTTGTCTTTCCTCTTTCTCCTTTCTCCTATCTCCCTTCTTGGATGCTCAAATGCAAAAGGGGAAACATTTTTCCTTTTGTTTTGGTTTTAGTTTGTTTTGCTAGCTCTCTGCCAGGGAGAACAGCCCCGGGGAGGGGGAGCGGGCACGCATGGCCCTCCCCTAGCTTCGTTTTCGCTGACAGAGGCACTGCAGGCTGGTCCTTTGCTGTTTGCAGGGTGGCCCCACTGGCCAAAATTTGACACCCTTGTTCTAGTCCAACCCCCCCCCTGCGCTCAAGCAATAAACCCTATAGTATAGGGAGAAAAGAACCTCCCCCGCCCCCCGGAGGCCCTCCGGAGGCTTCATGAGCTTCCCTGAAGCCTCCAGAGCAGTCAAAACAACCCTCCGAGCATCCCGGATGTCCGTTCCCGAACTTCCCGTTTGCCTGTAGGGCCAGTTTTTTGCGCTCCAGAGACTTCAAGGAAGCTCATGAAGCCTCCAGAGAGCCTCGGGGGGGGGGGGGGGCAGTGGAGGCTCTTTTCGCCCTCCCCAGGCTCCTATAAAGTCTCTGGAGCCTGGGGAGGGCGAAAAATGGCTTTAAAAAAGGGTGAACTCAGCTGGCCAGCGCATGCTTGCCCTGACAAATGGCTCCGCGTGCCACCTGTGGCACGCGTGCCATAGGTTCGCCATCACTGCCCTATACCATTCTGGATAAATGGCTGTCCAATCTTTTCTTGAAGACCTCCAATAATGGAGCACCCACAACTTCTGGAGGCAAGTCATTTCACTAATTAATTGTTCTAACTGTCGGGAAATTTCTCCTAAATTCTAGATTGCTTCTCCCCTTGATTAATTTCTATCCGTTGCTTCTTCTGGTGCTTTGGAGAATTGCTTGACCTCCTTGTCAGATAGCATCGGGTCATTGTTTGAGGATCTACAGGGCACATGGCATTCATGCCTTTATGAAGCTAATCTTCCAATTGCCGATTGTAAGCATGGGTTAAAACACCGCATTGGCTACGATCAGGTGATTTTACACACACACACACACACACACACACACACACACACACACACACACCATATAAAGAGGCAGCATAATTTATAACTGCCATTTCTACAAGCCGTGTTGCAATCAAAGTGATCCAAGGGTGACTCATTAATTAATTGTCTTTTATTATGATGTGCTATTGAGTTAATGAGCAATTTGTATCAGATGATGTTCTGAACACATTGATTACATAAAAATTTTCAGGAAGCTTTCATCCAACGACGCTGCAAAGAAGGGGAAGATGGATTGGATGCTTTTGCTAGTCTTCTATGCAAAGAATTTGTGAAATCATCGCAAAGCTGCTTAGGGTGCCTCTCAATGGGAAAACCCACAAGACAAACCCACTTTGGTTTGTGACATCCTTCTTTGTCCTGACCAAATCCTTCACCTCCAGAAGCCCCACCTTGCTTTGAAATGCTTCTGGAGGCAAGTAGTTCCCCTGTTTTGTTGTTCTAACTATTAGAACAAATTATTTCTATATTGGTTCTCTCCTTGATTAGTTTCCATCCATTCCTTCTTATCCTGCCTTGAGGTATTTTGGATGATAGGTTGACTCTCTGTTCTTTGTGGCAGCCCCTTAGCTGTCCCAAAGGTGCTTTTTCAAGAGGCAACTGGACTTTCTATTTTTTCTTTGAAGACATTTTGCTTCTCATCCAAGAAGCTTCTTCAGCTCATCCAAGCTCAAGAAGCTTCTTGGATGAGAAGCAAAATATCTTAAAAAAAAAAAACGCCAGAAAGCCCAGTTATCTCTTGAAAAAAAGCATCTTTGGAAACAACCAGATGCAATGGTGGGTTCCGGATCCCGTTGCAACCAGTACACTGCAACAGGGTCCGGCATCCACCATGTGCATGTGCGAATGCATACTTACCACTCGCGATGCTCCAGCTGCTCGGCGGAGCATTGCGTAGGCTCTGTACACTCCATGTGCATGCGCAAAAGCCCCAATCGGGTCAAATACAGGTAAGGAGGACAGGCGGGAAGGTGGACCCTCTGGAGCACCATACCGGAACGGTATCTGGTGCTCCCAGCAGGCACCGGTATGCCTGTACCGGGGCATACCGGTCATATCCCACCACTGCCTAGATCAGTGTTTCTCAAACTTGGCGACTTTAAGTCCTGTGGACTTCAACTCTCAGAATCCCCCAGCCAGCATAGCTGGCTGGGGAATTCTGGGAGTTGAAGTCCACAGGACTTCAAGTCGCCAAGTTTGAGAAACACTGGCCTAGATGACTGAGAATCTCCATAGATCAGGGGTGAAATGCTACCAGTTCGGGCCGGTTCGCCCGAACAGGTAGTAAAAAATGCTACTCGTTCCCAGAACCGGTAGTGGAAAACACACACAAAAAAAGTAAAAAAAATGTTCCGACGATCGCATGCCACACAGCTGATGTTCGGAACTTTTTTCTTTTACTTTTTAAGCTTTTTTTTTTAACTACAGGTTGTCCGGAAACGCAGGGGGTGGGTCCGTTTTTGTTCCCAGCAGGCTTCCCTGGGGCCTGCTAGGACAAAAACAGGGGTGGTGGTGGAGGGGATGCTAAGAAAGAAAGAAAGAAAGAAAGAAAGAAAGAAAGAAAGAAAGAAAGAAAGAAAGAAAGAAAGAAAGAAAAAAAGGAAAGAAAGAAAGAAAGAAAGAAAGAGGGGAGAAAGAAAGAAAAAGAAAGGGAGGGAGGGAAAAAAGGAGAGAAAGGAAGGACTACAAACCTGGCATTAGAAGCAGCTTCAGAGGATAATCCAGTGCTGGAAGGGACCTGGAGGTCATCTAGTCCAACCCTGCTCCAGCAGGACATTGTTAAAGTGACTTTCTGTCTTTTGATCCCCCAGTTACATGACTACATAGCCACACCCACTCAATCACATGATCCCCACCACCACCAAGCCACGCCCAAAGAACCGGTAGTAAAAAAAAATTAGATTTCACTTCTGCCATAGACATTCAGCCCCTCAGATATTACATGGAGCTGCAGTAGCTCCTTTCATCAGCCTAGTAATTCAATCTCTCAAACTCCACTTTAGGGTGCGAGGAGGAAGGACGACAGGCCACTCTGTTAGTGGGCCAAGTGGTGTCCTCCCATCCCAGTTTTTGGGTAGTTACATTTCAATGTGGCGGCCCTGATAATGATGGCTGCTTCGGGGAATGGGGGGAGCAGTACAGCATCTCTATGGCTGGTCATAAGGGCAAACCAACCTGGGGACACTGTAACAGCCATAATTTTAGGACCACGTCATAAGTAGGTTTTAGGGGAATTTTAGGTTTTTTTTTAGGGCTCTACCGTAATTTCAAATGATTGCAAAGCAACTGGTCATAAGGAAACACAAAACTATAAAATGAAATCATCTGGTTTATGTGACACTTATACTGAAAGAAACTCGGTCTTTGCTTGTTACTTTGCAAAAAGCACCTTATACAATACAATACAATAGTAGAGTTGGAAGGGACCTTGGAGGTCTTCTAGTCCAACCCCCTGCCTAGGCAGGAAACCCTATACCGTTTCAGACAAATGGCTATCCAACATCTTCTTAAAGACTTCCAGTGTTGGGGCATTCACAACTTCTGGAGGCAAGCTGTTCCACTGATTAATTGTTCTCACTGTCAGGAAATTTCTCCTCAGTTCTAAGTTGCTTCTCTCCTTGATTAGTTTCCACCCATTGCTTCTTGTTCTACCCTCAGGTGCTTTGGAGAATAGTTTGACTCCCTCTTCTTTGTGGCAACCTCTGAGACTGACCTTCATAGATTCTTTTTTCTTTTTAGGGTGCCTTCTCTAGTCAATGATGACTCTTGACCTGGATTAGTCCATGCTGTTTCCTTGGTGATGTTTTCAGAAGTGATTTGCTACTGCTTCCTTTTGAGGGCTGAGAGAGAATGACTGGCTCAAGGCACCCAGCTGCCCTCGTGCCTAAGACAGGACTTCCAGTGTTCCAGTTTCTAGCCTCTTGCATTAACCACTGTACCAAACTGGTCCTATATGTAATTTAATAGATGCTTTAAGCATAATTTAGTACATTAGAACCTGATTGCCCAAAGGACAACCTACTTCCGTATGGATCTATCCATCCTATGAACAGGAATCTGTTAATTCCTTTTTTTTACCATTTTTTGTTTTGTTTTGGAAAATTTAAGGGTTTTGATGGGATATTAAGCCAAAATCATGCACCAGCAGAATTAAAAATATGACTGCTTCTAATATTAATGTCACTTTCTTACAGGAGGAGGGAACCAGCCACTGATTTTTTTTAATCAAGGCAACTCTTATTGCAAGTTTTCCAAACAATTGCAACCAGCAACCCAGTTGTTAAGACCCATGGTTTTAAAGTGAGACATGGTGTGTCCTAGACTTTACTGCCAGATACTCCAGTGACTTTGCTTGTTGGAATCTGGTAATCATGTGACTGCTAGATACCACAATGGTTATGCGAGGACTGGTTGTCAATTTACTTTTCCAGTGCTGTCCTAACTTCCATTACCAAACAAGACAATTGCTGTGTTAGACCACCTATATGTTTTAACTTTTTGAGGATCATAATAATAGAGTAACAGAACAGACTAACAAGAGTTGGAAGGGACCTTGGAGGTCTTCTGTCCAATTCCCTGCTCAAGCAAGAAATTCGATATCATTTTAGACAAATAGTTGTCCAATCTCTTTTTAAAAACTTCCAGTGTTGGAGCATTCACAACTTCTGGAGGCAAGTCGTTCCACTGGTTGGTTCTCCTTAGTTCTAGGTTGGTTCTCTCCTTGATTAGTTTCCACCCATTACTTCTTCTCCTGCTTTCAGATGCTTTGGGGAATAGGTTGACCCCTTCTTCTTTGTGGCAGCCCTTTAGATATTGGAACCCTGCTATCATGACATCCCTAGTCCTTCCTTTCATTAAACTAGACATACCCAGTTCCTGCAATCGTTCTTCCTATGCTTTACCCTCCAGTCCCTTAATAATCATTGCTGCTCTTGTCTGCACTTTTTCTAGATCTCAACATCTTTTTTTTGTAATGTGGTGACCAAAGCTGGATGCAATATTCCAAGTGTGGTCATCAGAGCTGCCATGATAAAGATTAGCCTGTATCAAGCCAAAGGAGGACCCAATCAATCGTCAATTTGTGATTGCATTATTTTGCTGAATTTGCAAGCAACAATATTGAGCTGCACCCTGGAACTATTTTCTGTTGCTCTTAAGTCTCTAGTTGTCTGAATTGTTTTTTTTTTAAGGAAATGGCAAAAAATAAAAATAAAAACGTCCCAGAATGAGAGGAAAACAACCTATTAGGAAATGAAGGCAGGCACCCTTGTTATAAAGAAAACAAGTGAGGGAGGAAGCAAATATTATTATCTTAACAGCTTATCATCCAGAACTCTTGTGCTGTCTCAAATTCAATTTAGCATGTGAGGCTAATAGTCATCTTTTTGTTTTCATTTCGCCTGAGATCATCATTTGTGCTCTTGCACCTCTACGCATCCATCAGCTTGCTGCTGCGTGCTAAATAATGTTATCTTTTTTCCCCTGAGCTTTGCATCTTTTTCTGACATGCAACGCATCCCACTCTATGTCTGTGAAACTCATAGCTTTTCAGTGGGCCTGTCATGGAATAATGAGAGGTAGATTCACACAAACAGGGCTTAGGCACAAAGATAAGATGGCATAGTTATTCAGAGGCAGGCTGTATGATCCTGGTATCAATATTTGGATTCTCTCTGCTAGCTGAAGTGTGAAAGCAAGCTGAAGATCACCCCTTTGAGGGCCACCTAGGATGGACTTTGTAATACTTGAAACATGGTTTTTGTAGCAGTGTTACACTGGCTAACCAACATGGCTTTTCTTGTATTTTAAATTTGCTTGTCCAAATATATTGCTAATAATTTGCCATAAGCCTCAAGAAAGTGTTGTGGCCTGCTTGTGGCAGCAGATTCGGACAGCGAGGAGGTTGAGGAGGAACCTGGGCCAGTCCTGAGTCTGGGGAAGGCTCTGATGAGGGCTCTGTGTCGGAGGCAGAGAGGGGGCCAGAGCTGTATGCCAGTTATCAGCTGCCTTTGGAGTCAGACATCAGTGAGGCAGATGAACAGCTGGAGCCTGTTCCCAGTGTGCACATGCAAAGAATTGCCAGATGAAGGGAACAATTAAGGAACAAGGACCGACTCGGGAGTAAGGCCATAGGTGGACATGGCCCCTCCCAGAAGAAATAAAAGAGGAGCGAAAGGGGGAATGGAGTTTGCAGGAGACAATTAGTTCACTTAATTGGTTCATGACTCTCTGAGACTCCTTGCCAGGTTTTGCAGATATCGGCCTGGCAGCTCTCCAAGCCAGATAAGGTCTGTGACTGTAAATCCTCCCTTGAAAGACTTTGCTGGATGTGAATGAGAGGAATTCACAGTAACTTAATAAAAAGGGGTTTTCGTCAGGACAAGAAGTCTGCTCCACGGTTGGAAGAAGCCTAGGTCAGAACAGAAATAACCTGTTTCAGAAACCAGGACTTGCAGGAGAGCATTTGATATGTTGTAAATAACAGTTTCGTTTTTAGCTGTTCTTATATCCACGAACAAAGAAAATAGTCAAGCACAACTTTGGTATGTATTTTACCCAGACCCCTTTTGATATTTTTCCATTTGCAAATGTTGCTTTTACTTTTGCTCAGAATGCAATGCACTTTTCCATGACTATGTATATTCACATATCATTGGATGCTTTAATTCTTGTAGCTGTCAGATAACTATTTCTAAACCGATTAACTTTTGAAGTTCTTGTGCTAACTATAAAAGTAAAAGTTAAGTCATTTTTCCTGATTCCCCCTTTTCATAGGGAGACCCCACTTTATATTAGAATGCACTAACAAACTAATAATAAATAGGGGACGCTGTGGCTTAATGGCTAAGACACTGAGCTTGTCGATCAGAAAAGTTGGCAGTTCGGCGGTTCGAATCCCTAGCGCTGCGTAACAGAATGAGCTCCTGTTACATGTCCCAGATTCTGTCAACCTAGCAGTTTGAAAGCAGGTATGCAAGTAGAAAAATAGGAACCACCTTTGGTGGGAAGGTAACAGCGTTCCGTGGGCCTTTGGCATTTAGTCATGCCGGCCACATGACCACGGAGACATCTTTGGACAGTGCTGGCTCTTCGGCTCTGAAACGGAGATGAGCACCATTCCCTAGAGTCAGGAACGACTAGCACATACTGTATGTGCGAGGGGACCTTACTTAATAAACTACTCTTAAATGATCTTCTGACTTAATTGCTTATTGAAAAACGTTAGCCAAAATCTAGAGCCAGATTTAGCCATCACCTTGCATCAAACAGTCTCACCTGGATGGGATTGGCCTGCTCCCTTTGCTGCAGCAGAAACGGCATGCTGCAGATCTTGTCAGTCATGGAGTTTCAACTGGCAGGATAGAGGATGACATTTTTTGCTGGGGGCCCTGCCTTCTGGAACACCGCGCCCCGCGAGGCGAAATCTGCGCCCACCTTCTTGGCCTTCTGAAAGAGCCTCAAAACTGGGTTTTGCGTTTCGGGCTCCAACTTTCACTTAGTAAATTGGGAAGAAGATCCTGCCCACACGCCATTTAATTTTTTGATTTGCAATTTATTCACTGTCCTTTCAATTTAATATTTAGTTTTTTTAATGTTGTGTTAAACAGCATGTAAGCGGCTCAGGGTTGTTGCACTGTGAGATGAACAGCATATAAACTCAATGAATAAATAACCCAACAAATAAGCAACTATCATGTTTCTCCAACCAGAAAATAAGACCTAGCATTATTTTTAGGATGCTTGTAATATAACCCCTATCCCCAAAACAAACCCGAGTTAAGATTGTCAGCCAAATGGACGCACATAATACCGTATTTCCCCCAAAATAAAACCGAATGTGTCTTTTAGAGCAAAAAATTAATATAAGATCTGGTCTTATTTTGGGGGAAACACATTAGTTTCACTGAAAAGTAGTCAATGGTGACAAAGGGAAACTAGTGGTATCGCTCGGATATGACCAGAAATAATTGAATTTGTGCAGTTTGGTTTTTGCAATATTGTACTTGCATTCGTTTTCCAAATGCAAATATGTTTCAGCATCTTTTCATAGCACTTTGCATTGTTTTAGAAATTTGCGGTGAATTTCTATGCAAATTTTTCAAACAATGCAAAGTACTACAGAAAGATGTAAGATTGTATAAGAATGTTCTCAAAAGGTTCTCTTGCAGATCATTTGCCTAATGCATATATATATGTGCACTATTTATTTTTAAAAGGGATGCCGGTATTCCACCTTCTAAAGGAAGGACGATTGTGGTTCCTTGTGCCTGTTAGTGTGGAAGGTGCAACCAAGGTCGGCTCATGAGACACTGTGAGTGAAATGAACTTGGCCCTCATTTGCGGGGATCAAAGCCTTTGTGTAAACAATAAACCTGGCTGCAGGAATTGCATAAAGTAGCCAGGAAGGGAAGAAAACCATAAAAGGTTTCCTTCGGACTGCAACACCAAAAGGGAATACAGTTGTCCTCTTCCCAGTAGAAAGAGAATGAAGCATCACTTTGCTTGGCAGACCAGGATAACTGATGAACTGGTTTCAAGCCCCCTTCATTGGAAGACTGTGCTTAGAGCAATAGATCATGAAATTGGGAGCCCAGGAAGGCGTCCTGCTCAACTCACAATGCATTTATTTGAGGACTCCAAATGATAGCCAGCGACCTGGACAAGGAGTAGTCCTAGTGCAGTGATGGTGAACCTTTTAGATACCGAGTGCCCAAACTGTGTGCATGCATGCCCAAACTGAAAGGTGCACATGCATAGACATGTGCAAACACACGCATGAACTTACGTGCACATGCGTGGACACGCATGTGCACATGCGCAGCAGACCCCGAAGACCAGATGGCTGGTGGGAGGCGGAGTATCCCAACACCGGCAGTGCAGTAAGAAGTAAGATCTTTTTCTTTCGTAAACTTCTGTTCCATCGTTTGCAGGGAAATAGCAGCTCACTAAAGAAATGCCATGGAGCTCTGACCTGGGCTGATGGTGCGCATGCCAGCAGAGAGGGCTCTGCATGCCACCTCTGGCACGCTTACTATAGGTCCGCCATCACGGTCCTAGTGTTACCACCCCAAGGAAATTGCGCAAGCAGAGAAGTTGTGCATCTCCCCATTTCGGTTGGTGTTTTTTTCTGAACAGCTTTTGTGCACAATGCGCATGGCCCCTTTATTAGACAACTAGTAGTTGGCCAACAAGAAGGCGATGGGATGTGGAGAAGAACCAGTTTCAAATATTTGCCATCCAATCCTTAAGATTTTATTTCTTTTAGAAGTTCCCACCCCAACAATTTGGAATGGATAACAATAAATTAAGAAACAAACGAACGAACAAAAAAAAAAATACAATATCCAGTTAAGTTTTGAGCAAACACATCTACAAAAGAACAGATGGTAAAAACCTCAGGGCTTTTACTGGAGGCGTTTCATTTCTGTTTCCACAAATGGCAGGCCAAAGCAAAACAGAGGACGGTGCTTCTGAACGATGAAACGGGGTTTTGGTCAGTCTCCGGCATGAAGGCATTGCCGCCATGGTGGGACAGACACCGCGGAAGTGTCTTTGACCGGTCCAGTTGTCTTGTATTAGCACATAGATAGTAACCTCAAGAGGGCACTCATGGTCAATATTGCAAGTTGGGATTGACCACGCAATCTCTTAAATCCACCGGACAAGATGAAATTTAGGAAAGACACTTGAGGGTGTTTTTCTTCTTAAATAATATGTTCCTGTACAGGAGCAGAAATCACTATGCTACATTAAAATAACTTCAGAAATATTTATATATACACATATAAAATATTTTACACGACACCCAAAGGCACTGAGTTGCATTGGGGCTCAGCTTCTCATTCCCAGTTATATTGGAAATGCAGAATATTATATTTGCGCTTAGGGAGGGTCCGGAGCACAGCAGCCCACCCAAAGAATGAAACACCTGCTCAGCAAAAGTTGGACATTCCTGTCTGTAAAATTGTTGTTGGTAGGTGACAGCTTAGCCATGTCCAAATACCGTATTTTTCAGAGTATAAGACGCACCAAGATTTTGAAGAGGCAAATAAAAAAAATGTTTTTGCACTCTGCAGACCTCCCAAAAATGCCCCATTTTTCACAAAAATGGGCCCTTATTTTGTCAAAAAAACCCAACCCAAAACATTCATAGCCTTTGGGAGGCTTATAGAGTGCTCCTGGCTGGGAAATGAGCAAGAAATAGGCCATTTTTCGCTCATTTTTGCCCTCCCCAGCCCCCAGGAGCACTTTGCAAGCCTCCCAAACCCTCTGCATGTCCATTTTTGTGAAGGGGGCAGAGTGTCGGGAGGCCCAAAAATGCTGTATTCAGTGTATAAGATGCACCCAGATTTTCATCCTCTTTTTTGAGGGGAAAAGGTGCATCTTATACGCCAAAAAATACGGCAATTATGGCAAAACAGGAAATAATTTTCAAAAAGCAGAGTAAATGAAAGGAGCTAACATCATTTCTTTTCTTAAAGGAAAAAGCAGCAGCAGATTTCCAATGAACTTCTAAAATGTCTCGGACCACAGCAATTTCAGCCCTGTCTGTTGCTAGCATTATAATCTAGTAAAAAGTTAAGCAATTCTAAAGCCCACTGATTTAAACAGAAGAGTTAAGCATGCACTTAAATATGTCCTATCCATTTCAATGGAAGTAGGTACTTAACATTGGCTCAATCTCATCTGTTATTTTTAATTCGAATAGTTCAAGGGTCAACGTTGCACAGTTGTACAGCTTCCGATACAGAGAAGAATACAATGGGATTGGCTCTTAAAATCTCTCCCCCCCCCCCCCGCTTGTTGGTTTTACTAGAAAGATATAGCTTTTTTTCAAAATAGCTGGTAGATACAGAAAGCATAAATATATCATAAAGTTTAGACACCGATTGTACTAAATGCAACAATACAAAGAAGCAAACGGGAACACAAATAGTAACACAATAAAACTGTATTACATTTGTGCTTCAAATCTTACAATATATTATGTACATTAGTCCAAAATAAGCATCTCATGCCAAAGGACACAAAAGGGAAAGGAAAAAAACAACAACAACATCTCCCCAAACCAGCAAGCCAAAATCAAATCTAAACTTTCAGCAGTATGTACAATATTTTTAATGGACATCCAGCTGTGAACAGGTGCAATTTTTACTACAGATAAGTGCAGTTCTCTTTTTATTCCACAGGATCATTTTGTCTCCCTATATCTATGCTATTTAGTAGGTTCTGGTGTCATTTCTTATATACATGTTAAAAAGAGACGGAAAGAACAGAAAAAAAAGAGAAAAGAACGATGGGCTTCCCATGATGAGGGAAGTTTGGAGGGGCTGAATCAGCGGACCTGGGGGGCGTAGCCCTCTTTCATTAAACCTTCTTCATAGTCCGTCTGGCAGAGAATCATGTTGTTCTTTAGGAAAAATTTGTCTCCCACGCAAAATCTGGAAATGCAAAAAGGAAAAAGATGATTCAGTTTGTATAGGCTCTTTATGACAACGCTTCAAACCAGGAGGGGAAACTTTTAAGATGGTCAACCACGGTTCTTTATATTTTTCTTTTTTGTCTGGAAAAGGGTTTTTTTTTTGGTTCTCTACATACAATTATAGGTATACATTCACATAGTTATTATTCTTTTTTACATTCGTCATTCTTATACATTTGTCATTCCATTTACAGGGTTATAACATACCATTTGGGTTGTTTTGTTTAACACCCCTCGCCAGTTTCGACACCACCTTTTCTCTTTTTTTCCTTCTCCCTCCCTTCTCTACTTCCTTCCTTCCTTCCTCTCTCCTTCCCTTTCCTCTCCCCTACTCCTCTCTTCCTCTTCCCCTTCCTGCCCTCTCTCCTTCTCCCTTCCTTTTTTTAAAAATAATTTTTATTGTTTTTCTCTTTTCACCATATATTACAATTGTTATATCAACAGTTTGTACATGGTTACATCGTCTTATCTATACATGTTTTTCTCTCTTTACTATATATTACAGTCGTTATGTCATCTTATCTATACATTTTTATGATATTTTACATATTTACCTACTTTTATATACAGTTCTATGTTTATTTATGTATATTGTTTTTGGCTTAATTATTTTTCTTATTTTCCAACCATTCATACCAATTATTCCAAATTTCGTAGTATTCCGATTCTTCTATGTCCTTTAATTTTAGAGTTAATTTGTCCATCTCTGCGCAATCCAAGGTTTTTTTAATCACTAATTCATCCGGCGGTGTATTATTTTGCTTCCAGCATTGGGCAAAAGCTATTCTAGCTGTGGTTAGTATATGTGTTAGTAGGTATTTAATTTTTTTGTGTAATTCCCTTTGATTATTCCCAGTAAGAAGGTTTCGGGTTTATATTTTATTTGTTCCCCCGTGATTTCTTGCACCCACTTCCAAATTTTTTTCCAATATTTTTGTGATTCCGGGCAGGTCCACCACATATGATTCCATCTTCCTCTCCTCACCTCTATCTTCCTTCCCCCTCTTCTTCCTCTCATCCCCTCTTATATATTATTATTCTCTTCCCTATTTCACCCCCTCTTCCTCCCCTTTTCTTACTTGATGAAGTATCGTCTGGGTTCCATATCTTGCCTTTACTTTCTTTTCTGTATGTCTTTCTTTAACCATTCATAAAAT
This sequence comes from Natrix helvetica, assembly GCF_964273705.1. Lineage (NCBI taxonomy): Eukaryota > Metazoa > Chordata > Lepidosauria > Squamata > Natricidae > Natrix > Natrix helvetica. The sequence goes on along the minus strand of NC_138553.1, from coordinate 12,027,188 downwards.
CTTCCCCATGTCTTGAAGTACACCGAGTTCTTCATATTTTCCAAGGGTCTCCTTATCTACACCCAGCCCTTTCTCCTCACAACCTCATCCCAGCAAGACTTAGAATGCTGACCTTCTATGTGGTTTGGTTGCTCAGGAAATCTTAACATCCAGAATAGGAATGGATTGGGATGGTGTGGCCCAAAATAGCAATAGCACTTAGACTTATTTAACACTTCACAGCCCTCTCTAAGCGGTTTACAGAGTCAGCCTATTGGCCCCAACAATCTGGGTCCTCATTTTACCCACCTCGGAAGGATGGAAGGCTGAGTCAATCTTGAGCCGGTGAGAATCAAACTGCTGACAGTCGGCAGAATTAGCCTGCAATACTTCATTCTAACTACTGCGCCACCACGGCACAGGATACAAATTAGTTGCATATTTGTAGATTTCTGTATCTGTCGTTTTTATATTTGTGATTTTTATCCAATTGTTTTATTTATAGCACTTAGCACTTGGATTTATATACCGCTTCATAGTGCTTTACAGCCGTCTCTAAGTGGTTTACAGAGTCAGCATATTGCTCCCAACAATTTGAGTCCTCATTTTATCCATCTCGGAAGGATGGAAGGCTGAATCAACCTTGAGGCTGGTGGGATTTGAATTGTCAAATTGCTGGCAGCCTCCTGCAGTACTGCATTCTAACCACTGCGCCACCGAGGCAGTTGTTGTTTTGTATGGGCTAACAGAAAGGACCACATAAGGATCTGATTGTTGTATAGTGCCCAGAGTTGCTTTTGGTAAGATGGGCAGTTAATAAAAATTTGACTGCTACATACATAAATAAAATATATTTCATGGTTGGTTGTCTGGGCTTGGAGGATTATTACTGATCAAGGTTTGAGCAGATGTTTTATCTTATATGTTTGTGTGGCTTTTGCTTCTGAATGAGTGGTTGACTTATGGTAGCATCAGTTCTTTTTTTAAAAAAAAATAAAAACCATTTTTTAAAAAATGTGCAATATAAAGAAAGAGCAACAATTTCAATGTCTATATAAAAAGTGTGTTCTCTGATTATAGCATCAGTTCTGAACTCAGGGGCATAATCTTTCCTTCTGAACCACTCTACCAAGGTAGCCTTGCAAAGACACGGGGCAAAACTTTGCAGAAAATACTGGTTTATATAGATAGTCCTCGACTTACGACCACAATTGAGCCCCAAATTTCCATTGCTAAGCGAGACAGTTGTCAAGTGAATTTCATCCCATTTTATGACCATAGTTGTTAAATGAATCACTGCCATTGTTAAGTCAATAACATAGTTGTTAAGTGGTTTTCCCCACTGACATAGTCAGAAGGTCGCAAAAGGGGATCACATGACCCCGGGACATTGCCACCGTCATAAATGTGATTATGCAAGTGTCTGAATTTTGATCAGGTGATCATGGGGATGCTGCAATGGTTGTTAAGTGTGAAAAAGGGTCATAGGCAGGGGTGGGATTCAAATAATTTAACAACCGGTTCTCTGCCCTAATGACCAGCTGGGTAGGTGGGGCTCGGTGATCATATGACTGGGTGGGCGTGGTGAACTCAATGTCAATGTTACAATGTAACAAGGGTTAACCCGAGAGGCAGTTTCTGTAAGCAGGGCAATAAAGATTAGGCTAGAAACAACACCAGAATTTTCCTTCCTGCCTTCCTTACAGGATTAGCCCTGCAAAGTGGAAAAAAAACAAAATGAGATTTCTTCCAACAACCAGTTCTTCTGAACTGCTTAGAAAGTTAACAACCGGTTCAAACTGGCTGAATCCCACCACTGGTCATAGGTCACTTTTTCGATACTGTCAGTGGTCCTGTTGTAAGTGGAGGACTACCTGTACCTCAATATTAATCTTTCAAAGCTCAGAAAATGTAAACAGTAGATAAGTTGAATAAGCTCTTTGTGTCCTTTTTCTAATTTGAGAAAAGCAGCTATAGGCACAAGACAGGAGGGCAGAATCAATGCAGCTCACCCCAATTTTCTCAGTTAGCGATGGTTGGATTCACACTGGGGCCAGATTTAGAAGGGCAAGGCCCTAAGCTATGTAATACTTGTAGGCACTTGTACACTAGGAAAGGCTAACTAATAGAGCCTTGGGCCACTACCTCCACCCCCCCCCATCAAAAACGTACAATATATATGCCTTATAGTTATTAAGCAGCAAAGTATTTAAAGTGAGAAATACAAATTAGTTTCAAATGAATGCATTTACTGATTATCCATTCATCATTTGGCTGGCTTGATCTCCTTCTGTAGCATTCCTTAGGAACAGCAGTTAAATATACAGTAATTCTCAAAATAATGTTAAGATACATTAATAGGTGCACAAAACGTTGACGAAATAAGTATAAGCAGGATCACTTTAGTTGATATAATTAGCAACAAGCTTGTTTGCAAAATCGGAGGAAACAATATTATGAAATTTCACAATGCCCCAAGCTACAGATACATTGCATTACGTCGATATAAATTAACTAAAATTAGTTGGGTTCATACAACACGCAGAACTCTAGCCAAATAAACCACTTTATGGCTTGGTGAGATGTGAGCTTAAAGATATAGGCGAAGAAGAAACAGCATATTCAATTGTGGCTAAGATGTAATACCTGGGAGATGTCATAAGCCGAAGACGTCCATAATAACCAGAAATAATTTTACAGTGAAAGCAGATTTCTAGGAAAATAGATGAAATGATACATCTGATGTTAGCTATTTATCTATCGCTTGCACACATGGTAAAGGTTTCCCTCGCACATATGTGCTAGTCATTCCTGACTCTGGCGGTGCTCATCTCTGTTTCAAAGCCAAAGAGCCAGTGCTGTCCGAAGATGTCTCCATGGCCATGTGGCCGGCATGACTAAATGCCGAAGGGGCATGGAACGCTGTTACCTTCCTACCAAAGGTGGTTCTTATTTTTCTACTTGCATTTTTCCGTGCTTTCGAACTGCTAGGTTGGCAAAAGCTGGGACAAGTAACGGGAGCTCACTCTGTTACGTGGCGCTAGGGATTCGAACCACTGAACTGCCGACCTTCCTGATCAACAAGCTCAGTGTCTTAGCCACTGAGCCACCCTTGCAACTGATATGGATGCCACCAAATTTAGGCCTATGTCACCATGAGGTGCTACAGGAGAGCAGGGAAATATTAAGCAACGAAAGCTTTGCAGGGTTCCTCCTATCCCCATCTTTTTAAATCCAAAATTGGAGCTCGAAAGAGGTAAAAACCAGCCTTTTTACAGAAACCCAAACAGCCTAACACGGTGGCGTAAGTAGATGGTTTGTACAATGGGTCTCCTCCTCCCCACTTCAAAAGAATGATCTCTTTAAATGCAGTCTGGAGAAGAGAGTGGACCTCCCTCCCCCCCCCCCCCCCCCCCCCCGACCCAGCCAGACAGGAGTCCTTCAGCCTACAGAAGAATTTAGCTAATGAATGATGCTATTGTGGGGAGGGGAGGTGGCATCATAATCGGTTTGTTACAAGAGTTGCATCTATAAACATATCCTTGGAGGAACTGCCTGCTGCAGTCCAATTAAAAAAAAAGAGTCACCCAAATGAACTTTTTTCTTTTGCATTGACGTGGACCGACAAAAAGGCCTTTGCTCCAGCTAATTACCCACCTTGGTCTAGGAAGCATTCTTTAATTTGACCTTAGATTACAATGTCCTCCCCCCCCCCACAAGTCCCCGCAATAATCTTCCAAACCGCAACATTTTGGACTCAATTAAGAGCCGAAATAAATGCATGCATTGTTTACAGTACATTGAACAACAGAGTAGCTATGGGAATAGGCTGTATATGTACTTAATTGCAACAATTTAACCTTCAAATAGCAGGGTCTGGTGTAGGTGACCCGGGAAAAGTACACAGAATTATACGTGCATTGACCTGCCCAACCTTTGATAGCGGCTCCCTCGTATTTTATTAGTCAGTCACTCTCTAATGATGCTGGAAGCCGAAATCTGAGGGAAATTGTCACCGAGTAAATTGTATACTGAAAAGAGGGCCTTTAATGCTTTGTGAAGTTGCGAGGTTTTAAATGGAACAGCAGTTGGACTGATTTACATTTGTAAAGATCGGAATGCTAGACAAACAGCGAAGCCGTTTATTTTCCAACTGGGTAGCTCTGGAAATTTATCCTTATGCTTGCTAAATAGAGAGAAGGGGAAAAAATAGTGTAATAAAAAAAAGTGAATTGAAAAGAATTAGCTCGGCTCCCGAAGGAAAATTCGACGGTTTATTTGTGGACTCTGTCTCTCTCTCTCTCTCTCTCTCTCCTGCCCGCCCCTCAAACTTCAACCCCCATTCCTTTCTCTTTCTGTCTTTCTTCTATTTGTGGATTAAAACCCATTCTCTATAAACAGAGATTATAAAATGATCCTGAAAATGTTGGAGTTATTTATGGACAAATCAAGTTTCACCAAACGGATCTTATTTCCCAATTTGTGGTCTCCCGCAGCCTATTTTTATATTTCATTATTATTTCTTACAGAACAAAAGCTAAGAGACTGACTGAGGGAGCAAATCTTCTTTTATAGCTTCTCTTTCTTTTGCGCCTGGGTGGGCATCGATCAGGTTCTTGCCCTTTGAGGAAATATTCGTCCCGCCCATGTATATAGTTAAGATAAAAACGATCCATGTGAAAACGTGAAGATGCACAAACTATCATCTAAATATAAAATGTGGAAGGAAAGTGTGAAATCCCAATCTTTCTACCGATTCCATCGCTCACGCTAGAAAAAACGGAGAGCTTGAGTTATTCTTTCACACCATTCGGTGGACAAAAAGACAAAAACGCAACAGGAGTGTCATCTCTCGCTTGGCAAGCACCATGGTGGGAGATAGCACAAGATGCCATTTCTCTGTAAAAGTCCACTGATGGAAGTCCACCAGATCCAAGGCTCGTAGGGCTGAAGTAGCCAGAATTTGTACCACAGCTTTCTCTCTCCTCCAATTCTAATTAAATCTTCCTCCCCGTGCAAGTTCACAGGGAAGAACGGGAGAAACAGCTAAAAACAGCAAAGCAAAGGTTGACTGATTTATATTTAGGAGACAGTTTTAAAATCCCAGAGGAGTCGTCTAGACAGAGAAGCTGAAAGAGCACCTGAGAAGAAGTCTACCACAAGCCACGATCCTAATGTTGCCTGCATAATCAGCGGGAACCGAGCACAACTCACGAAAGGTGTGTTACCTTTTCCCCCTGCTTGCAAATCTATTTCAAGATCGTATCTAAAAGGGAGCATGTGCAGCGGCCTCTTTTCACTTCACGTCCTATCAACTGGAGCAGCGGAGCAGTGTTAGCAATCCCAGCAACTGAAGCAGTGCTAGCGCCAAATAGAAAATGCTGTATGTTGAATGAAAAATTCTGGGGCGTTATGCAGCCCTTCCTATTTTAGAACCAAAGAAGACGGCTACTTGGCATTCCAATCACAATGGGCAGAAGTCACAAGCGGTGAGGGATCACAGGCTCTCCAGAACAAGGACAAATGGAAGGTCAAAGGAAGTATCTCTTCAGCCATTTTGAATAATGGGTTTCTAATCTTCTATGTGGAGAAGAGAACAGGAAGTTCCCCTTTTAGCAAATCAGTTAGAAAACACAGTTGCTTTGCAAACAGTTTTTGAACCAGTTTCCCGGTTTGAACCTCGTGAGAAACTTAGTTGGCAGGCAAGTTTGTGAAGGTTGCAGGCGAGAGAAATTAGGTGTGTGTGTAATAAGACTCTTTTGCCACCTAATAAACCTTGACTTTAATGGGACGCGGTGGCTCAGTGGCTAAGAAGCTGAGCTTGTCGATCAGAAGGTCGGCAGTTCAGCGGTTCGAATCCCTAGTGCCGTGTAAGGGAGTGAGCTCCCGTTACTTGTCCAGTTTCTGCCAACCTAGCAGTTCGAAAGCACATAAAAATGAAAGTAGAAAAATAGGAACCAACTTTGGTGGGAAAGTAACAGCATTCCGTGCGCCTTGGGCATTTAGTCTTCGGACAGTGCTGGCTCTCCAGCTTTGAAACAGAGACAAGCACCGGCCCTAAAGCAGGAAACAGCTAGCACCATGTGTGGGGGGCTGTTACCTTTAAACAAATGGAAGCTTGACTAAACCTTGACTTAAATTAGACTATCATCACCTATCTAGTCCATCATGTATAAACTTTATGCTTGGAGAGCCTACTTAAAGTTTCCAATTTCTACTTTTCGTGTTTAAAACTTCTACCATTATAAAATAAATCTCCACCATGCATTTTGACTTAAGGGTTTTGTGTTTTTGTGGGATGAAAAATTAACAAGAGATTATTAATGGCCTGTTCTTGCCTTCAATAAAGTCTTCGAAACAGCAAATCCCTCGTTTCCAAAACATATAAACACTAATCTTTTAAGAATTTTCTTCGTACCTTTTGTCTCATCTATCTTCCAACAAGCTGAGATTGGGGCCTACTGTATGAAGGCAATACAGCTGCAGCTCCTAAAAACATATCAAAATGTCCTGATTTTTTGCTACAGTAAATTAACATGTCCTGCTACCAATGTCTACGCAAAAAGGGAGATTGACAAATAAAACTGACCCAGTTCCCTTGCCTACAACCTACTGTAACTTAATGTCTTATGGTTAAGACTAAATGTAATAAAATAAACTCTCAACATATCTACAAACGGGGGTGGGATTCAGCCGGTTTGGATCAGTTCGGGTGAACTGGATGCTAATTTTATATCTGGTTCGCCGAACTGGTAGTTGCAAGGACTGTCTAGCCCCTCCCACCCCGCCCTGCCTCTCCCAGGAGTCTCCAAGCGGCCTGTTTTGGATGCCAGGTGCCCATGCAAAAGCTCTGGGAGGGCAAAAAATGGGCCTCCCGGAAGTTCCGGAAATGGGACCGTTTCCGGCCTCTGGAGCCTGGGGAGGGTGAAAACGCCCCCCTGCCGTGGTGCATGTGGCTGAGTAGGCCACGCCCACCATGGCCATGTCCACCCAGCAACCGGGCAGAGAACGGGTTGCTAAAATTTTTGAATCATATCCCCGTCTACAAAGATGAGCTGAAAGGCTTTAAGCCAGATTTTTCTTTTAAAAGCCTGCAGCTCAGGAGGCATAATTCTGCAATTGAAGAAATGGAGTGCTACAACCAAGGTTTTTTTTTTAAAGCAACACAATAACAGCAGCTTGACAGGCTGTAGTTTCAAATACACCCAAACCTGAAGCTGCTTTCCAATGGATGTCTCTATTTCTATTTTCATTCTCATTCTAAGTCATGGGCAGGTTTATAAAACCACATCCACGGTTTATATAAATTTTCATCCGGCTTAGAGCCAGGTGCGGCTGTAAGGTATGGCTGCGATGGTACGGTCCAAACTTGTGCCTGACTTTGATCATATCATCATCTTGACTTGTTTGGACCATAATATGGTATATGGTGAACATCTGGAAAGAATCAGCACTGGAATCCATAGCAATTCATAGCACACCTCTAGAAACTGCCTTGTCTCCCTTGAAATTTCTGTTATCAGGTGATCTGGCTATGATCTACAAGGTTTGTGCTATTTCTTCCAAGTATGGAACTCTCCTTTGCTGTACTCTGAAGGTTTACAAAATCTAATCCTTGCTTTGGTAGCAAAAGCCACAGCCACCATTGCAGTGGTGAAATTCATTTTTTTTTTTACAATCAGTTCAAAATCCCCATTCCCACCCCACTCTGAGGCCAGCCAGAAGTGGCATTTGCCGGTTCTCCAAAGCTACTCAAAATTTCCGCTACTGGTTCTCCAGAACCTGTCAGAACCTGCTGAATTTCACCCCTGCACCACTGTATTTCCTCTTGTAACAAGGTTTTCAAGGGTGGGGTGGGGAGAGCGGAAAACCCACCCCAATCCAACCTCATTTCTCTCCCAAGCCTGAAGAAACTTTGTCCCATCTTGTGTTCTGGGGTCCCATCCTGCTTTTTCAAAAAGCAACTGGACTTTGTTTTTCCTTTGAAGACATTTCGCTTCTCATCCAAGAAGCTTCTTCAGTTCTGACTGAAGTGAACTGACGGAACTGAAGAAGCTTCTTGGATGAGAAGCGAAATGTCTTCGAGGAAAAACAAAGTCCAACTGCCTTTTGAAAAAGCACCTTTTGGGATAACAACCGGACTTTGTTTTTCCTCGAAGATATTTCGCTTCTCATCCAAGAAGCTTCTTCAGTTCTGACTGGCCTGAAGTGAACTGACTGAACTGAAGAAGTTTCTTGGATGAGAAGCGAAATGTCTTCAAGGAAAAAGTTGCCAGTTGCCTTTTGAAAAAGCATCTTTGGGACGGGGTGGGTTCTTACTTGTGTTGGTACCGGTTCACTGTACATTGTTCTGTACATGAACAAAGACCATGAAAAACTAATAAAAAACATGCCCGCAATGGAGACTGGGGAACCGGTTCAGGGGCGTGGCCAGCCTGGGTCGCTGCCGGTTCTGCGACCCAACCCAAATTACCACTAAACTGATGCGAACCGGTAGAAATTCACCTCTGCTTTGGGATAACCATGACCTGAATGACTGAGAATCTCCATAAACATTTTGTTCTGAGGGTATCAAACATTACTTGCCTTGCTTGACTGCTAAAGATTAGTTGACTTCTCGCGGTAAAGAGCTTTTTATCTTACAGAAGCGAGAAGACAATAACTAAGTGCTAATTGTGCATAACCAATGCTAAAGATATGCAGCTGAGGCACGGAATAAATGAAGCGAACATGTAGGGGTAGGTATTAGGCACATTTAATAAAGACCCTGGAAGAGTAGCTGGAGGAATGACAATGGGAACAGACTTTTGAGTCTCAATTCAAGAGAGGATGCAATCATTTCCTCCTTGAGTACGGGAGATCCTCCTCCTGGTAGGGTAAAGACTGACCTTATTTTGAATGCAGACTCTTTAGTTCTGCACCAAAACAAGCTTGATGTATAGGAGCTGTAAATGGCCCTGTAACTTCTAATTGCTTAGCATTATTACATTGTTTAAACAGTGGTTATTACTTGTCTGATATTTTAATTTTCTGCACAACGCAATGAGAAAGGTCAATTTAGCTTTGTTTTAGAATGTAATTGTAGAAAGCTGTAATTATGGCAGCTGCACAATTTGCACTGCATGGGGGAGGGGGGAAAGTTACTACAGTTGGGGGGGGGAAGGACTTACTACAACACTATCATATATCAAAAAGAGCTTGGGCCGATTCTCCCATTACTTCACTGTCCAGTGGTGGGTTCCAGATCCTGTTGTAACTGGTATGTTGCAACAGGGCCAGGCGTCCAGCACATGAACGCATGCACTGTGCGCATGCGTACTTACCACCGGCGATGCCTCCGCGATACCTCTGCGATGCTCCAGCTGCTTGGCGGAGTGTCGCACAGGCGCCGTACGCTCCGTGCGAGTAAGCCCCGAAAACTTCAAATACCGGTAAGGAGCGCGGGAGGGCGGGCCCTCCGGAGCACTGTACTGGAACGGTACTTGGTGCTCCCGGCAGGCACCGGTACACCCGTACCGGTCGTAACCCACCACTGTTACTGTCCCATGCCAATTGCTTCTGGTTACTGTCCCTTTTTGCAGGCTCACAAATCAGCTCTTTTTCCCAAGTAACGCTGTGTGCCAACATGGATGTGTGCACCAGATATACATAAAAGCACTCACACTTGGAACAGATTTTAAATGTTTGGCATTTCAGCATTTGAAAAATAGCAAAACCCAAAATAGGCAGGTTAGGAATTTGCCTTGTAAAGGAAAAGGTAAATACAAGTAGTCCTCAGCTTCTGACCATAATTGAGTCCAAAATTTCTGTGGCCAAGTAAAACATTTATTAAGTGAGTTTTGCCCTATTTTACGATGTTTCTTGCCCCATTTCTTAAGTGAATCACGGCAGTTGTTAAGCTAGTAACATGGCTGTTAAGTGAATCTGGTTTCCCCATTGAGTTTCCCTGTGGGAAGGTCGCAAAAGCGGACCGCATGATTCTGGGATACTGCAACCGTCATAAATGTGAGTCGGTTCTCAAGCATCCGAATGTAAATCATGAGACCATGGGGATGCTGCAATGGTCATAAGCGTGAAAAATGGTCATAAGCCACTTTTTTTCAGTGCTGTTGTAACCTTGAATGTCACTAAATGAACTGTTGAAGGCAAGAACTTCCTGTAGCTACTTCATCAAGCACCCTACTCCAAGGGTAGGAAGGGAAAGGGCCAGAGAGAAGAAGGGAAGAGGGAAGGGAAAGGAGATGAGGAAAGAATAAAGTAGAGAAGGGAGGGAGGGAGAGAAAGGAAGAGAGGAGAGGAGATGAGAGGAAGAAAAGGGAAGGAAGATAGAGAGGAGGAGAGGAAGATGGAAGGGAGAAAGAGAGAAGGAGAGGATAGGAAGGGGAAGAGGAAGAGGAGAGGTAAGGGAAGAAGGAAGGGAAAGGAGGAAGGAAGGAAGTAGAGAAGGGAGGGAGGGAGAAAAGAAAGGGAGAAGAAGGTGATGTCAAAACAGGCCAGGGATGGTAAACAAAGCAACCCAAATGGATTGTCGGGTATATGCGCTAGGACCCGGAAGTTCGGCTTTTCTGGAGCGCGGCCCCGACGAGCGCACACACCCTTTTCAAGAAAAGGTGATCCAAAGTGGTTCCAACCTGCCACACCTCTTTAAAAACCTTCTGTGAATCAGATTTCTACTATAAAGTAGACTGAGGAGAAAGCAAATTTTCTTTTCGGGGTATGGAAATGTGGTGGCTCGTAGACTTTGCAGCAAGATTAAAAGGGTTCACTTTGGCAGAATTTTAATTGCAGAGATTCTTCTTCTTCTTCTTCTTCTTCTTCTTCTTCTTCTTCTTCTTCTTCTTCTTCTTCTTCTTCTTCTTCTTCTTCTTCCTCTACTACTTACTACTACTACTACTACTACTACTACTTCTACTACTATCTTCTTTAATTTAAGCTGTGCACGTATGTATGTGTGTGTGTATGTGTGTGCGAGAGCGAGAGGGCGAGAGAGAGAGAGAGAGAGAGAGAGAGAGAGAGAGAAGAAGAAGAATCTCTGGTGGGGCTTAAAGTCTTACTCATTATTTTGTATCAATTTAAAATCTACTTTTCATCATTAAAATCAAATCTCAAAGCAGTTTGAGGAGGGGAGAGAGAGAGCTCAACATTGGACCACTGGGACTATTTCTTCCTATGGAAGGCAATTTTCTCTAGGAATACGGTTAGGGAAATTAAGATATAAATATGATTATGCCTGACACCTTCAGTCCCAAAGAACCTCTAGTCTCTACTCCCACAATTTTTTTCCCTTTTTTTAAAAAAGGAATATCTCCTTTGAGTTGAATTTGATTCTGGTGATTTCCTGGTCACATCCATCTAATTTTCTCAGAAATAATATGGAAATTATTTGCTGTTCATATATTTCAGAATAGCTTTTTACCTCCCTACTCCAGAGTCCTGAGTTTTCCTGCCAGCTTCCCTTCCCGGAAGTAGGAAGGTCGACCTCTGCTTAGCTTTTAAAGATCAGTCGTGGTTTTGCAGATGTTACTACCTTATGTTCTGGAGAAAAATTCCTAACTCTTACACTTGATAAAGGCAAAACAAATGTTTTTTTTTTTAATGGTTTATGGCAGAGGTGAAATTCAGCAGGTTCTGACAGGTTCTGGAGAACCGGTAGTGGAAATTTTGAGTATTTCGGAAAACTGGCAAATACCGCCTGGCTGGCCCCAGAGGGGTGGGAATGGAAATTTTGCAATGTCCTTCCCCCAGGAGTGGGGAGGGAATGGGGATTTTGCAGTATCCTTCACCTGCCATGCCCACCAAGCCAGGCCCACAGAACTGGTAGTAAAAAAAAATGAATTTCAACACTGGTTTATGGCTTAAACCACATACTTGATTGACTGATTACCTGCCATCAACTCATTGCTGACTCTTAACGACCACAAAGATTTTCTCCATGATTTAAAGCATAGTTCCACTAATATTATTATCTGAACATTACATGCTGATTTTCTAAAGAGCCATAGACTAATCCCTCTCCAAGTTTCACGAAGAGTAATAATCTCCTGCTATAAATTAGAGCTTAATTTTCTATTGCCTCCATTGGAGTGTCACCATGTAAGATTATGCTTTCCATATATGTAGAATTAAGCCTTGTCTTTTTCAGCATTTCCCTTGGTCTTCCACCATAAGCCAGCAGCTCATTTTTACCCATGAATTACATACCATTTCTTAGATGAAATTTCCTGAACCTGGTGTCCTCCAGATGTTTTGGATCCGAATGAGATTATATGAGAGTTAAAAAAAATCCAATACATCTGGCCCTGAGAGAATGCTGTCCTAGGCAAATGTGGTTAAGTACAACTTCAACATAAATAGAAAAATAGAAGAGGCTTGCTAGGAATGAAGTTTAACTGATATCTATGCACCCTGTATAGGGATGCGGTGGCTCAGTGGTTAAGACACTGAACTTGTTCATCAGAAAGGTTGGCAGTTCAGTGGTTTGAGTCCCTAGCGCCGTGTAATGGAGTGAGCCCCCGTTACTTGATCCAGCTTCTGCCAACCTAGCAGTTCAAAAGCATGTAAAAATGCAAGTAGAAAAAGAGGGACCACCTTTGGTGGGAAGATAACAGCATTCCATGTGCCTTGTGCATTTAGTCATGCCGGCCACATGCCGGAGACATCTTAGGACAGCGCTGGCTCTTTGGCTTTTAAATGGAGATGAGCACCGCCCCCTAGAGTTGGGAACAACTAGGACATATGTGCGAGGGGAACCTTTATCTTTATGCACCCTATTGTAAAGAACTAGCAAGAACTTATTTTGTTAGAGGAGACTGGAGTGGTTTTCAAGAAATCTGAATTCTTCCTCTTATGGTTTACTCATGCATCCATTGTACATTTTAGCACAGCCTCACACTGAGCTAAAAAGAGACTAAAATACTAAAAATGGTAGATAATAAAGTTTGAAGTCTTGTTCCAGTTTTAGCAATAGCATTTAGACTTATATATCGCTTCATAGTGCTTTGCAGCACTCTCTAAGTTTACAGCACTCTCTAAGTTTACAATGTCAGCATATTGTCCCCAACAACCTGGTTCCATTTTTACGGACCTCAGAAGGTTGGAGGGCTGAGTCAGTTTTAACGCTAGAGTCCAAAATATGAACCTAATCTAAATTTGCAAGGCTTCTCCAAGATGCACCAGGAGAAATGAAAGAGATCTCTAAAAGAAAGAGCAGGCACCATATTAAATTCCTGCTTGGAGATTAGGGTTTTTAGCCATCATCTTTAACATAAGCTCATTTTCCTGCAGTCTGGTGCCCTCAAAATTCCCATGGGGGCAGAGGAAGGCTATGGATAGAAAGAGATAATGCTAGATGCACCAAGTCAGGAGTTGGCCACCTTAAACACTCAAAGAGCTATAAAGATCCTAACTGGAAGTCCAGTTCCCCACCATAGAGTCTCCTCCTAGAGCGGCGTCATTTTTCCTCTACCTGTCCTAACTGAAAGCCCTATCAATTGTGGAGCCGACCGGCAACAGGGAGCTGCAGCAGAGGGATGAAAGAGCCACATGCTGCTCCAGAAAAGCGCGGGTTGCTGACCCCTGCACTAAGTCCTCACTATGCTTCCCTTCCTGTGTGCTGTGCCTGAAACCCATCAACTAGTAGGAGTGGCTGGTGTTGGAGGTGCCAGCGCCTTCTTCCTTTCTCTACTCAGTGGATGTTAGATGCTTCTGTTCATTTTCTCCGATACCTGGGACAGGTTGTTGATTGCAAGGCATAGCCTAATCAAAGTCACGATTAAATCAGTAAGTAGAGCAGATGAGTCTGAGATTTAATACCCACAATGATATACTCTGGTTCGTGGTACATCTGAATATCATCCGATGGGATGGGATGGAAGAAATGAAGCCATGCCTTATCTTACTTTGTTAATCAAAGTAAATTCAGCCCAGAGTCCATTGGCACATGCCTAAGGCTGTTCTTTTCTAAGCAGAGCCAGTTGGCATCAGCCCATGGAAATGCATTGAAAAGTCTGTTCAGTTGTTTAAATTTACTAGCTAGAGTAGTGGGGTTGTGCAGTGAGTCAGAATGCACAATTGTGATTGATTGATTGGCGTGCGGGCTCCTGCTTGAGGCAATCTGCGCTGTGATTGGTTGCTGTGGGTGTAGAGGGGGAGTTCCCCCCTTTTCCCGCCTTTTTTCTCTCGTGTGGCCTTTGATTTACCTCACGATGCTCCAGTTTGCCTGACAATAGGCAATAGGCAATATACTACATATACAACAACTTTGTTGTATATGTTGATGCAAAATATATTTATTTATATAAAACTGCAAGTTTGTCTCAGCGTCTCTGGCTTTATTTGGACACGGGCTGCGCGATTCCCTGGCGAAGTCTCTTACCTCTGATTGCACAGTTGACACGCAAAACAGTCCAAGTGGTAGACGTTGTCCTTGGCTCTCATCACCATCTCAAACGCGGGGATAAGCTTGCTACAGGCTGCACAGTTTCCAGTCACACCAAATAACCTGCCGATGGTGGTGGGGACAGAGAAAGAAACAAAGATTGGCTGAGGAAATAAACAAGGCGCCCAAGAATCATTCAGAAAAGAGCTGCCTGTTTCCCCGAAAATAAGACCTCCCCAGATAATAAGCCCAATCGGACTTTTGAGCGCATGTGCTAAAATAAGCCCTCCCCTGAAAATAAGCTCTCCCCCCAAATATTGCAACGCAGCAGCAGCCATGAGGTGACCACGCTTGCCATCTCCTGCACCTCCAAAATTATAAGACCTCACTGAAAATAAGGCTAAGTGCTTATTTCAGGGGTCAAAAGAAAATAACACCCTGTCTTATTTTGGGGGAAACACGGTAGAAGGGACCTCGGAGGTCTTCTAGTCCAACCCCCTGTTCAAACAGGAGACCCTGCACCATTTCAGACAAGTGGCTGTCCAGTCTTTTCTTAAAAACCTCCCGTGATGGAGTGCCCACAACTTCTGAAGACAAACCGTCCCCCTTGTTAATCGTTTGCAAATAAGTCCTCTATCATCGCAACATAATGTTTACCACTTGTCTCTAGAAGAACTATTGCTAATCTGAAGTGCATTAAAGTCTTGCCACTTCAAGATGGGAGGGGGAAAAAAAGAAAGTTAAAAAAAAAATCACATTAGTGAGCCGTCGATTTGAAAGTGCAGCACGAAAACGGCTGAGGATTTGAAGGCAGCCATGGGACCATGTTGCAAAAACCATGGCCTTGGTGCTGTTTATTTACAATATGCATGCACTTCAGCATGAGAAGAAATAATACTTTGGGCCTGGTGGGGAGAAGCTAGTCTCCCAGTCATTTTTGACACCTAGTGCTAAAAGCTTTACCATTATTAAAGAACGTTTCGTGAAGAAATCATTTAAAGTGTCAGAAAGCATTAGTGGTTCGTGCACCTTCCAACCCTAAGCAATGCTTATAGCTATGATTATGTTATAGAAGGAGCCTATTAAAGTAAATGAGGCAGTCAACTATATATAGCCACATTAGAAATGCCGGTATATTATACTGCGGGAGCAATTTTAAAACTCTATTGAAATGCTTTAACTCTAAACTCTGCCATGCTACTCTTTGTTCCAAGTCATTCAAAGGAGAAGATTGGATCCCACCTTGCTAGTTATTTGTTTTTATTTACTTTTCAGTGTTTGAACCGCCCATCTCCCTTAGATGTTACTTCTCCGGGAAACCCCAACAATATGATTCTGTCAGTGGGGCAGGCGACCCCAGGCTGATATGGAGGCAATCACATGGTTAGTGTGGCTGTGATCTGTTGCCACCATGGGGTGATGGTGATGTTTTGTGGGTGTTATCCTGTTTTGTGGGTGTTATGCTGTATGGAGCTGCTTGTGAGTTGGGTGGACATGTAAATTTAATACCGTACATGAACAGATGATTAATAAAAGACAACTTAAACAGACTCTTATTTTTATCACCTAAGGATTCCAAATGGACCACCATAAGACTCTGGTTCATGCATCAACAAGATAATACAGCAGACAGAAAAGAGATTATAACAAAGCTCATTAAAATAATGGCTATCCACAAACACGCTATGGGCCAAAAGCCTGCTTGAAAAAAAAAGATTTTAGGGCTTGCTTGGTTTATTTATTTATTTTCCTGCTAATTATCATTTTTTGCAGATAACTCAAGACAACAAACATCTCCAACACACCTTCCTGCTCCTATTTTCCTCTCAACAACCCTGTGAGGTGAATTGGGCTGAGACAGAGTGACTGGCCCAAGGACACCAAGCTGACTTTCATCCTTAAGGTGAGGCTAGAACTCATTGTCTCCTAGCGATTGGCCCAAAGTCACCCACTTGGCCTTCATGACTAAGGCAGGACTAGGACTCACCAACTCTTGGGAATTGGTCCAACGTCATGCAGCTAGCTTTCATGGCTAAGGTAGGACTAGAACTCACCTTCTCCCGCTTTCTAGCCTGGTACCTTAACCACCAGACCAAACTGGCCTATTTCTATGGTTGGCTGATGTCTTGGTAGCTAACCCAGTTCCATGTACCTTGCATAGAGGGGAGATCAACAGCCCCGCCCACCTCCAGATGACTGGGCTAGATTGGATAAGCACACTCATGCTTGGCAAGGTTTTCCTTAAGCAGTGCTGGATGGCTTTACAGGTAGTAACCCATCCTTTGAACTGAAGCTGGAAACTTGAGATAGCCAGGGCAGGATGTTTGTTATTCCAGTGGTCACCAACTGGTGGTCCATGGTCCATGGTCCACAGGTGGACTGCGAGAAAATTTTGGTGGTTCGCAGAAAAATTATTTGCATTTTTTATATTGCACTAAATCAGGGGTCCTCAAACTACGGCCCCTGGGCTGGATACGTGCAATGAATGTTTGTGTTGCTGCAGAGAATCTCCCCCTTCGGAGGGGGGCAGAAATTCTGACTTGGGGTCTGCCTTCATTCTTCTGGTGCAGGGCTTTGGGCGAAGGCTGGAGGGAAGCACCACTGGTGGCGAAGAGCCGGAGGCCTTGTTCCAGTGGGAGTGCATCATGGCTTGGAACTGGCTGACCATCTCAGCCCACTGAGCCTCCAGGCACCAGTAGCTGGCCTTGCACTCCCGCAGGTCTTCCCTCTGCTTGGAAAGCCTATGCTCGTAGTCCTCAGTGAGGTGCTTCTGCTGAGCCTCCTTCTCGCTCAGATCCAATTTGAACTGAGCTGTTTTGCCAACTCTTTCTCATGGTGGCTGCTTAGCTCCAACAACTGCTTCCTTTTGGGGCCCTAAGGAGCCTGGGAGGGAAGGCGAGGAGTGACAAATAGAGGCTGGTGAAGTGCCCCTCGCCATGAGTGACATCGAGTTGGCCACGCCCACCCCATCACATGATCATGTAGCCACGCCCTCACAGCTGGTCATTAGGCAGATCATATTAGTGGTCTGCAGGATTTAAAATTATGAATTTAGTGGTCCCTGAGGTCGGAAAGGTTCGTGACCCCTGTGTTATTCTACATTAGCAGATTTCCCAGCTAGTAGCCGACTCAATCTGATTTATCCTTACCTTTAAGGCTTAACCTGCTTTTTAACTCTGTTTTTCAGCTCTGCTTTCATTCATGCATTTATATGGTTTCACGACTGTATTGTAAAGACAGGTGAGGTAGTAATTTAATAAATACTAATAAATAAAAATTATATACCACCCATGCAGCTATTACGTTTGCTTCGCTCGCAATCTCACACTGCGTACATGGGCAGTGTAATTATAATCACAGAAGTATTCAGTGTTACATGTTTCTATCAACCACTGCATAGCGAGTTAGCCTACAGGGGAGGTGTTAGGTCAAACAGGCAGACAAGCCATCCGACGGAACTAAAGTAAGAAAAATGCACCTTCCTTCAATATTCATCTGTTTCTGAAGCAGGGAGAAGGAGGAAAAACAAATCAAGATTTAAGAGAATGATGAGAAAGCAGATTGATGGAGATACTGTTGCTTTGTTGCTAGTGTTGTACAGTCTGGGGATATGTTGGACAATAAAGGGACAGAACAAAACAGAACAACAGAGTTGGAAGGACCTTGGAGGTCTTCTAGTCCAACCCTCTGTTCAGATGGAACCCTATACTATTTCAGACAAAGGACTTTGCCCAGTCTCTTCTTCAAAGCCTCCACTGAAGGAGCAACTACAACTTCTGAAGTCAAGTCGTTCTACAGGTTCATTGTTCTCACTGCCAGGAAAATTCTTCTTAATTCTAGATTGCTTCTCTCCTTGATCAGTTTCCATCCATTGCTTCTTATCCTGCTTTCAGGCGCTTTGGAGAATAGCAATAGCAGTTAAACTTACATACCGCTTCACAGTGCCTTACGCCCTCTCTAAGCTGTTTACAGAGTCAGCTTATTGCCCCCAACAAGCTGAGTCCTCATTTTACTGACCACGAAAGGATGGAAGGCTGAGTCAACCTTGAGCCAGTGAGATTCAAACTGCCAAAATGCTGGCAGCCGGCAGTCAGCAGAAGTAGCATGCAGTACTACATTCTAACCACTGAGCTACCATGGCTCATAGGTTGACCCCCTTCTTCTTTGGCCCTCAAATATTGGAACCCAGCTATCATGTCACCCCTACTCCTTCTTTTTACTTGACTAGACATACCCAATTCCTGCAACTATTTTGTATATGTTTTAGTTTCCAGGCCCTTAATTATCAACATTATGAACATCAACAACTTTTTAAATATAGATTTTATATATTGCAGTGACCAAGCCTGATGCAACAGTCCAAGTGTGGTATTACCAAGACATTATGAAGCAGTTCTAAGATGATTGGGCGATTAGGAGCCTGTTAACCCTTTGCAAAATAGATGCGTGGCAGCAACTTAAGTCACCAGACACTTGAATGCATTGTTCAAAACTGTTTCCCCCCATAAAACTGATATTACAAGAAATAAACTACCGTATTTTTCAGAGTATAAGATGCACCTTTTCCCGCCCACCAAGATGGTGAAAATCTGGGTGCGTCTTATACACTGAAACCCCGACCCCTTCACAAAAATGGACGTGCATAGCCTTTAGGGGGCTTCCAGGGGGCTGGGGAGGGCGAAAATGAGTGAAAAACAGGGTGGTTTTGCCCATTTTTGCCCTCCCAGCCCCCAGGAGCAGTCTACAAGCCTCCCAAAGCCTATGCATGCCCTGTTTTTTGCAAAAAAAAAAAAATGGGCACATTTTCATTAAAAAAGGGCTGTTTTCCCTCATTTTTGCCCCCCCGGCCCCCAGGAGCATTTTGCAGGCCTCTCAAACTCTCTACAAGTCCCATTTTCCACAAAAAAATAAGGCATGCAGAGGGTTTGGGAGGCCTGCAGAGTGCAAAAACTTTTTTTAAAAAAATTACCTCTTCAAAATCTTGGTGTGTCTTATACTCCGGTGCATCTTACAGTCTGAAAAATACGGTAGCTCCCCACACATGCAGGAAGAATGGTTATTTTGGAATGCTGCATTATAAATTTTGGGTCATGGCCCATGTTTTCTATCAATGCCAATGCGAAGCTACTTAATACATCTAAATAAACTTTCTTTTTCTGGAAAAAGGAATGCTATTCTTTGTGCACAACCTGCTGTTGCCATTTGCAAGTATGATAGAAAATAGATGAAAATGCCACATCCGGCCCTTTGCGTTTTTGCTCTTCAACATCAGGCTGACAGCAGAAAAATATAATGGCTCTCCGGGGAAATTCCAAATTAAAAACAGTTTTAAGGTAATGAATTCAAAGGTGCTACACGAGGAATCTCGGGACTGACAACACAGATAATGAAAATGAAACCTGTTTTGTAAACCTGCATCACCCAGGCCAAATTGGAAGGAGTTGTGATTCAGTAAGAATTCCTCGCTAAGCACAATTTGAATGACATCCCAGCACATCTGAATATACCCACAGACCCCTCTTCCCCCACTCACGTATCTACACAAAACCCACAAACAATTTTTGCTACATGCAACTCACAACTAGATATGTTGGGCTGTAACTCCTGGTATGTGTGGCCAAATCCTATTGTCTTGAGAATTGCAGGAATGGCTGTCCAGAATGAAGGAAAGCATCATTTGAAAAGGTGTTTTTATGTCCTGCTCGATCCTTTCCTCCCTCCCTTCCATTGCACTGATGATGTTACCTAGTTTGGCAGTGAAATGCCTGCAGGAAAACTAGTCGAGGACTAGCTGTGTTTTGTGTGTTTGCATGTAGGGCAGGCACTTGGATCTGCTTCACATAATGGGAAAGCTGGTTGAATTGTTCTTCATTGATGACTTGTGCACAAATGTAGAATAGAACAGAGCTCGAAGGGACCTTGGAGGTCTTCTAGTCCAATCCTCTGCTCAAGCAGGAAACCTTATACCATTTCAGACAAACAGTTGCCCAATCTCTTCTTAAAAACCTCCAATGATGGAGCACCCACAATTTCTGGTGGCAAGTGGTTCCTCTGGTTAATTGTCCTCACTGTTAGGAAGGTTCTTTTTAGTCCTAGGTTGCTTCTCTCCTTGATTAGTTTCCACTCATTGCTTTCTGTCCGGCCCTCAGGTGCTTTGGAAAATAAATTGACCCCCTCTTCCTTGGGGCAGCCCCTCAAATATCGGAATACTGCTATCCTGTCCCCCCCTAATTCTTCTTTTTTTAAGACTAGCCAAACCCAAATCCTGCAGCCGTTTTTCGTATGTTTTAGTCTCCAGGTCTTTGATCATCTTGGTTGCTCTTCTCTGAACTTTTTCCAAGGTCTCCTGTTTGGGTGGGGGTTGGACTAGATGACCTACAAGGTCCCTTCCAACTCTGTTAATCTGTTAAAACGTTCAGACAGCACCAAGGACCTCCCAGTTCAACCCCGGACCTATAAATCTTCTCTTCTTTAAATGTCAGTCTGTACAATAAACTTTTAGCATGCCTTTGTTTTGCTTCCACAATTGCTATCCACCCTGACTTGAACATTGTGGTGTCACATAATCCTTAGTCTGACAGCATTACAAAAATCAGCCTGGATTGAGGGAAATTTGTTGTTACCATCAGCCCTGAGACACATGAAACAGGACCTCAATGAAGGTATTGTATGTCTCACCTCCGTGCCTTCGTAGGCATTATTCTTTGCTGCAACTCACTAAAGAGGTGGTTAATTATTGTGGATTCCTTAACCTGAATACTTTAATTGGGCAAACAAATGGACTCACTGACCTAAATCCCCACTTTCAACCGCCAGTTTGTATACACATCTGGGCTAAACTGAACGGTTTGCAATACATCAGCACTTCAATATTGAAACGACTGAACCGGAAACGGTGGATACAATTCTCCTTTTTTACTTTTAATCTAATGTTAAGATCAAATGTCTACTAAACACACAGAAATCCAGATGCTCCTTTTGGGGATGACCAAGGGATTGTCTAGTCCAGTTCATAATAATATGAAACGGGGCCTTCTCGGTGGTTGCACCAACATTGTGAAATGGCCCCTTTTGTTTTTCTGGTTCATGATTTTTTTTTAAAAAAAAAAATCTCAGTAGCCTAAACGTTTGTAATGTAAATGGTTATCTGCGGGGTTTCTATTGGTTTGCACCGGTTCAGGAAAACCAGTAGTGGTAATTTGGCCTTGGTCGCAGAACCGGCAGCGAGCCAGGCTGGCCACGCCCCGAACCAGTTCCCCGGTTGCTGCTGCCGTTACGTCTTTTAGTAGTTTTTCATGTTTTTCACACATGCGCAGAACCATTTACAGTAAACTGTAAATATATTTACAGAAGCGCGCGCGAAGCAATCCGGTACCAACACTGGTAGTAACCCACCCCTGGTGTCGATGTGTATGTGTCAATTTATTTATTTTATTTATTAATCAAAGTATATGGCTGCCCATCTGATAGAAAGCAACTCTGGGCAGCAACAGAATCAATTTTCTCAAAACAGTGAAAGTGACTAAGTGAATGAATCCTGCTACTTTTTAATGGGTGCATGAGACATGTTAAAAGGGGTAGGGGTGGGTGGGCTTTGATTGCCCAGTAGGGTCCCCTATTTTGGTGTTGTTAGCCCCTCCTGTAGGCACCCCTGCGTAAAAAGCTGAGCTCTGTTACGATTCTGCCTTTGTTGGCTTTTAAAATGTGCTTTAATTCTACTTGGCTTTATTCAATGTATTTTCATTTAGTTTTATGATGTTGTGATTTTACAGCTTT
The DNA here is from genome assembly GCF_964273705.1 of Natrix helvetica. NCBI lineage: Eukaryota > Metazoa > Chordata > Lepidosauria > Squamata > Natricidae > Natrix > Natrix helvetica. The sequence goes on along the minus strand of NC_138553.1, from coordinate 12,005,056 downwards.
GGTCAGTCACAAATAACACCATAAAATCTTTATTACAGCTAAAGGCCAGCAAAATAAGCTTTTGACAAACAATGATTAAAGACAATAGTTTTTAAAAAACAACAACAAACTAATTCCCATGAGTCATGGGGTGTCCTAAATACAAGAATAAAATTAATCCATAATTTTGCAAATCTGTAGTGAGATTATGAAGGCGACATCATTGAGAACTTAAAATGACATCCCATGAGCTGGCTATTATCTTTTTCTGAGATAGCCTAGTAATGCCCAAAGCTTGAAAAATCGTTGATCCTTGGTTTTTATTGTGTTGTGAGCCTTTATCAGGGATGAATACACTAAAAAAAAGGCTTGAGCAGAAACTTCAAAAAAAAAAAAAATGAAGACAACCAAAACCTAAGCCAATTTACAAGCAGTCCTTGACCTATGACACAACCGAGCCAAAATTTCTATTGCTTAATAGTTAAGTGAGTTTTGCCTCATTTTACAACCATTCTTGGCATCGTTGTTAAATGAATGAATCTACAGTTTTTCAGTTAGTACCACAGTTGTGATGTGAATCTGGCTTCCCCATTGACTTTACTTGTTGGAAGGTCGCAAAAAAAAAAAAAACCCTCACTTTTTCCAGTGCTGTTGCAACTTTGAACGGTCACTAAATGAATTGTTGTAAATGGAAGACTAGCTGTAATTCACAGGCTGTCTTTGCCTAAGATGTTTCACCAGGTCTTTCTCAAATGGTTACATTTGCACCCTATGCCCCTTTGAGTTAGTTTTATCCTTGGTCAGATTTTTCGTGGCTTAGAATGACTCAGGAACCCATTTCATTCCATTAATTTGTCAGTCCAGATAGTGTGAACCCAGAAACTGGATTAATTCTGCAACCAAATTAAGTGTGTTCCTGTTGTAGTCCGCCAGTGGCCAGCAGAGCTGGCAGCAGATTCGGACAGTGAGGAGGTTGGGGAGGAACATGGGCTAGTCCTAGAGTCTGGGGAAGGCTCTGATGAGGGCTCTGTGTCGGAGGCAGAGAGGGGGCCAGAGCCATATGCCAGTTATCAGCTGCCTTCAGAGTCAAACATCAGTGAGGCAGACGAACAGCTGGAGCCTGTTTCCAGGGTGCGCATGCGCAGAGTTGCCAGATGAAGGAAACAGCTAAAGAACAGGGGTTGACTTGGGAGTAAGGCCACAGGTGGAGGATGAGTGGCCCCTCCCATAGGAAAGAAAAGAGGAGCAAAAGGGGAGTGGAGTTTGCAGGAGAACATTAGTTCACTTAATTAGTTTGTGACTCTCCGAGATTCCTTGCCAAAATTTGCAGATATCGGCCTGGAAGCTCTCCAAGCCAGATAAGGTCAGTGATTGTAAATCCTCCCTTGAAAGATTTTGCTGTATGTGAATGAGCATAATTCACAGAAAATTAATAAAAGGGTTTTTTGTCAGGACAAGGAGTTGGCTTCATGCTCTTGGGAGGCCTAGATCAGAACAGTTCCTATTCTTCTGGCCTGACAGGGTTATATGGATTAAATGAATCTGTTTCGCTGCCCCCCAACAATTTTGAAGAGCAGGAATATGGTTCAGCTGTGTCTAAAACAAGAATTTAATTTTAAATTGAGATCGACAATAAATAAATAAAAATCTTTTTCTGCGTTTCCACAGCACACGATGTCCAAAAAACACTGTAACTCATATTATGATTTACCCTCACAACTGATTTGCATAATTTGTTAAATTGATCTTCCTCAGAATCTACTAACTCAGGAATTGTCCAGTGCAAATTTAGCCTATTCCTAATAAGTCTGTGTGTTAGGAATAGGCTAGTCACAACAGAGACGCAGTGGTTCAGTGGCTAAGATGCTGAACTTATTGATCAGAAAGGTCGGCAGTTCGGCGGTTCGAATCCCTAGCGCCCCGTAACGGAGTGAGCTCCCGTTACTTGTCCCAGCTTCTGCCAACCTAGCAGTTCGAAAGGATCTTAAAAAATGCAAGTAGAAAAAATAGGAACCACATTTGGTGGGAAGGTAACAGCATTCCGTTCGTCTTCAGCATTTAATCATGCCGGAGACGTCTTCGGACAGCGCTGGCTCTTCAGCTTTGAAACAGAAATGCGCACCGCCACCTAGAGTCGGGAACGACTAGCACATATGTGCGAGAGGAACCTTTACCTTTAACACTCTGCACATCAAATAAATCAGATACCAGTAGGATATCATTGAGGGTAACTGCATTGAGATCTCTTGAGGAACATCTTGTTCCTTTTAAAGAAGGTTTGATTATTAATGTCTCTGAGAGACTCACACTGGATACGGTGACAAGCAGCTCTGAGATCACTATTTTTTTAAAAAAACTTTTTTTTTTACTAACTAAGGTCCCACTGCATTAAATTAATCCCCTATAGCTTTGTTAGTTACAACAGAAATAAGGAAGAACTATAGACAAAAAGAAAAAGAAAGAAAATCCAGAGTTATGATGGAAAACCTGTGATCTCCGTTTGAAAGTTGAAGAGCCAGTGGTGTCCGGAGATGTCTCCATGGTCATGTGCCCAGCATGACTAAACCCTGAAGGCGCACAGAACGCTGTTACCTTCCCACCAAAGATGGTTCCTATTTTTCTACTTGCATTTTTACGTCCTTTCGAACTGCTAGGTTGTCAGAGGCTGGGACAAGTAACGGGAGCTTACTCCGTTACTTGGCTCTCGGGATTCAAACTGCCAACCTTTCTGATCGACTAGCTCAGCGTCTTAGCCACTGAGCCATCCCGTCCCTGAACTAGTCCTACAAATGTCCAAAATCCTTAATAAAAGGAGAAGAAGAAAAAAATCCAGTGGGTGTTCCACAGAAAAAGGAGCTGGAGTCAGGGCCGGATTTAGATGAAAAGAGGCCCTAGGCTATTCCACTTATGGGGCCCTTTCACCTCCCATTTTTAAGTTTGTAAATTACATGAGAGATAATAAAATACATCATTACTGTGATATATATCAATATATTAAATGAAACATGTTGTAATTGGTACTAACCTTTATAAAAAATGTGGCACGGATAATAAATAAAAATAAAAGGCCCCTCTTGATCTTGAGGCCCTAGGCTGAAGCCTAGTTAGCCTATAGGAAAATCCGGCCCTGGCTGGAGTAATCATCATTCAAAATCACATCCTTATTCAATCAAACAGGGGGGGGGGGGGATCTTTATTTAAGCAAAAATAAACCAAAACACCAGCTCGGTGACTTATCTTAACTGAAAAAAACAAACAAACATCAGACATATTGTCCAATCATATCGCACCTTGCGGCTTTTAGTTATTAAAATCTCCCGTTTCAAAAACTCGCCGTTTAAAGGCCATGCAAGAGGTCCTTCGTAGCTATGCTCCAATGCAGAATGTAACCTTAGCAAGGGGTAATTCTAGCTATTTATTGAGAAGATTCCCCCACCCCAGTTATTGTTGAATCTTCTACTTTTTCTTCTTGTTCTTGCTGTTATTATCATACAACTCTGGAGTCCTCTGTTGAAATTCTGGACTTAGTTCTTTCTTTTTCTGCTGTCCTCGATTTCAATTGCTTTCTTTCCCCGAGCATTTATCAGCTACCTGATTAGAATTTGTTTCCACACAAACCATTGATCATCAGCCTATTACTAGGCAAATGACAGTTAATTACCCACTACATTAACCACTGGGACCCGAGACCTGATTCTCCTGCCATCAGTCAACATGATAAATGTGGCAAGTTCAGTAATGCATGGCCAGCCCCAAGCTTCCTGCTATAGTGTGAACGACCCTCAATCTCACTTCCAGGCCCAGGAAAATCTATGGCAATCTGCATAATTACAAGCTCTAGGTTAATAACAGACAAATGATTTGTTGCATCTAAACAAAGTCCTTGGAACAGGCCTGGTCTCCTGTGGTTTTTCCGAGGCTGGTTTGTGCGCTCTGCCATCAGTGGATTTTTGACTATAATGCGCATTTAAAAGAAAAGAGAGAGGGAGGGGGAGACAACGACAAAGAAAGAACTGCGTCTCCTGATGCTATACCTCTCCTCAATTTGTTGCTCGCCAATTTATGGATCCTACATATGTGATTTTTAATCATTAAAGAACTCTTGGAGCAATATTATCTTAATTATTCTCTGCTGTAAGCAGGGAATTAGACTTCAGATAAAATTTTCTTCTTCCGCTGACTTTCTCTGCCTCGCTGGAGGCTCAATCAGTTTTCATCTGCACCTGGACTCTGAAATCCTAATGATGAATTATTGCCCTTTTCCCTAAGAGGGCGAACCTTACAAGGGAACATTTTACTGAACTGTCAAGCTCACAAACTGAGTGCGGAGATGCGGAAATCTGATCTAATTTACTGCAAAACGATGCACTTGTTAGACTTTCTCCCCCGGTTTCGTTCCCAAGGATCAAGAGATCAGTCAGTAGCCAGCACGGCCTCGTGTGCGGAAGAAAAAGAATGAGTAGGGTTGGCACCGGTTAGCTTCTCAAAGGAGGCTCACGATAATGAGAACTGAAACCGAGTTTGTTGACGCTGTGTAGAAAGAACAAATCAACTTACCGCGAGAAATAGCTTTTCTTCTGATGTTAGTCCTACCCATTGTTTCTCACTCCTCTACTCGAGTCTTTAAATGTCTCCGCACCTGTTGTTTGTTTAGCTTCTAGCTTTTGATTTTGCAAATCAAAGACCCGAGTGATGAAACCCAGTTTGGTAAGACAGTCACCGGAGATTGGGGATAGAGCAATGTTGGCGAACCTTTTCAGCACCCAGTGCTGAAATGGAGCCCGCGTGCGGGAGAGCATCAGGAATCGGAAGAACAGTTCCCTGATGCGCATGTGCACGCTGGGAAGCTGTTCTTCCAGTTTCCGGCGCACATTCTGGTTCCTGGCGTGCATAGCAGAGGTGGTATTCAGCAGGTTCTGGAGAACCGGTAGTGGGAATTTTGAGTAGTTCGGAGAACCAGCAAATACCACCTCTGGCTGGCCCCGCCCCCATCTATTCCCTGCCTCCCGAGTTCCAGCTGATCGGGAGGAAATGGGGATTTTGCAGTATCCTTCCCCTGGAGTTGGGTGGGAATGGAGATTTTGCAGTATCCTTCCCTTGCCACGCCCACCAAGCCACGCTCACAGAACCGGTAGTAAAAAATATTGAATTTCACCACTGGGTCACATCTACTATGGCCATGCCCACCCGGCAGAGAACCAGTTGCTAAAATGTTTCAATCGCACCCCTGTATACATACACACCAGGGACGTGCGGTCAGGGGGGCAGGGGAGGCAGAGCCTCACCGTTCTCATCATGAAAATAAAAAAAGGGAAAAGGCACTGAGGAGCCTTCTGCACACGTGGTCCGGGAATGGGATCACGTGTGCAGGAGGCTCCTCTAGCCTCAGGCTCCCTCCTGCACACGTGGTCCCATTCCCCGCCTTTCTGAGTCAACATGAAGGGGACCGTGGCTCGCGCTGATGACATCACCAGCCTCACCAGCCATAAACCTCATGACACATCACTGATACACACATACATACACACACTGTATATGTATGTATGTGTATATGTATGGATATATATCTATATCTCTAAATCTGCATGTAAACTAGAACATGACTTTAGCATCACATTATTTTGTATCATAGTATTTAGTAGGGGAGGGACAGCATTTGGTTGTTGCACACAAAGTTGCCCATAGGTCACAATTTTGCAGATAGTAAACTGTCACTAACCACACTGCCTTCAGCCCTGGAAAGAAATTCTCTAGGCAACCAATAATTTACAGAGGAACTGCTTCCCTGACTAGATGGACTTAGGCAGAATATTGCACTTTCAGATTTGGGGTGTCGAGAGTCAGCATGGACTACTGGGGGAAGGGGGGGGGAGATCCAGGTTCTAGTCCTCCCCCCTATGTCCCCTTGCGACCATCCCTCCCTCTCACGACTAATCAGCGGAAGGTTCTGCAGCTAATCAGATGAAAAATGGAAGCCCTTGTTGTATATCATGCATTAATAGGTTTTGTTGAAAGGACTGCAGTGAGCGGAGGGCAAAACAACCAAACCCTGCGGCTAAGTGATACAAATACTAGGAACAACCACAATGTATTTGGTGGGTTGTACCGAAATCAATGAATCAATAAGAGATCCTGCCCCTAACAATTGTACATTCTGGCACTGTAGTCCCAAGGCATCTGGCGTTACTTGTTAGCGAAGGCTGATCTAAGAAGAAGGTTGACAAGGAAAATCATTCCCACAAAATAACAGAGTTGAAGAAACTTCACCGAATGAAGGGTACCATTAATAGGGCACCTACCATTCTGGGTACTCTAAAGAAACATACTGTATTTTTGGGCGTGTAAGACGCACCTGTCCCCTTCCCCCCAAAAGAGCGTGGAACTGTTGGTGCATCTTATACACCGAATACAGCCATTTTTGGCCTCCCGAAGCCCCGTTCCCGAATCCCATTTTTGTGAAAAATGGCTAAAAATCGGGTAGTTTTTTTGCAAAAACGGGGGCATTTTTCCCTTCCTCCAGCCCCCAGAACCACTCTGCAAGTTTCAGCAGGGCTGTGGGAAGGGAAAAGCACCTCCGTTTTTGCAAAAAATGGGTGAAAAATGGGCTGTTTTTCACAAAAATGGAGGCATTTTTTCCCTTCCCCCAGCCCCGCTGAAGCCTGCAGAGTGCTTCTGGGGGCTGGAGGAAGGGAAAAACTTTTTTTTTCTTACTTACCTCTTCAAAATCTTGGTGCGTCTTATATACCGTGTGTTTTATAGTCGGAAAAATACAGTAGTTTGAAAACATAGAGCTATTAGCTGATTGAGAACATCTATGCATGCTTATTTTTTAACCTTTTAATCAAAAGAGTAGGCTGATATTTTGGGCCATGCCAGAAACCCCCCATTCTTCTCAAAGTTGCACTCCAGGCAATATTTAGTAATGTAATGATTATATCAAAGCCAGGAGCCTAATGGTTTTGGTTCAAGAAGAGAAGCAGACACATTATGGAGCTGTGGCTCTTTAGATGTTTTCTGAATCAAGGGCTCCAAGCAAACCTTGATTAATAGCCATATTGCTTGAGGCTACTGGGAGATAATAGTTTCGGCCAACAGATATCCCTTTCCCAGAATATTGATTTTAAAAATATTTTTCAAATAGGAGCCACTCTGATAAAGCGGTTGAGTTACCTGTGTCTGCTTGCTGAGTTAACCAATTTCCTGGGTTTCTCAAATACTCTGAACCATCAACTAACCAGTATGTAGCATGTAACATGCTAAGCCTCTAAGTAAACTAACCAATGTTAATACATAGGAACCTTTGCATATCGCACAAATGAAACCACTAAATTTTGAGCTCTAATTAAGCGTGTTGTATAAACACAGCCAAGCAATAACTTATTAAAATATAAGTGAGTGTGTGAGAGAGAGAGAGGGAGGGAGGGAAGGGAGGGGGAATGAGAATGAATTCAGGAACTTGAATGCAACAAATGTAAAAACTCTGACTTTTCCTTACTATATTAAGGTAAGGTAATTCTCTTGCAGAAAATCTGAGACTTGAAGTCCAAACATATTAAACTCTGGGCTGGACTATGTTTACAGAAACTAACACACACACACACACACACACACACACACACACACACACACGACTACAAAAGAAAAAAAGGGAGCAAATTCTAAACTGAGTTATTTGAGGTTTGCTCCATTGCTCACATGACAAAATAAAATAAAAAGCAACTATCACCCACACTTACAGTTTAAGATGTTGTCTAACATCTGGAGATACCGATGTTTGAAAAGTTAGTACAGTAGTCCTTCAGTTACGATCACAATTGAGCTCAAAATTTCCCTTGCTAAGCAAGACAGGTAAGTGAATTTTACCCCATTTTACAACCTTTATTGTCATAGTTGTTGAGTGCATTACTGCAGTTAAGTTATTAAGTGAATCTGGCTTCCCCGTTGACTTTGCTCACCAGAAAGTCGCCAACGGTGATCACATGACCTCAATGACACTTCAACCATCATAAATACATACCATCTACCAAGCCCCCATGCGGTTGCTGTGAAAACACAGTCTTATAAGTTACTTTTTTTCAGTGCTGTTGTAACTTCGAATTGTCCCAAAACGTTGTACATCGAGGACTACCTGTGCCTTAATTTCAATCCATGACTTGATACCTTGCCATGTTCTGAAGCTGGTAATTACAGTTTCTCAACTTGACTGCTCTTTAGAAGGCCAGATCCTGAAGATGAAACTCAAAATACTTCGGCCACCTAATGAGAAGGACTCACTGGAGAAGAGCCTAATGATGGGAAAGACTGAGGGCAAAAGAAGAAGGGGACGACAGAGAATGAGGTGGCTGGATGGAGTCACCGAAGCAGTCGCTCTGAGCTCAAATGGACTCCGGAAGATGGTAGAGGACAGGAAGGCCTGGAGGAATGTTGTCCATGGGGACACGACCTTGCAACTAACAACAACTTGAACCAGTGGTGGCTGGTTACAGACTTTTGCCTCTTATTTAAGCCCACGTTTCAAGAAGAAAGCTCTTTAGAAGGCCAGATCCTGAAGATGAAACTCAAATACTTTGGCCACCTAATGAGAAGGAAGGACTCCCCGGAGAAGAGCCTAATGCTGGGAAAGATTGAGGGCAAAAGAAGAAGGGGACGACAGAGAATGAGGTGGCTGGATGGAGTCACCGAAGCAGTCGCTCTGAGCTCAAATGGACTCCGGAAGATGGTAGAGGACAGGAAGGCCTGGAGGAATGTTGTCCATGGGGACATGACCTTGCAACTAACAACAACTTGAACCAGTGGTGGCTGGTTACAGACTTTTGCCTTTTATTTAAGCCCACTTTGCAAGAAGAAAGAGAATGTGCTGTGTGCATGAACAAAAATCCTGGGAATCCTGCTTTTAAAAACTAAGATATTATTTTCCAAAGTCAGCCTGGTCTTTAGAATCTCAGCCTCCTGACAATCATATAATACAGATGAAATATCTGAATTCTAGCTACCTGAAACGTTTCGGCTATGTTTAATGCATTGTATGACTCCAAAGCGGTTTTCTCAGGATGTTTTTTTTTTATCAACAGCTGCCTTGTGAAAAATAATGCGCTGCCTTCATCCTCTGCATCAAACACACATGATTTGCTCTTACTTAGGATAACTCGGGCACAAGATTCAGCAGTGTTTTCCCGTCTCTGAGATTTTTTGTCTCCAGAGTCAAGCATCCAGAGACAGATGTGAGCAAACCAATGAGGCATTGCTAGGATGTGGACCATTTCCATAGATTGGTTCAGTAACAACCTTTGCAAAAGGTGACCTCTCATTGTAATGGGCTATAACTCCCCAAAATTGAAAACACATGGCACAGGACTGTATTCCCAACACATCCCAACACATCAGATCAAGCTACATTGGAGTCATATAAAGTATACATGATCTAGAAAAAAATACTAGACATACTAAAAAATAAAGTCACTTTTAATTTGAGTCACATTTCCCTCCCCAATGATATAGCAGTAAATTGTAATTGCCTTCTAGGACAGGGGCCTCTGACCTTTCGGACCTCTGGGACCACTAAATTCATAATTTTAAATCCACTAATATGATTTGCCTAATGACCGGCTGGGTGGGCATGGCTAGGTGGTCATGTGGCTGGGTGAGCATGGCCAGCTCAATGTCACTCACATTGAAGGGCGCCTTGCCATCCCCTACTCTCCACTCCCCTCCCCTCCCAGCCACTATTCGCCTGCCTGTCTGGGCTCTTTAGGGCCCCAACAGGAAGCAGTTGTTGGAGCTAAGCAGCCGCCACGAGAAAGAGTTGGCAAAACAGCTCAGTTCAAATTGGATCTGACCGAGAAGGAGGTTCAGTAGAAGCACCTCACTGAGGACTACGAGTATGGGCTTTCCAAGCAGAGGGAAGACCTGTGGGAGTGCAAGGCCAGGTACTGACGCCTGTAGGATCAGCGGGCTGAGATGGTCAGCCAGTTCCAGGCCATGATGCAGTCCCACTGGAACGAGGTCCTCCAGCTGTTCATCACCAGCAGCTCTTCCCTTCAGCCTTCACCCAAAACCCTGCACCAGGAGGCCGAAGAAGATCCCAAGTTGGAATTTCTGCCCCCCTCCAACCCACACAAAAAGACCCCAAAGGGGGAGACTCTCTGCAGCAACACAAACATTCATTGCATGTATCCATCCCAGGGGCCGTAGTTTTAGGAGCCCTGATTTAATGCAATATAAAAAATGCAAATAATCTTTCTGTGGACCACCAAAATTTTCTCGCAGACCACCAGTGGTCCACGGACCACCAGTTGGTTACTGCTGAAATGGAAAGAATATTCTTTCCATTTCTGATGCTAGTCTATGGCCCTGAAATTCACTGGGAGACCCTCATCCAAATATTGATCAAGGGTTATCTGGCTTGGCTATAAATCAGGTAATATTGGCTAGGTACTGGACTAGATATAAAATTATTTGATTGTATTGAAATGAATCAACAATTAACGTCATTGGCCACTCCAACCTACTTACTTTCCATTAAACAGGACTTTTGAGAGGTAAGAGAGGGACAGCCTAGCTTAAATTCTATTCTAACTCCAAGATGATCACTGGATAAGCAGCCATCCTCTCTCAATCTAGCCTACCATGCTTGGCGGTTTTGGTGATAAAATGGTGATGGTGAAGATATCAGTACATTATTTAAGTGTAGAATGATCATTTTTCTGGGTCAAAAAAAATGTTGGCTTTTGCTGAAGGCGGCATTTCTGAAGGTAGGAGTTGAAGCAATGCAAAAATATATATCTAAATTTGGTTCGATTATTCTCCAATAATAGATTACAGAGTTTTCTTCTTTGACTGGTTTTACAAAACAATTTGAAAATGTCATCTGGAAGCCTCTCTGGACTGTTTAACAGGAAGACTGGGTCATGAATGAGATAAGTACACACTATCCATTATAAGATGTCCAAAGCAACGAGAAGCATTATGGTTATCAATGAAATATGGCAGTATTTGGAATTGGCCCCATTCTATATGATATCACGGCATAATGTAGGCATTATATGTTAGATGACTACTGTAAAGATCCAGGTTCACGTCTTCACATTTCGCATGGAAATGATTGGGCAAGTCACAGTTTCTAAGCCAAACCTACTTTAGAAGTTTGTGGTCATAATGATAAAGAAAGCCCACAACTGAGTGATCTTGGTCATTTTTCCTTGCCTCCTTATACAGACAGTGTGAAGACAAGCATGAGAATAGGCTACATTAAAGGACCTTTTGAACAACATGCAAGGCTCAAATAGAAACCACTTTGATCATCCATATCTCTTCCACAACAACCGGAAGGAAAAAAAAAACCTCTGTTATAGCAAATTAGAATTTTAAAAATTCCTGAATTGGTAGATTGAAAGATGGAAGATTAGGATCCCCCCCCCCCAACCTGTTGTGGCCCGCCAATGGAGATGGTGGAAGACTCAAGACAGTGAGGAGGTTGTGGAGGAACATGGGCTAGGAGTCTGGGGAAGGCCCTGATGAGTGGTCTGCATTAGAGGCAGAGATGGGGCCAGGGTCATCCAACAGTTATCAGCTGCCTTCGGACTTGGATATCAGTGGGGCAGAAGAACAGCTGGAGCCTGTTCCCGGTGTGGACATGCACAGAGCTGCCAAGAGAAGGGAACAGCTAAGGAACAAGGACTGACTCAGGAGTAAAGGCACAGGTGGACAGTGAATGGCCCCTCCCATAGAGAATAAAGAGGAGTGAAAGGGGAGTGGAGTTTGCAGGAGAGTTCAATTCATTGGGGTGAAGATCTGTTCCTGACTTCTTGCCAAGTACTTGCTGCTACGACATGGCGTTTGGAAGATATCGGCCTGGCAACTCTCCAAGCTTGATAAAGGACTGTAGTTGTGAAATCTCATGAAAGACTGTTTGCTGGGACTTTGCTGGAGAGGAATTCCCTTTAACCTAAAATAAAAGGGGTTTTATCGGGCCAAGGAGTCTGTTTCATGCTCTTGGGAAGTCTAGGTCAGAACACCATCGTGCATCCTGTAAACCAAAACTTAAAGGAAAAAAAAATGCAGAACCACATGAGAAATGAATAGCACGATTGTGATACAAATCAATATTGAAAGGGAGACTAGGAGGCAGGTGAAACCTTATTCATAAGTCTATGCCTACCTTCATTTGCTACTATAAACCCTGTCGCTGCTGACTCTTTCCCCTTGGTATATAACAGCCAGGAGGCTGGTAGACCCTGAAATAAATTGTGCCCTGCTTTATTAAAGGTAAACAGCAGTTTCAGCAACAATACAGAACATGCTAATTGATAAATGCCTTAAGCACTCCTTAGCTAATAAAGTGTGCTTAAGAGATGGAGGTGGGCAAGGGGAAAGAGAAGAAAATATGTACCAGGAATAAATTATACATACATACATACATACATACATATATACTTATATTTATATTTATATATATATGTATAATTTATTCCTGGTACATATTTTCGTATGTATGTATGTATGTATGTATGTATGTATGTATGTATGTATGTATGTATGTGTGTTACAACCCCTGGTATGCCCAAATATGGGAGGGAGCTCACTACTCCCCCTTTCTGTCCTTCGGCTCATTAGAGAAGACCATCCAGGCAGAAAACCATATTTTTATTTTTAATGTTGCCTTTGCTATGTTTGTGTTGTATTTGTGCTGATAAATATATATATATATATATATATATATATATATATATATATATATATATATATATATATATATATATATATATATATATATATATATATATATATATATATATATATATATATATATATATATATATATATATATATATATATTTATTTATTTATTTATTTATTTATTTATTTATTTATTTATTTATTTATTTATTTATTTATTTATTTATTTATTTATTTATTTATTTATAGGGAGGTAGTGACCTTCCTCCCATATTTAGTCATACCAGGGGTTGTAACACAAATACATACCTATTTCCCTGGCTCAACTGATAAGGAAGAGAACCCGTGGCTTAGTGGTTAAGACTCCTGCCTAAGATATATACAGCCCGGGTTCTAATCCCAGTAAGGGTATGGCTAGCTGATGAGAGCTAATTAGCTCGAAATAGATCTATCCTAGTCTCCCTTTATTTATTTATCAGTACAATTACAACACACACACACACACACACACACATATATATATACATACATACATACATACATACATACATACACACACACACACACACACACACATACATACATATCTATTTCCCTGGCTCAACTGATAAGGTGACGAGCCTGTGGCTTAGTGGCTAAGACTCCTGCCTAAGATATAATACATATATATACATATATATATAATACATAATACAGCCCAGGTTCGAATCCCAGTAAGGGTATGGCTAGCTGATGAGAGCTAATTAGCTCGAAATAGATCTATACTAGTCTCCCTTTATTTATTTATCAGTACAAATACAACATACATACATACATACATACATACATACCTACATACATATATGTATATATATATATGTATGTATAAGGGAGAGTAGTGACCTTCCTCCCATATTTAGGCATACCAAGGATTGTAACACAAATACATATACACACACACACACACACACACACATATATATATATATATATTTCTAGGTGCTCCGCTCTGAATATAAACAGATAGGTCATTCCAGGTGAGAAGCATATTTTGAAAGACAACCTTGGAAAACATATATTTTATTCAAAGCCATCGCTCAAAGGAAGAGAGAGAGAGACTGCAAGGCCATTCTGATTCCACGCCTTGGGTTTAACGATGCATCTAGAGCCCAGTGACGAGTGATGAAAATGTGAAATCTCGGGTGACAGTCTTACAGGAGAAGCCCTGCCACGGATCTTGACAGGGGATATGGAATTAAGGAACGGAGCCCTGAGCAGATCTAATGCCACGACTTCAAGAAGAAGGGAGATGTTTTTTTCCGCCCTGGAGGAGCGGGTGGGTTGGAGAGTATTCTATGACATGAAATAATTGAGAAAAAGTCTTATCTATTCATCCATCTCACCTTTGTATTTTTCTCTCCTCTCCACCACTACCTCTGCTAACTCAGACACAGTGTCATTAGGACTAATTGAAGGCTGCAAAGCAGAAAGCTAATTTGAATTTCAATTCACAGGCTTTATAGTTAAAAAAAATAGGAGGGGAAGGGGAGGGAGAGGAGGAAGAAGAGGAAGAGTAGGAGGAGGAAGAAACTCTCATATAGTGGAAAAAGCAGTAAGGATCATATCCTTGATACAAGAAAGGCAAGATCTGTAGAAACCTATGAAGGAGGAAATTAAGAAGGTCCTTATTGTGTCCAGAAACCGCTAAATTCACCTGTCTGTCATTCTACAAATCTGCATTAATAGGCTCTGTGTTTTTTAAGGCTTGCCTTCTCATAAAGCCAATGAAAGAATCAAAGTTTCCTGGTCTGGGAGGGCAATAGCAATACCACTTACTTATAAACTGCTTCACAGCCCTCTCCAAGTGGTTTAGAGAGTCAAAATATTGGCCACAAGAATCTGGATCCTCATTTTACCAACTTCAGAAGGCTGGAAGGCTGAGTCACCCTTGAGCCGGTCAGGATTGAACTCCTGGCAGTGGGCAGAGTTAGTCTGCAATACTGTATTCAAAAACTTCTTTTCCAAGAAAGAGGTAAGGAGAGGAAGAGAAGGAGAGAGGGTAGGAAGGAGAAGAGGAAGAGTAGGAGTAAGGGGAGGGAAGAAGGATGGGGAAGGAGAGGAGGAAGGAAGAAAGTAGAGAAGGGGTGAAAACAAAGGGAAAACAAGGTGGTGTTACAACAGGCAGAAGGGATGGTAAATAAAGCAACCCAAACTGTATATTATAACCTATTAAATGAAATAATAAATGTATAAGAATGATAAATGTAAAGAAGAATAACAATTATGTGAATGTATACTTAAAATAATATGTAAGAGAACAAAAAATAAAAAGAAATTCTGGAAAAAAAAACTTCTTTTCCATCAACTTATAAACCAAAAAAATAGATTTTGGATTTTGGGAACACATGTTAAAATTTGCAGAAAACTTCGTCGTCTTTCCATTTTTTGTTAAGCAAAGTAAATGTTTCTCAACTGAACGAAATACTGAATTTTTCTGGAATACCATGAAATGCATCACCTTTTTTGCATCCCTACGAAGAGTATAGTTAAAACAGGCTAAGTTGCACACAGATGTTACACACAGATGTCATAGCAATGTCAGAGTTATTTGTTCATCCCATATTCTGAAATGAAGTAATCAATTTGACATTTTGGAATCATATCTTTTAGCTACTTTTCTGGTCTCACCTGCTACAGTAGGAGATGTTTGCCAAAATAAATCATTTTTCCCACTATTAAGTTTACTACATCAAGTGTTTTTGATATAATTTTCTTCCTTTTGAGGTTCTTATACTATGAGATTCCAACAGCTTAGTCGATCAGTGTTTTTCTCTTGTGTCCAAAGGAGTAAATGTAGAATTCTGATAACTGTTCAAAAACTTATAGAATTCAAAGCAACTGAGATCTAGTTCTTTATTTTTTTTTCATTTAAGGCATAATTTCAGCTTTTGAAGAGGGAGAATAGAATGCACAGCAAGAACCCTGATATTCAATGGGCTTTTAAAATCTATTCAGAATAAATCTACCTTTCACTAAAATGAAATATTTGTACTCAACAGCCTATTGATACCACACACTGATAGCCCCAACAACATACTTAAGACTTGTATTAAAGCAACAACAGCTGCAAAGGAAGGCGTAGTTTCTACAGGATTTTTAAGAATTACAGATTTATGGCTGCACAGAAGGAAATGATTCGTCTGCAGCATAGATGTGCTTAAGGAACAATCACACACACAATTTTCAACTCTACTGTGTTGAAAGCCTCTCTCCGACTTCCTGAAAATTTCTTCGCTTATAGTTTTCTACCCCACACAAAGAATGCTTTAGAAAAGGGGGCCCCAAATCCCTAGTCCTGTGATGGCAAACCTATGGCACACGTGCCACAGGTGGCATGCGCAGCCCTCTGTGGGCATGCAAGCTGTCGCCCAAGTTCAGCGCCTCCTGCTGGCCAGCTGATTTTTGGGTCTCTGCCGCACATGCGTGTGAGAGGTGGCAAGGCGCATGTGGGAGACATGCACACATGTGTCAGGAGGGCGGGGGGAACACAGAGGGGCGCCTGCTAGGCCCAAAACAGGGTGTTGGGGGGGTGTTTCACGTGTGCATGAGTGGAGGGCGGGGGAAGCACGGGGGTGTTGTGCACACCTTGCATTATGGGTTTGGGCACATGCACGCGTGCTGTAGCATGCACACGCACACTTTCGGCACGAGAGGAGAAAAAGGTTAGCCATCACTGCCCTAGTCTTTGGACCGGCACCGATCTGCAACATGCCAGAAACCGGGGACCATGCAAACAAGCGAAGCCCCATTCACAGGATGCAGGCCGCATAGGAAACCACGCCCCTTCTGGTCTGCGGAAAGATCTCTCTCTACAGAACCGATCTCTGGTGTGCAAAATGTTGGGGGCTGCTGCTGCTTTAGAATGATTCAGTGTAGTGAATTCGAGCCTTACTTTCCAGGTGGTGGAGAGAGATCTTTTTTACATCCCCTATTAACATCTGTCCATTATCTGACCCTCTTTCTAATAAAGATCATGACAGGTATCCCCTCTTGGTGATGCTCCTTGAGACCAAACTGAAATATCTGGAAGCTTTTGCTGGTACACATTGCAGCCCGTAAGCAACCTTGGATGCGCAAGGAGTGGTCTGCGTAACTCCTCTGTTGTATGAGCTTCATTGATTGCAGATCTGTTGACGGGTTCAATTCTAGGGGTTGGTTATGACCCCATGGCACGAGGCCAGGTTACCTGCGGAACCGTCTTTGACTCATCACTCCCACTCGGTCGGGGAGAGAAAAATAGGCGGTGGACCCCATGAGTTAAAGGATTCAGACTGGTGGGGTCCAGGAAGAAAGCCTTCTCTGCCACTGACCCCACATTTTGGAACATCCCCCCCCCCAATATCCTGGCTTTCCAAATATATCTAAAGATCCAGCACTTCCATCTCATTTGAAGCTCACAGAAGAGCAGTCCCTCTCCCATCTTTTAATTAACTTTTAATGTCAATTTAAAATAACCCTTGCCTGTATTTTAAATTTTATATTTCTTTTTTATGTTTTAACATTTTATTTGTATACTGCCTGGAGTGCCTCTGTGGGGGAGATTGGTGATTCATAAATGTAGATAGATAGATAGATAGATAGATAGATAGATAGATAGATAGATAGATAGATAGATAGATAGATAGATAGACAGACAGACAGACAGGGAAGGAAGGAAGGAAGGAAGGAAGGAAGGAAGGAAGGAAGGAAGGAAGGAAGGAAGGAAGGAAGGAAGGAAGGAAGGAAGGAAATAAGCAGGGGAAGCCTGCAATCATAAGGAGAGACTTGAATTGTACAAAGTAGGATAAGACATACCCCCGTCAAGGAAATTGGCCCAAGTTAAAAGAATATCCTTCCCTTCCCATTTTAAATGCATTTTTTCCTCTACCAAATTAAATAAACATGTTAGGACGACATTAGCCTTAAAGACAAAACTGTAAAAAAAATGTTTCATTTGCTCTCTCGTCTCCCCAAGATGTCCCTAATATTATCCATCATGTCTTCAATTTCATTTCCACTTTATCTGATAGACTATTTCCAATCAAGATGGTCACAAAATTCAAATGCTTTTTTTTTTTAGTCCCTAAAGGAATACAGGGCAACTTGAGCATCGCTTTTGCCTCTTGGCTTAGCTCTAAGGGAAAATGTTTAACCATCGTGTAAGTATGCATTTGAAAGGTTAAACCTTTAAAGAGGGCACGGAGAGGCACCTCTGAAGCACGGCACTGCCTCAGGAATGCCTATACAGGAGTTAAAAATGTGTCAGGTTTAGTTTCAGACGTATAAAGCTAAAGTTCCCCAAACATCTCTTTTATAGGTGCTCTTTGCTACATGCAATGCAATTTAAAACTTCACTGCCTCCCTTGAAATAATGATCAAGAAGACAGGATTCTAACTCGCAGAAGAAAACCTTTGGAAAGTAAGCACTTCCTTAGATGGCTTGACAGTTGGAAGCAAAGACTGTTTTAAATACTATCTGAAGAGCCTAAGTAATATCTTGCTGGATCAGTCTCCTATCTAGTCTTGTAGTCTGTTCTCCAGGTAGACAATCAACTGCATAAAGAAGTCCACTAATCTCTCAGCAGATGACCTTCAGAGGTACCGTATTTTTGGAGTATAAGACGCACTGCCCCCCCCAAAGGGGGAAAATCTGGGTGCGTCTTATACACTGAATAGCCTCCATTTTTAGTCTCCCGAAACCCCGCTCCCTTTGCAAAAATGGCAGTGCATAGCCTTTAGGAGGCTTCTAGAGTGCTCCTGGGGGCTGAGGAGGGTACAAATGAGTGAAAAGCAGCCCGTTTTTTGCTCATTTCTGCCCCCCAAGTCCCCAGGAGCACTCTATAAGCCCCCAAAAGGCTATACATGCCCCTTTTTTGATACAGAATGGGCCCATTTTTGCAAAAAAAAAAATGGGGCGTTTTTGGGAGGTCTGCAGAGTGCAAAAGCTTTTTTTAAAATTTGCCTCTTCAAAATCCTGGTGCGTCTTATACTCCAAAAAATACAGTAGCCAATTTGGCCATCAAGGCTTAAGAGCTGGTGATCACCATGACTTCCATGAATGGGTCCGACCCTTTTCTGAAGCCAACCAAGCTTGTACCCAGTTTCACATCTGATGTTAATTGCAACTCTCTCTTTTCTTCAGAGGTGGATTTCACATAGGTTTACCACCGGTTCACCCCACACGTGCATCAGTAATGGTATTCTATTCTCTTCACTACCAGTTCAGTAGCAGGAGCGGGCATACAGAAGGTTTGTGATTACATCAGGGTGGATGGGCAGAGCCTCGCACTACCGCCAACTACTGGTTCACCCGAACCTGTGCGAACCGGCAGCATATCACCTCTGGTGCGCATGCTCGCTTTGCTCATGTGTGCGGCTTGCACGGATGTGCGTGGCTTAGAGAACGTGGCTGAATAGGATGGCATAAGAGTAGTGATGGCTAATCCTTTTGTCGTTGGGTGCCAAAAATGTGAGCGTGCGCATGCGATAGGTTGTGTGTGCTGGCACCCATAATGCAAAGTGCGCCCCCACATGCGCATGCATGGATAACCCCCTCATGCTCCCCTTCCACGTGTGCGGCACTGCTTGCCTCCAAGCTGAGCTTGGTATTTCTTCTAGGGGGCCAGGGGAGGCCGTTTTCACCCTCCCCAGGCTCCAGGAAAGCCTCCAGAGCCTGGGGAGGGTGAAAAACGGGCCCAATGGGCTTACCAGAAGTTCGGGAACAGCCAAAAATCACCTGGCCGGCGCACACATGCGTGCTGGAGCTGACAGCTCATGTGCCAGCAGATATGGCTCTGTGTACCACCTGTGGCACACGTGCCACAGGTTTGCCATCATGGGCAGAGGCACCTGCAGGTCGCCCATACCGGCTCGAACCGGCTGAATATCACCTTTGCTTTTCTTGTGAAGAATCATCAAGTACACGTAACTATCTCTGCATGTGTGTACATGCTTTATTTCATCTAGAAAAGGCAGCAATGCATTCAAGGGATTGCCATTAAGGTGACACTTTCGGGACTTGTTATTTGATATCCTGCCTGGAAATGGATAATCTATGCAGTGTTTGGTTTATTCAGCAACGTGTGCTGTATGGGTGCATCGATCTCTGTATATATGTGTATTTGTGCGTATGAATCTCTCTCTCTCTCTCCCTCCCCCACCCTCTCTCAAAGCCTCCGTGTTTTGCTCAAGTCTTCTATCCACTGAGCTCTTATTATGAAGAGTTACTAGTAGTATATCATGTTGATGGATTCATTCCTTAATACAAAAATATTGAGGATAACCTTAAGAGTATTCCACAATGAAAAAAAAAAAAACCCACGAGACAGACTTTGTGAGCTATTACACGTAGGAACTGTAAAATCTGTAAACTGGAAGAGCAATGATTCTCTGCTTCTAAAATTGTACGTAATGCTTTTCTGAACTGTTATCCTCGCTAAACACATTTTGGAGACTTTGGAAAGTTCTGAACTCTTTCATCCGATGCCCAAACAATTTATGCGCTAGCCTATTCATATATTTTTTGGGGATGCGGGCTTATTATTGCATGTTCTCACATTTTTAAAATACTTTTCATATTCGGGCGATCCTGACAAAATAAATTTTAATGTTACCAAGTGAACTAACCATTGCCGAAATTCAGTGCTGCATTGCGTCATGCCGTGTACATTAGATACTCTTAATAGTACTGAGAACAAAGCCTTACATTGAATGTGATCCACTTTTTCACCCATCTTTTTACAGAATAGCTGAGTAGAAACAGATACTGGAGGATTATTCTATACATTTTGTGTGCTGAGTGATTATCACCAAACGATATGTAAAAAAAATATATCCCTCAAATATATTAGTAATTATCATGTCTCAATTATCGTAACAATTAGGTTTTGGGGTAAAAAGCAACAGGTGCCAAGTTGACACAATACTGTTCATTTAACAGAGATGCCAATTGTGTATGGATCACAATTCTTCCTCTATATGAACACTAGTAAAATTGACACACACGCTCCAAAATACAGCCTATTTGATTAGTTAATACAAGGTTATCTAAGTTCTCTTTTGGACATGAAGAAGGAAAACAGGAGAGATAATAAAAACGTACGTGTTGCAAACAACGGCTTTTGAAAACAACAATATATTTAACGCTGCTTTTTGTTTTCAGTAGCTCTTCGTGTTTGCAAACCTCAAAATAAAATCCCCAGTACTGCTTGCTGGTGGGTCATTTCTATTTTCCAACCTTCCGAAAGGAGAGAAGGTTATTCAGTATACAAGGCCAGTGATTTTGAGCAACATCAGCAAAAATTCGGAACCTGCCTAACCTTCTAATTTCTCTGCGCTTGTCTTCAAAGAGGAAGGAAACGAACAGGTTGCAAGAGGTTCGTTTAAAAAGCAAAGCAAAGGCTGGGTTGGTTTAAGTTCCTTAACGAATAAAATCCAAAGAAAGCAAGTTGGAGAGACAAAATCAGAAGTGTCTTTCCCACATCGTCCTCCTCCTCTTCCGCGTTTCAAAGCCACACACTTTGGATATCCCTTTTCTCACCCTAATGACCCTCTCTCCTTCACACACACATCTCTCTCTCTCTCTCTCTCTCACACACACACACACAGCCAAACCCAGAGGGATTGTGGAACAAGGCTGTTACACAAGGCAGCCTGCTAATTGAGAAGCTGATATGGGGTAGAGGGATCCTGTTTTTTACCACATTAAGCTTTGAAATCAAGCATGACTGGATTGACGCTACCAAATCACTGTCTGGAGGCCCGCTCCAAGCCAGGAGCAGCAGGACTTTTCACACCTGATAGGACCTCACTCCATCTACATCAAGTTGCATTAAGAAAGGAATGGATTACAGAAGCGGAGCCCCTGCCCTTTAAAAGCGTGACTTGGACAGGCTTAATTGCAGCTTCTTTCAGGCCCCTTAGAAGTATCAAATCCTACTCAAGCATCAGAAGGATGCCATTATCTCTTTTGCACTTTTACACCAGCGCGGAGAAGGCCGCCATCTGAAATAAAAAAAAATAAAAAAAACCCTTAAAATTCAACCCTCATGAGGGAGTCACGGCAACATACTGTTTATTGCAACAGTAGAGTTGGCACAAACAGGGTCATATTTTTCAAGGACGCTGTTGTTCATTTTTTTCTCCAGTTCCCAAACCCACCTGCCTAGTCCTCACTGTGCTGGTTCTTTTTAAAACTGTTTCATACCGTTGCAAAATGTGGATGTGTTTACCGCCACTGATCCCCTTCTTGCAAAAGGGGTGGTAGGATTTAAAGCAGGGGTGTCAAACACAAGGCCCATGGGTTGGATCTGGCCCATGATGTGGTCAGATCCAGCCTCTGGGGACCTGCTGAAAAATGTAAGGGGGTGTCTTGTGTCGCTTCGGCCCGGTCTACCCAATGTGAAGAGGAAACATTGGGTCAGCGTGGCTTTGGCCCAGTTTACCCAGTGTGAAGAGGACATGTGCCAGCAGTTTGGGGAGTGGCATCAAGCTGGCCATGCCCAACCAGCCACCCACACCAACACAGTGAGCCACACTTAGTGAGTGGCGTCAAGCTGGCCATTCCCACCCAGTTGGCTATGACCACCCCCAGGTCAACCACAGCCCTGATACGGCCCTCAATGAAATTGAGTTTGACAACCCTGATTTAAAGGATCCTTGTGTGGAAAAGACATCCACTGTTGATATAAATATTATGCATACACCTTTTTACTGTTGCACCATTTGGTTTTGGTAGAAAAGGTGATTTCAACTTTTACACCCACTGGGAGATGTACATAGCATGATAGGAGATAGAGTAACGGGCAAATTTAAATTAAATAATAAAGCAACAATCAAATTTATTTATTTATTTATTTCTTAGATTTTTAGACCGCCCCTCTCCCAAAAAGGGACTCGCTCTTTAGTGCTAATCATATCTTTCAGCAATGTAGACATAAAGCCAGAGACATTTATATACTCCATTCTTATACCAAGAATTCGTAAATCACTGGATTAGATAGCCTGGCAATATTATGGTAGCATCACGTTCTAATTTTTAACCCTGGCAATATCTGCAGGCAGGGAATCCCGTTCAATTGCTCAGGGTCTTTGGGTGCAGTGGCCAGTTTAAAAGAATCTACAGGAAGTCCTCGACTTACGACCACAATTGAGCCCAGGATTTCTGTTGCTAAATGAGACAGCTGTTGCGAATTTTGCCCCAATTTATGACCTTTTTTTGCCACAGTTGTTAAATGAATCCCTGCAGTTAAGTCAGCAGCATAGTTGTGAAGTCCATCTGGCTTCCCCACTGACTTTGCTTGTCAGAAGATTGCGAATGGTGATCATGTGACTCCAGGAAGCTGTGACCATCATGAATCTAAGTCAGTTGCCAAGCGCCTGAATTTTGACCACATTGACCATGGAGATGCTGCAATGGTCATAAGCAGGGGTGGCATTCACTTACTTTTCCTACCGGTTCGCAAATATGAATGTGTGCGAATGCGCGCTCGCTTCGCTTGCACATGCCACCTCCGCGCATGCGCTTTTGATGAAAAAAGGGCCTAAATGGGATGCCATCGAGGTGGGATGGGTGGGCGGGGCCACACGTGATTTCCGCTACCAGTTCATGTGAACTGGTCTGAACCGGTAGAATACCTCTCTGGTCATAAGTGTGAAAAACAGTCATAAGTCGTTGTGACTTCGAATGGTCACTAAACAAACTGTTATAAGTCGAGGCCCACCTGTACCTGTACTTGAAAATGTAATACTTTTAATTGCTAGCTTCCCAAAGTGAGATGGGTGGTGTATAAATTTAATAAAACCCCCAAAAAACCAAAGTGTCCTGCCCAGCCAACTCAAATTTTACTTTGACTCCCCAGACAGGAGAGAGGAGAGGGAGAGGGAGGGAGTCCTCAGGGTTGGACTAGATGACCTGCAAGGTCCCTTCCAACTCTGTTAATCTGTTGCTCTATGCTTGCCCCCCAAGAATCTGACCTTCTACAGAGGTGGCTGTCCTGTCTCGGTTCGAGAAGCACATCATCTTGCTAGGTAATTGGCTGTATTGTTGAACTGCTCTTACTGTCAAAAAAGCTTTTCTAACTGTTCAGTTGAAATCTACCCTCTTGTAAATTAAGCTGCGAACAAGTCCTCAGCCTCCTTTTGTGAGACAGAACTTCAAGCATTTGAAGAGTTTCATAATGTCTTTAAGCCTTCTCTTCCCCAGGCTGAGCATAACCCCTGCCTAACTTTTCTCACAGGGCTTGTTTTCTGTGGGAGTTTAATAGGCACACATTT